>NC_141096.1:16055390-16655390 GCF_041138505.1 Cibotium barometz
AAGGGGGGAAGAGAGATTGAGCTCTTGCGAGCACACATACACTCACAAAACTCTAATAGAGAACACACAAGGTGAGAGGCTGAAGATCTTCTTCTTCTTCACTCAACACTCAACACTCAATACTCAACACACCATATACAAGATAAGAGTACACATAATATGAAAGGTACTCAACCAGTACATACAAGAGTTCTCTATAGTGTGAACCCAACTAAATGAGCTGGCGCTATAACTATGCCAGTCTCTAGAATGGCTGTCACATAGCCTGTCATCCCACTGGCCGCATATCACCCATGATCTCACCAACCATGCCAGTGGTGTAAGTGTGGGGCCTATCCCCCAGGCGGGTCATCAGTGTCCACCGCCTCACTAGATGAGCTCGATATCTCAAAACTCCCCCTCGCGCTCAACTCCATCTCATGTACACCAAGCGAAGCCCTGAATTTGCGGAGCTTCTCTGTACCCAATGCTTTGGTGAAGATGTCAGCTACCTGATCCTCTATGCTGTCATAAACAAGGCCAAGACCTTCTCTCTGACGAAATGATAGTGGACCTCTATATGCTTCGTACGAGCATGAAAAACTGGGTTCCTCGCCAACTGTATACTGCTAATGTTATCACAGTAAATGACAACTTGTCTATCATCACTGATAGACCCAAATCTGCAAGTAGCTTTCTCAACCAAGCTACCTCACATGCTGTCATAGCAGCTCCTCTATACTCAGCCTCTGTACTGGATAGAGCAACCATAGGCTGCTTCTTGCTGCTCCAAGTCACAGCAACACTCCCCAAAGAAAACATGAAGCCACTGGTAGATCTTCTATCTAAGATACTATACCAGCCCAAGCATCTGTCTACCCATGTACACATATCTCTGTCCCAGTCTCATAGAATAGTCCACAATGCAAGGTAGACCTCACATACCTCAGTATGCGTTTCAATGCATCCAAATACGATTTTCGTGGAACCTGCATAAACTGACTCACCAACCCAACAGCATAGCTCAAATCTGGTTTGGTGATCGTCATGTATGTCAAGCTTCCTACTATGCGCCTATACATAGTAGGATCCTCCAAAATCTCTCCTGAATCTGCACTCAACTTGCCATTCTGATCGAATGGCACTGAGATAGGCTTACAGCCTGTCATACCATACTTGGACAACATGTCCAAGCCATACTGTCTCTGCAGTAATCCAATACCATGTGGTGACCTAATCACCTCAATGTCCAAGAGATATCTGAGCTCCCCCAGATCCTTCATCTTAAACTTCTGTCTAAGCAAGATCTTTACATCAAAGATCTCTGCATCATGGTCCCCCGTAATGATCAAGTCATCTACATAGATGACAACAAGCACAACCCCTTTATCACCATGTCTCACATACAGCAAGAAATTTGCATTGGCTACATGAAAGCCAATAGTGACAAGATATTCAGAAATCTTGTCAGACCATGCTCTTGGTGTTTGTTTTAAGCCATACAAGGCTTTCTTCAACCTGCAAACATGCTCGGGGTAGCTCACATCCTCATAACCAGGTGGCTGCAACATATACACCTCTTCTTGCAAATCCCCATGCAAGAATGCATTCTTTACATCCATCTGATGTAAAGACCATTGCTTTGACGTAGCCACTGCTATTATAACTCTCACTGTTGCCATCTTCTTGGCAACAGTAACTGGGCCGAAAGTTTCCTCATAATCAATGCCATATGTCTGCGCATATCCTTTGGCTACCAATCTAGCCTTGTACCTGTTTATGCTTCCATCACTGTTATGTTTTACTTTGTATACCCACTTGCATCCAATGGCTTTCTTGCCTTCAGGCAATTGCACTAAATCCCAAGTCTCATTTCCATATAGTGCATCCATCTCCTCATCCATAGCTTTCTCCCAACACACATTTCCAATAGCCTCATCAATGCATGTGGGCTCAACAACCTGCACAACTTTTGCCATATATGCATAGTGATGTGCCACATAACCATCATAGGTAAATCTCTCCACAGGATTTTTCACTCTCCCAGATCTTCGCAGCTTTTCATTCATGGCTTCCATAGCCTTTTTTACACAAGATGTTCTCATAGCTGGGATCCCAAGCTCCTCATCAAGGCTCATCTCTGAGCCACTAGACTCTCCATCAACATGAGAATGCCTTGCAGAAATGTCAGGCATACCAAGGGGCTCACCCACTTTCTCTTTTCCTTTACATGATGTACTAATCACATTTGCAGGGCTGGTATTATGACGCAGCCTGCCACTCCATGGTCTATCAACAAACCCACTAGATGAGGACTCTCTTGGTCCACTCAAAGACTGTGATTACTGACCTGCATTCTATGCAACCACACTTCCACTCACATTAGCCCCAACAGCTTCTTTTTCAGCAGCATACCAACTACTCATCTCATCAAAGACAACATCCCTGCTTACCCTCAACTCACGTGTAGCAGGGTTATAACACCTGTATCCCTTTTGCTCAAGGGAGTATCCAATAAACACATATTTTTCAGCTTTCGGATCCAGCTTAGTTCTTAGCTCATCTGGCACATACACATATGCAGTGCATCCAAAAACTTTCAGATGAGAAGTAAACCTCTCCTCTGGAGTTACATCATGTATGGCTGCAGTTGGAGTCCTGTTCATGATGTAGATTGTTGTAGAAACAGCCTCAGCCCAATAGCTATGCGGCATATTCTTCTCTTCCATCAATGCTCGCGCAATCTCAGCAATGTGCTTGTTTTTCCGCTTAGCAACTCCATTTTGCTGCGAAGTGTATCTACATGTAAACTGTCTCTGAATACCATTCTTCTTCAAAAATTCAGAGAACTCATTGGAGAAGTACTCTCCCCCTCCATCTAACCTTAGGTACTTTACATATTTTCCTGTTTGCTTTTCAACCAAAACTCTGAAATTCTAAAAGTGAGTGAACACCTCACTCTTCTCCTTCATGAAGTATACCCACACTTTCCTTGTGTGGTCATCAATAAATGTCACATAATACCTGCAGCCTCCCATAGACATGGTCTTCATAGGACCCCATACATCTGAATGCATAACATCTAGTGCATTTCTGCTCACATATGTGTTATGTGGAAACACATGCTTTGTTTGCTTCCTAAATTGGCATGCTTCACATATTTTTTGCATACCTTCAACTTTAAATTTTGGCAGCCCTGTCACAATTCCTTTAGTCTGCATAGACTTCATTCTCTGCACATTCACATGTCCAATTCTTTTATGCCAAATGTCCGTGTCTGCAACAATTCTTGAACCATTTGCAAACATGGCAGCACTCACTTCAGGCATGTTTACATTCAACGTAAACATTCTTCCCACTCTGTTGCCTTTTGCAACCAACCTGCACTTGTCTTTAAAGTCTTCAACATAACAACCATCAGGGTTAAACCGAACCTGCAAACCCTACTCAATCATCTGGCCAACTGAAACCAGATTCTTTGTTATGTTCGGTACATGAAGTACATCTACAAGGTACTTCACTTTGCCATCCTGCATAGACAATGGCACATCTCCAACATGGGCAATTGGATGAGCAGTGTCATCCCCTGTTTCCACAAAACCTGGTCTTTCAAGGTTTTTCATCTCCTTGAACCACTCCCCATGACTTGTCATGTGGTTCGAAGCACCTGAATCCACATACCATACATCATCTTTTTGTGCTGCTTCAACATTTTCAGACATGGCATTCACGACATGCTACATAACAAAAAACCTTTCATTATCCTCATTGTTTCTGCTCGAGGATGCATAGTTGTTTTGCTACAATTTTCCATTTTGCATGTCAGCCTACTTCTTATAACACTCTGCCTGCACATGTCCAGGCTTACCATAATAAAAGCATTCACGTGCATCATTATACTACCTTTGCCAATTTCCACGACCTCTTTGACTCCCCCTGCCTCTGAATTTGCCTCTTCCACCTGCAGGTTGTTGTTGTTGTTGTGAATTCTGGGACTGTTGTTGTTGTTGCTGCTGACCATAATTTTGATTACCTGTTCGGCCACCTCCTTGACCGCATCGACGGCCTCCTCTACCTCGTCCTCTTCCTGAACTTGTGTAGAAGGCCTGGTGCAGTGAACTGTTTTTGTTTTGTGAAGACTATTGGTCTTCACCCAAGCTCTTCTCTTCTATAATCAGCATAGACACCAAATCTGTAAAATTGGGAATGTTTTTCTGAGTCTAAATAGACGTCTTGAATGCCTTGTATTGTGGCCCGAGACCACGTAGACAGACTTCCACCTTATCATCATCATCACTGACACACCAATAGATGCAAGGGATTCCACAATACCCTTTATCTTCAACGCATAGTCATTCACAGACATGCTCTTTTTCTCCACAGTGTGAAGTTCATTCTTCAACTGTATCTTACATGCCTTGGTATTTGTTTCATAGAGTTTTACCAAGGTGTCCCACGTCTCCTTGGGGGACTTGGCATCCTGAATGTGCGCAATCATGGTGTCCTGTATACTGATGGAGAGCCAATACATAACCTTTCTGGCTCCTTGGTTCCAATCCTTGAACGCCTTGACATCTACAGCAGTCAGATTGATATCCGGTATCTCCGGTGCCTCTTCATACTCACCTTCTATGTAATCCCAATAGCCCTTTTCCATCAGCAAAATTTGCCAACCTGAACCTCCAAGCATGGAAGTTTTTCTTATCAAGCTTCTCAAGCACAATCTGAGTTATGCCATCATTTGACATCTTGCCAGACACACAAATTTATCAGAAACAGCACTCTGGTTTGTCCTGCACAAACTGCTGTATTTTTTGCAGCGGTACTGTAGTACTCTCAAATGTAACAACCAGTGACCTCAATGTGCATACATACACCCAATGGCAACTGTTGACCTCTTTGTAGCACCCACAATGTCTGCACAGCCAATCTGTCTTCCTGCAGTTCTTAAAACAGAGTTCTGCAGAGAATCGACGATGACTTACCCGCAGTGCTCAAAATAACACGTTTTCGGCCCTTAAAATGTTTTTCGTTAGGACCGTATAGTTGCCCTATAGCTTTACTCCCACGAAGAAAGCTCCTCAATCAAAGATCGTTTGCCGGTGCCTCCCGTAGAGCTCCCGACAAGGGTGTAGTCACCAACACAAATAGGGAAGAGTAGTTGAAGCTCTTACCCTCGTACCACTTCCTGTGGTTCTCTTGCTTGCAGCTCAGCCCTTAGCATGAACCAGGATCTGATACCATGAAAAGATACAAGGGGAAGAGAGCTTGAGCTCTTGCAAGCACACACACACTCATAAAACCCTAATAGAGAACACACAAGGTGAGAGGCTGAAAATCTTCTTCTTCTTCACTCAACACTCAACACACCATATACAAGATAAGAGTACACATAATATGAAAGGTACTCAACCAATACATATATGAGGGTTCTCTATAGTGTGAACCCAACTAAATGAGCTAGCGCTATAACTATGCCAGTCTCTAGAATGGCTGTCACACAGCCTGTCATCCCACTGGTCGCATATCACCCATGATCTCACCAACCATGCCAGTGGTGTAAGTGTGGGGCCTATCCCCCAAGCGGGTCATAAGTGTCTATCGCCTCACTAGATGAGCTCGATATCTCAACACCAACTCTAGTGTGTAAGGAGATAGTGAACTTGTGAGCTCTCTGTATACAACAATACCTTTGATTGCATAGAGAAGCTTGAAGCTAGTTATGTCATTGTGAGGGCTTGAGTGATGCCATACTCCCTATCATAATTGTATCTTGCCCTTGTTGCATAAATAAGATTAGTAGTTTGGGTGCAATTGTGTACAAAGTCTTGGACTCCTACATCTCCAAAGTTGATTTAGCAAAGCGGTCCGATGTTTGATTTCAGGTAAATTCGATCCTTGTATTTTGTGGTGTGATTTTATGCTTGACGACTTGAGGGCCTGTTTTTTATTTGTTGCCTTTCAATCCATGGTAAGAGGGTCGTATGGTGAGAGGGCTCCCGTAACCTTAAGACCATGTGTATATCGACAACAAAATCAAGCTTATATTGTTTCTCTAAGTTCTTCTCCAAGTTTTGTGTGTATCTATTTGTGTTATGCTAGTCTCCTACACACACAATATCATATGTTATGAGTGTTTGTTGAGGGTGTGTGTGCCTTTTGATTGATGTATATAGTTATCTTGTGTTGATTGGCTACAAGGAAAGATCTTTGGTATCCTAGTTCACACACATAACTAGGTGGTGCGCCTTTTCCTGTTGAGGTAAGCTCATTCAGAAAAGATGGCTTCTAGAAAGGCATCTTATGGAGACAAGTTGAGCATTGGGAATTATCTTGATCTCATGATTGACTTCTCGAGAGGGTGGTAGTCTTGTAAGCTCATCATCAGGAAAGATGTCAAGGAATTCTTGGAGCCAAGAGGGTTTTAATTATTTACGCGGTTCAATGGCATTGTTGAGCTTGACAAGGAAAACTTGTTGTCCCTTACGTGCTCCCTTGAGAAGATGTTTTTCTTTTACTATCCTAGACTTGGGTTACCTGACCATGCTCATTTTTAAAAGTGATACTCCCTTGGTTACAATGAATACTAACATTATTTATGAGTAACCAATCCATCCCAAGGATCACATCATAAATGCCTAATGGTAGGACTCTAAAATGGCCATGAGTTTGTTCACTACCCACTTCAAAATCAAAGTTTCCTACAGAGTGGTGAGATACTAATTCCTTGCCACATTAGCTAGCTCTATAACATGGTTTTTGATCCATGTTTAATTTTTGTAAACACCTTGGAGAAAGAAAGAAATGGGTACTGCTATAAATTAATCAAAAGCTGGAATGGCTTACAATGATGAGCAGTTGTGTTTTAAATAACATCGAATTGCTAGTTAGGACCTTGATGCTCAACCACCGCATGGATGGTGGCATGCTCTTGTTCAACCATTTCCAAAGTTAGTTCTTTATTTATAGCACGACGAGCAACTACTCTCTGACCTCTACCACATCCACCACCTCTTGCACCCTGGCCGGATGGGGGTTCCACAACTCTAATATGCCCAACCACTTTGAGGAAAGGATGTTGCAATCTTAGGGTAGTTGGTTTTAAAGTGTCTAGCTCATTGCAATGGAAGCACGCAAGGGCCTCTCTAGTAGAAGAACTATACGTGCAGAGAACAAAGAGGTTGGTTGGCCGACCTCGGTTGTAGTTGGGAGAGCTTCTTGTAAGACTGGTCCTTAGGGTTTCATTCAAAGTGAGATCTCTTCATAGGCCTAGCTTTGTCAAACTATAGCTCCTTCACAAGAGTTTTTTCTCGTATGAGATCTTGCAGTGTACTTGGCCTCATTGATTTGAGGTGGGAATCCAAAGGTTCATTCAAGCCTTGGTTGAATTGGGCCACCTGTTGGGAGGTAGTCATGGCTGGGGTATACTTTGAGAGAGTGATGAACTTAGAGTAGTACTCCTCCAGAGTCAAGTTGAGCTACTTGAGGCTAAAGAACTCATTCATCGTTATAGACTCATGAGATGGGGGAAGATACTACCCCTTCACAACTTGTTTGATGTCATCCCAAGTTTGGAAGTATTCGGTGACTTCCTTATCGCACCATTGCTTCCACCAAAGCTTAGCATTCCTAGTAGTGAGGCAAAACCAAGCAAGCATGGATTCATTCGCAGTTCTAGTATTGGCAAAAGCTAGGAAGTAATCGTCCATTACTTCAATCCATACTTCAGAATCCTTCTCAATTTTTGAACTTTCTCCTTTAAAGGAGAAAGTTCAAAAAGCTAGGAAGTAATCGTCCATTACTTCAATCCATACTTCAGAATCCTTCTCAATTTTTGAACTTTCTCCTTTAAAGGAGGAAGGTTGCATCTGTTTGAGTAGGAGCTTCTTCTCCTGGGTGTTTGTGTATAGCACATTGAGGGGAGAAGATTGATCATATTGGCCATCATTGCAAGACTAAATTTAGGATCACAAGACTTAGACTTTAGACTACTCTCATGATATAAAAGTAAAACCTTGAAATCATTTTATTTCTCAATTCAAATATTTACAAGAACAAGATTGTTTATGAGGATTTGGGCCTAACGTATTTAAACAACGAGTCATAACAAAAGACAACAAAATCATGCAAACGACAACTCAACTTTGTTTTTGGAAAAAAAACCCAAAAATGTTCGTTTTTTAAAATTATGGAGACAAAACACACACATTTAAAAAAAACCACTCCGTTTGTGAAAAAAGAATGCATAAAACATTACTTACATTTTGATCTAGAACCCAAAAAGTCCAATATTATGAATTGGAAAAAGAATTATCTTCTTCAATTTGGAAAACATGAAAAATTACAAAGGAGACAAAACTCTTTTATCCCACTAGGAGAGTCCTTGGACCTTTTGCTTTAAAATATCGATTGTTTTCTAGCACAAGTGTTCATACTTTTTTAACTCAAATCCATACACAATAATTTCTACATCTTGTAAATTAAGCATGTCCACATGCCGATGAATTCCACTTTTCTTTCCTTTTTTGCTTTGTTTAATCATCTCTGGATCACACTTTCCCTTGAGCGCATCGGTTGAAAGAGTTATATACCATTGTACTTCCACAAAAGTAACAACATTGCCCTCATGGATACATTTGGTGACTTTGGCCAACCAAAATGGATGATTGTTCTCATCGTCCAGTAGTAAGAACTGCAATCATTGTGCCCTCATTTAGCTCATTTACATTACCCTTCCACATTTCTTTCTCTTACAGATGATGCTTGGTTGATTTTCTAGGGCCAACATACATTTTCCTCGTTTCTCCATGGACCATTTCTAATAACTCTTCTCCAACTGGCATTTCATTGATTGCACCACTACCAACCATGTTGCTTGTGTTATAAAGTTCACTTTCCCGCCACACAAATGGTACATTGAGCTGAATTGCATCATTTTTAAACTCCTCAATGAGCCTTTCCTTCTTTGCAAAAAAACTTTGCCACCATTGTAGCTAACTTGCTGGAAAATATACATGTGCACCCCACACTATCTCCCTTATTTCATTCAAGCATTGTAGAAAATCAATTAAACAATTATCTTCTTGAGACCTTGCTAGCTCATTTGTGGAAGAGAGCAACATGTGCTTAGCTTGACCTATTCCACGTGCTGGAATGGATAATAAGAACTTGAGTCCCTATTTAGGGAGCCATGTTTCAGAGTTGGAATACTTTTTGCTCCACAGGAGTGTCTTTTTTGCCTTTTTCTCTATTTTAAACTGATGCTGATCTGAAATCATATGTCTTGTCAATTACTTCAATGCTAGGCATTGGAGCACACTGCAAATCTACAGAAGATCAAATGCTCTCTTCTTTGCAAGGTTGACACATAATCTATTGAACACCTGATCAATCTGATCATGTGTGTGTCCCACCAACAAGAACCCAAGTTTAATCTTCTTGAAAATTCTTTTGTGTACTAACATGTTCAAGTATGCAAGTAGAACTTGATTTTTGTTCTCCCTACTTGTGTTGTCAAGTTCCAAGTAGAGAATAGGTGGTAACTGACCAGGCCAACCACCACCAATGATCTTTGAAGTATTGTGACTGTCAAATTCTGATCATTATGAATGTTAGGAAAATTGATGAACACTCTTGATGACAAGACACCGTTGAACACCAATGCTCCAGCAACATGCAGCTGGATGAAGTTTTCTTCCTTCACGTTCTTTGGAGTGTGCACAAAGTGAGGTAGCATCGTTTTTTTAAATCCATACCATCAATGACCAAGCCCAAGTACTTCTCTTTCTTCTCTAAGAAATCCTGTGCAACTTTTGTCTTCCTATGCTTTGTTGTTCTCTATGAATCTTTAAAGCCTTCAAAATTGGCTCTGCAATGTTTGAGAAAAATGCACAAAAGATAAGAAAAATTTTATAATTTCAAGTATGTAGCTTAAACACATAATAAAAATTTCTTTGAACAACTTAATGTACTCACCCTTGTCTTCATTGGTCTTTGCGATGTCTTTTTTTGCTTTCAACTCTGCACAAATCTGACAACACCCATCCTACTCTTCTTAGGAATTTTCATATGAGAGAAATATTACCTCCAGTATCTCAAGAATGAGGGCAGGGAGAGAACCTCTTTGATACTCTCCTTGAAAGAATATACATAAATATTGTAGACTTCTTTCTTTGTGAAACGATCAAGCAAAAGAGTGAATTTAGAATTTGGAAGGACTTCCCCATTGAGCAACACAAAGCTTTCAAGCCATTGCCTCAACAATGAAAGTTGTGGTGTTTCTTATGAACTAAATGCTACTTGAAACTCAAGTCCTTTGCTTGAAATTATTTTTCCCATTCTTAAGTTTCCAAGGGAAAACACTTTCACGAAGTTTGCTCTACACACCACCATATCACCAATAAAGTACTTGGTTGCTGTGAGGAGGAGGAGGCTCTCACTAAAGTCCTCAAGAAGAAATTTTGTTGTGCTCTTTTCAACCCAAAGAAATGCTACCGTTCTTGATGGATTTTTTGAAATCCTAGTGACCTCAAACAGTTTTTGTTATTACAACAAAATAATCTACTTGCATCACATATGGAAATCCTTGAAAGCATCCTTGCCTTTCTTGCACCTCTTGAAGGTCGTTGCTTTTTGTTGCTGGGGTCGATGCTCAATGTACATGAGGATTTCGAGTTTGAAGTCTATTAGAGGAGGGAGTCCAATTGATCGCTTTAATATACACGCCAAAAGTGAAAGTTTGTGAAGGATATGGACAAAAAAGGGAGTACTTGCTAGGACTGCTCATGAGCTCCATGTTATCACTCTCTCACCCCACAGAATTGAAAGATTGCACCTTCTAAATGAGGCTATGGAGCCTTGGCTAGAGTTTATCTAAACTTTACTTTGGATTTTTATTATTAAATTTTAGAAATTATATAAATGATCCAAAAATAGAGAGAGAGAGGGCTTTAAGAAGGACGTGGAGGGCCTCACTTTTCAATTGCACAAGTTGAAATTTGAGCTCGTGAGCACGCCAAAATCAATTTCATGATTGTACACTTTTTTCTACAAGTTTTCAGCCAAGGTTGTTCTTTATCTTATCTTCTTTAGTTTAAATTTTAAAAAATGTAACTTTTTAGAAAAACATTTGGTAATTGGTGGTTAATCTCTATGAGATAGTTTTAATGACAATTGCAAACTTTGGGAAAAAAAGTTACAATTTCTTTGTCAATTTGAGGTGTGGCATTATTTTTTAGAGAAAAATCTCTTTTACAAATTTTTGGTTATTTGTTAATAATTTTAAAATGATAATTACACGTAAAAATTAGACAACACCTAAAAAAGTGAAGGTTTCATTTCTCAATATCACTCCTCCATTCTAAAACAAAAAAAATAAGGATTCTAGAATCCAAATCTTGGAAGTCTTGCTCTTGAAAAAGGGTTCTTTAGAACTATTGTAAAGGAAATTAGGATTCCAAAATCCACTTGATATTAATCTTGGGTTTTGGATTCTAACCCTAGTCTTAGATGGTTTCTAGAATACAACTTTCCTCTTACTTGGATTCTAGAATCCCAAACTTGAGGAAGAATGGGTTTTTAGAAACCAACTTTGCTGTTAAGTGAATTTTGGAATCCTCGAGTTGTGTACTAATTATTGGTTTTGTTCTTTCATCATAGCAAGGGGTCCGTGTGTTGAGATATCAAGCTTATCTAGTGAGGTGATGGACACTGATGACTCGCCTAGGGGATAGGCCCCAAGGCTGTGTGTGAGCCATTCTAGAGATTGGCATAGTTATAGCGCCAGCTCATTTAGTTGGGTTCACATTATAGAGAGCCCTAGTATGTATTTGGTTGAGTACCTTTCATATTGTGTGTACTCTTATCTTTATATATGGTGTGTTGAGTGTTGTGTGAAGAAGAAGAAGATTTTCAGCCTCTCACCATGTGTGTTCTCTTTTAGAGTTTTGTGAGTATGTGTGTGCTTGCAAGAGCTCAAGCTCTCTTCTCCCCTGCATCTTTTCATGGTATCAGAGCTTGGTTCATGCTAAGGGCTGAGCTGTAAGCAAGAGAAGCACAAGAAGCGGTACGAGGGTAAGAGCTTCATCTACTCTTTCCTATTTGTGCTGGCGTGACTACACCCTTGTCGAGAGCTCTACAGGAGGCATCGGCAAACGATCTCTAATTGAGGAGATTTCTTCACGGGAGTAAAGCTATAGGGAAACTATACTGTCCTATCGAACTTGATTTTTTGGGCGAAAAATGCGTTTCGGGCGTGTTAGGACCTCCTTTTTTTGGAAAACAGGCGATTTCGAGCACTGCGGGTAAGTCATCGATTCTATGCAGAACTCTGTTTTAAGAACTGCAAGAAGACAGATTGGTTGTGCAGACATTGTGTGTGCTGTAAGGAGGTCAAACAGGTGACATTTGAGTGTAGTACAGTATCGCTACAGAAAATACAGCAGTTTGTGCAGGACAAACTAGAGTGCCATTTCTGGTAAATTTGTGTGTCTGGCAAGATGTCAAATGATGGCATACACCAGATTGTTGCTGAGAAGCTTGACAAGAACAACTTCCATGCTTGGAGGTTCAGGTTGATAAATTTCCTAATGGGCAAAGGGTTACTGGGACTACATAGAAGGTGAGCATAAAGAGGCATCGAAGATACCACCAGAGATCAATCCGACTGCTACAGATGTGAAAGAGTTCAAGGATTGGAACTAAGGAACCAAAAAAGTTATGTATTGGCTCTCTAGCAGTATACAAGACACCATGATTAGGCACATACAGGATGCCAAGTCCCCCAAGGAGGCGTGGGACACCTTGGTAAAACTCTATAAACGAATACCAAGGCACGAAAGATACAATTGAAGAAAGACCAACAGTCTTCACAAAACAAAAATAGTTCAGAGCAACAGGCCTTCTACACAAGTTCAAGAAGAGGACAAGGTAGAGGAGGCCGTGGACGCGGCCAAGGAGGTGGCGGAACAGGTAATCCGAATTATGGCTAGCAGCAGCAACAACAACAATCCCAGAATTCACAACAACAACAACACGCAGGTGGAAGAGGCAAATTCAGAGGTAGGGGGAGTCAAAGAGGTCTTGGAAATTGGCAAAGGCAGTATAATGATACACGTGGATGCTTTTATTATCGTAAGCCTGGACATGTGTAGGCAGATTGTTATAAGAAGCAGGCTGACATTCAAATGAAAAATTACAACAAAACAACTATGCATCCTTGAGCAGAAACAATGAGGATAATAAAAGGTTGTTTGTTATGCAGCATGTCGTTAATGCCATGTCTAAAAATGTTGAAGCAGCACATAAAGATTATGTATGGTATGTTGATTCAGGTGCTTCGAACCACATGACAAGTCATGGGGAGTGGTTCAAGGAGATGAAAAACCTTGAAAGACCAGGTTTTGTGGAAACAGGGAATGACACTGCTCATCCAATTGCCCATGTTGGAGATGTGCCATTGTCTATGCAGGATGGCAAAGTGAAGTACCTTGTAGATGTACTTCATGTTCCGAACATAACAAAGAATCTGGTTTCAGTTGGCCGCCAGATGATTCAGCAGGGTTTGCAGGTTCGGTTTAACCCTAATGGTTGTTATGTTAAAGACTTTAAAGACAAGTGCAGGTTGGTTGCAAAAGGTAACAGAGCTGGCAGAATGTTTACATTGAATGTAAACATGCCTAAAGTGAATGCTGCGATGTTTGCAAATGGTTCAGGAATTGTTGTAGACAGAGACATTTGGCATAAAAGAATTGGACATGTGAATGTGCAGAGAATAAAGTCTATGCAGACTAAAGGAATTGTGATAGGGCTGCCAAAGTTTAAAGTTGAAGGTATGCAGAAAATATGTGAAGCATGCCAATTTGGAAAGCAAACAAAGCATGTATTTCCACGTGACAAAAATGTGAGCATAAATGCACTAGATGTTGTGCATTCAGATGTATGGAGTCCTTCAAAGACCATGTCTATGGGAGGCTGGAGGTATTATGTGACATTTATTGATGACCACACAAGGAAAGTGTGGGTATACTTCATGAAGGAGAAGAGTGAGATGTTCACTCATTTTCAGAATTTCAGAGTTATGGTTGGCAAATAGGGAAACATGTTAAGTGCCTAAGGTCAGATGGAGGGGGAGAGTACTTCTCTAATGAGTTCCCTGAATTTTTGCAGAATAATGGTATTCAGAGACAGTATTCAAAGACAGTTTACATGCAGATACACTTCGCAGCAAAATAGAGTTGTTGAGTAGAAAAATAGGTATATTGGTGAGATTGCGGGAGCATTGATGGGAGAGAATAATATGCCGCATAGCTATTGGGCTGAGGCTGTTTCTATAGTAGCTTACATCATGAACAGGACTCCAACTGCAGCCATACATGATGTAACTGCAGAGGAAAAGTTTACTAGAAGAAAACCTGATTTGTCTCATCTGAAAGCCTTTGGATGCATTGCATATGTGCATGTGCCAGATGAGTTGAGAACTAAGCTGGATCCAAAAGCTGAAAAATGTGTGTTTATTGGGTATTCCCTTGAGCAAAAGGGATACAAATCTTATACCTGCTACATGTGAGTTGAGGGTAAGCAGGGATGTTGTTTTTGATGAGATGATCAGCTGGTATGCTCCTGAAAAAGAAGCTGTTGGGGCTGAAGTGAGTGGAAATGTGGTTGCACAAAATGCAAGTCAGCAATCATAGTCTTTGAGTAGACCAGGAGAGTCCTCATCTAGTGGTTTAGTTGGTAGACCATGGAGTGGCAGACACTGCGTCATAACACTAGTCCTGCAAATGCGATTAGTACATCACATAAAGACAAAGAGAAAGTAGTTGAGCCCCTTAGTATGCCTGACATTACTACAGGGCATTCTCATGTTGATGGAGAGTCTAGTGGCTCATAGATGAGCCTTGATGAGGATCTTGGGATACCAACTATGAGAACACCTGGTGTAAAGAAGGCTATGGAAGCCATGAATGCAAAGCTACGAAGATCTAGGAGAGTGAAGAATCTTGTGCAGAGGTTTACCTCTGATGGTTATGTGGCACATCACTATGCATACATGGCAAAAGTTGTACAGGTTGTAGAGCCCACTTGCATTGATGAGGCTCTTGGAAATGTGTGTTGGGAGAAAGCTATGGACGAGGAGATGGATGCACTATATGGAAATGAGACTTAACACTAGTTTGGTACCAAAACAGGACACTTGAGTGTCCTTTTTTGGGGGTTGCGAAAAAAATCAAACTCCTAATGTAGGCTTTAAAAATCAAAATTCTTCATTGGGCATGTAGAACATAACCCTATGCTTATGTAGAAAATGCTAAACATATAAAATGCCTTTTTATTTGGAAGTACATAAGCAACAAAGTAGCATATGTCTTGAAAATGAACATTTTTCAGGATTTTTCCAAATATGCAAGCATCATTCTCTCAAAAAAAAAATCCAATGATATCAATAGCATTTTTCCCAAGATATTTTGATAGCATACATCAGGACAAGGAGGTAGAAGTTCACCAAAAAAATCATTTTCCTTTCCTAGAGTTTTTTCCAAAAAAGTTACATAAAATCAGCAAAAGTAACGCGTATTATCAAAACTCAATCACGCCACTAAAAAATAATGTAGCCCTATCAATGAGAATGTTGATTATTGGTTTTCATGCTTGAGATTAGATAAATAAGCCATAATTTGATGTGTATGACACTAACTTAGCCTCCACTTAAGTAGGTTCTTATCGCCTAGTTCTAAAAAAACTGTAAAAAATAAAAATGTAAAATTTGATCATCTTTTATCAAAAACTAATCATGACTATGCTTGCACAAGTAGTCTACACCTATAGTTACAACAAATAATGCACTTACACAGCTTTCCCCTTTGATGAAAATCAAAATTAGGCTCATAATTAGACATTTTATGTATTAAAAACAGGTTGCGCAAAAAGCCATGTATTAAAAACAGGTTGCGCAAAAGGCCATGTATGAGAAGAGGTCCAAAAAGTGGCTCTAAAGTTTTGGAAAATTCAAAACAAAGTAGTATTTACCCTATATAACATGGGTGCACCTCAAGTTTTACATTATTAGCTTGCATATGGAAGGAGAAAAAATCATGCTCCACCTGTATAAAAAACGTCATTTCAATATTAGCGAGTCAAAAATTTATCCAATAATTGTTGTTTGATGATTCCAAGATTTAGTTTACATCATGGGCTTTCCATTAAGCCAAGTTTCATGATCAAACTATGTCCCTTCTAAAAGTTATGTCCAAATTACTACTATAGTTTCTTGATTAAGCATGGTATGCTCTCGAGAAAAGGCAAAGCAAGGCATTAGCAACAAAGAAAGTGCACCTACGCCTCTCTTGCGATATAACATTGATCATTTTTGGTACTATTTCCAAGAGTAGTCCCATCATTGAGACACATGATGCCTTGAGTACTTACATTCTGGTCTTGAGGTCTCAAAACCTATTTTCAATCACTCTCTCAAGATTTAAAAAAATCTTGGAAAGATTTTTCCTATTTCTAGCCTGTTTTGGAATGTGTTCCAAAAGGAATTTGAAAAAATGCCACATGAGAGAGTTGTAGTAATTTTAGAGTACTACAACTTTGCTTCTTTGATGTTTTTGTTATTTTGTCGTTTAGACACTCAGAAAGTAACCCGCACATGGTACGTGGTCTTTTTTGAGCAATTTTGCCCCGAAAAACGCTCAATACCAAATTTGAAAAGCTCAATGTAAGCCTTCCATTGAGAACTAGAACGCGTTCATCGGCCTCACAGTTTAGGACATACAAGCGTAGCTTGACAATCGTACCTCATGAAACACCTGTAATCCATGAAATAGGCTTAATCCATGAAACAGGCTTAACACATGAATGTGAATGCTTAATCCGTGAGCGTGAAACGCTTAATCCGTGAGCATGAAATGCTTAAGTCGTGAGCATGAAACGCTTAACCCATAAGCGTAAAACACTTAAGCCATCATCGTGAAACACTTCAGCCATAACGTGAACGTGAACGTGAAACATCCCCTTTTTTTAAAAATACATTTCACGGCGTGAAATGGTGTCACAGACGGTCTCCAAAAAAGGTAAGGGAATCTAGACAAGTCATCACATTTATGCTACCACTTACCTCTCATAAATGACTTCCAAAAGTGGCCAATTGCTAACTAAGGGGCATCTTTTCATTCAATGCTCATTAGCTTTAATGAGTTATGAAAAAAAGTGATTAAGAATTAATCAAAGATTAATCCTTTCTCTAATCTTTCTCCATTTTGGACTAAGTAAGCTCTACTTAGACACTAATCTCACTAATTAATTCACATCATTGGATAGGGCATGAAATTTCTAAGCTATATGTATTAACTAATGTGTAAATTATTCCATAATTAGAGATTAATTAAACTCTTGATTTTAGTCTCTTCTCTTTATGCAAAATTAAGCAAAAGAGAGGAAAATTTCTCCAATCAAGATATTCTCAAAACACTCAAGAACACTAATTTCGACCTCTTACATGATCGAATTTGATCCCAAAATACACATTTTCTAGTTTTTTCACCACTTGAACTAGATTAATCACCCCTTAATGATAAAAACCAATCAATTAAGAAATATTAATCAATTTTAAGAGTTTTTTTATTGTTTTGAGATTTTGTTAAAAAGCATTAAGCTACCCCTAATACTCTAATGGATACAAGTCAAACAAAAAACACACAAATCAAACAAAAATTAATGATTCTAGCTCTATGTTTAACTCTGAAGAGAGCTAAAAAATATAAAATTATAAAGGATTGCATTCTTTGATGTAATGGATGCAAACTCTACCTAACACACCCTATGTGAACACTTAACACGCACTAAAAACTATATTAAAACTAACAAAACAACACATTTAAGCCAAAAAATTATCCTTTCAAAAATTAAAAAAAGAGAGCCATTTCTTACAAAATCACACACAAATCTCTATCAAAACCACATTTTTTTCATGGGAAACCAGTAATTAAGACAATGGGCAATGGGTATGTGTAGATTAGAGAGTAAATAGTGGAAAAAATCAAGGCATGGGCTCCCGGAAGAGCGGCGCTAGAAATGTTGTGGCTCACCCAAAACCCCTTCAAAACACATCTAACAAGAAGATTACCTGGTGAACCGCAACTGTTGTGGGGATCTTTCTATTGGCCGAGATCGTAACCCTTGAGGTCTCCAAGCCCCACAACTCCTTGAGAAGCAATTCCATCATGCCTCCTGCGAGCATTGTCACATCGTCGTGTTGCACTATGTGTAGTCATCTCTCCTCTCACCTCACTTCACTCACACACACTCACTAGCATGGATTAGAGAGATATTAGCAAGAGGATTAGCAAGAGAAAGTTTCTATTGCACAATGGGAGAGTTCTTTGTATTATGAGAGATATTCACTTATATACATGGCCATAAATGTTCACACTCAAAATGTGGCCGATCGGGCACCTTAGATTCATAAGAGGCCTAATGCTATTACAATGAGTACTATCATAATATATCCATGAAGTACATCACTTGGGACTTCATCCTAACTTGCTATCACACGCTCTTGAAGTGCAAATCACCATAAGTATTCCATTAGACCATTACGAGCGCCCGTTGAAGTTGTAGATTTGGACACCATTGCTTCATATATTGAATGTATAACCATTTAGTGTATCTACCTTGACTCCTTAATGTACGATAATGGCAATAGCTTTATTAATCCTAAAATTGGGTTAACAGGAGAAAATAATTGAAGTATATTCAGCTGAACAAAAGTCCTATTATAGACGCAAAGTAAGCATTGTGGAATAATAAGTAGCATATAAGGTCTGTAATTCACAGTAAATCTCTTCCTGAAAGGATTTGAACCCACGAAGATGGTGGGAGCACTCAAACCTCGTACCACATAGACCAAGGCTAAATTATGTACTTTACATTTAATCTTCACAATAATTCGTATAAAACTCAGGAATCTAACAAAATATAACACCAAAACAATGAGCAAGAATAAGGAAACATAAAGACCATACAACCATACACAAGCTCGGAGTCTTAGTGGTACAATTGTTTTTTCTCGACTAGTACTAAACTTTCATACACTTCTTAATGGGAAGGTGGCCATTTTAGCATAGCATCTTACACGAGAATATTAGAATGTATAACAATCCCATGAAAGTCACTAGTGAAAGATTAATGTAATTAGAATGTACCACAATCCCATGAAAGTCACTGGTGAAAGATTTTAAGGGTGATTATTGTAATTATTTTAAAAACAAATAATAATAAAAAGATGATTTGAAAGGTAAAGGAGGAATTTAAGGGTGACAAGAAGTAACTAAATGGAGATAAAACAAAAAATTATATAAAAGTAAATAATCAAAGAAGTAAAAATAACAAAAGACATTAATGCGAGGTTTTTTTATTAGTAGTCAATATTTCTTAATCTTAGTAAATAATGTCATTCGTCTCAAATATTGATCCACCGAATTAGTTTTGTAAGGTTTTATCTTTGTTCTTCTTCTTTTTGAAAATTATATTTTACAATTTCTAATATTTTTATCTTAAATTTTTTTTTTGGCAAATGGAGGCTAGGAGTATAGGCTTCCAAGAACAGATAATCAAGTTGCTCGAAGATTGTTTTAATGCTTTGTTCAGGTGTGTAAAGATTGTCATCACTATATTGGGTTAAAATGTTAGATGTATATTTATGCCAAGTTTGTTGCTTTATTCAAAGAAAAATAAGTGCTTTAGAAGCTCCAACATGGATATATATGGCAAGCATGGTGTGTTCAGTATAATAATAAGGTTAGCAAGTTGAGGATTATAAAGCTTATCCTTACTCACCTTCGAAGACGAGCCTTTGTTTTTATGCATGCAAGAATACTCTTGCCCATCAAGAACGAGTCAGCCCATTAGTCACTATTAAAGGTCTAAACACTCCCAAACAAAAAAAAAACTTAGCCACCCATGCTAATAAATATACCACAAGGGTACTACTGCAAGGGATACCATTTACATAATCCTGTATCGTAAGTACTTAGCTTAGATGCGGAGTCACACTAGAACAACTCGGAAAACACGATTTTTGAGGCGACCTTCACAATTATTATTATTAGGATGTGATGATCACAATTATTATTATCGATAGAGGAGCTGTTGTATGATATTTGGGCGAGCTAGACGGAAGCGGCGGTGGTGGGCATTTTAATGTCGATAGAGGAGTTGTTGCTGCTCCTGAGCCAGAAGGGGAGTGTATTCGAGCTGTCAGATAGTTTGAAGTATGTAGTTCCATCCTCCACATATGGGCTCAAGCCAAGGGAAGTCCTGAAGTTGAGGATGTTGTATGCTTCACAGCGTGCAGCTACAATCGCAGGGCAAGGTAGCGGCACTAGCGGCACGTTCTCAGCTGTAGAAAACTGGAAGAGACTGCCTCCTAGTTCAAGCTCCACCAAGAACCATTCGCCTTCGCCTTCTTGTCTCCAGCCCAAAGCTCTCTGGGTTTCCACATTCGTGATTATGACGTCGTCGGACTGCGCTACCCAAAGCCGTATTTCTCTACTAAGGTGGCTGAACGTATACCTAGCCCCTACATCCGCCAAGCGCACATAGTAGGTTGAATTGCTCTCGTCCCACTCCGGCGCCAGGCTTCCTCCTGAAATCGCCGTTAATTCATACACCTCTTGACCATAATACTGTGCTGGGCTCCAGCAAAGTGACCGGTATGGGTACACCAGTTCGCCTTGCGGAGGACAGTGAATAGCATCAGCCCCGACCGACATCAACACCGCCGCTGCCGCTACCACCACCACCACCACAATATTGCTGCACTCAACCAAAAGCCGATGCTTATATAGTAGCTCCATGTCTTGATTAATAAATGTACGAAATAATTACAGCAGGCACTTATTTGACGCAAACCAAATGACCAGGTAATTGGGGGAGAGAGAGAGAGAGAGAGAGAGAGAGAGGAGGGAGGGAAGGAGGCGCGGGGGGATTCAATGACGTTCTTGCTCATACGACCCGAGAGAGAGAGAGAGAGAAAATATGCACAGTCTCCTTTTTCTTCTACATTACCAGTAGCTAGCCTACCCATTACTGCTCGTGATAATATACTACCTACACATGCCAGACTAGTTGTCCTTCTCGCTTACTTGAGTCTTTCAAGAGAGAGAAGCTACCTACCTGCTGCGAAGAGCCATGGCTATTGAAATGTGAATGTGAGTATCACCAGTGAGTGTATGCCAAATGCAATGCAAAAGGGTTGCTTTGGCAAACCCTTTTATAGAATCCAGCCCTACCTATCTTTTTCACAAAAAGATTTGGCCTTTCAACATGTGATGTAAATAAAAATCACGGGTCTTGTGGAACTTGGCCTTTTGCATAATAATTGAAGGACGCCCTACACTATGATGTGTCATGTAAACCATAGTTAACTTCAACATGTTATCAAGATTGTACAGCCAAGTCCTTCCCTTTCAACATATGATCTAAATAAAAATCAAAATTACGGCTCTTTTACTTTCAAGACCACCATCAATTGGAACTTGGTCCTTTGCATTAAAATCAAGATTGTACAATAGAGTTCTTCCCTTTTAACATGTGATCTTAACAAAAATCATGTAAGCCGAGTGGGCAATCATTGTCTCTCCAACAAGTAGCATTCCTCACTTTTACACTCTTCAACATAATTACACAGGTTTGCGTAATGTAATTCTCCATCATACTCTAAGAGCCATAGAATTTTCCATAATAAACTTTTTTGTAGGCCCTATTGCACAAGAAGATTCATTTCTATGTAATTTTTCTTAGTAATTGTAATTTGTTTGGTAATACCAATGTCTATTGAGCTAAAAGACACTTGTAGAGAATACACATGTCATCATATTTTTTTACTAACGATTGACACTTAATTATGATGTAATAAAAATAGATATTCTATCAAAAGAATTTGAGCTATTTTCTTATCTTTTACATAGAATGACCATAACTTTTGGTTAGAATGACGTATTAGAGAGCTAAAAAAACCTTATAGTTTAAAAACTCCCCATTGAAAGTAATTGTCATTGAATTAGATATGTATGCATACTACAACTGAAGGCCACAAAAGGATATTTTGGTGATAAAAAATTTAATCTTTATTCGTTTTTTTTGCCATGCACAACAACTTCCAAACTCAACCAGCCCTGGTACATTTGTTTTATATGATGTTATGAAGCAACATGAGTTTCTACAGTATCTAAAATGATGTTATGAAGCAACACGAGTTTCTACAGTATCTAAAATAATGTAATGGGCATACGTTCTCACTCTTTCAAATGCCTTTTGCACATGGTAAAATTGTACTTCCTTTTGGCTATATTCTTTGTATCTTGAAGAGTTTGTGTAGTTTTATGGGTAGATATCTTTTCCAATAACAACAAAATGTAGGCTTTGGCCTAGTTTTTACTGGTTGGAAACATTTCAAGAAGCAGTGTTTTTTTTGAGGACTCCCTATAAAATTTTAGACTAATTGGGTGCTTCAGTCTGAGGTACTTAAACTATATCTAAAACCTAGCTATGTTAATATACCCAAGTGATTTTTTTAACAAAGAATAGATATTGTTATAAAAATTTCCTATTCTTTTCTTTTGGAAATTTTCGGTGACCACATACTATTTTTATGATTTTAGAGCTATAAAATTTTAAGAAAATGTTTAAAAAAACGCACTAAAACTACCCAAATATCACGAACAACCCCAAAATTTTGCATTAAAAATACACTAGTTAATAGTAGTCTTTTGGTCAAATTTATGACAATATTTAGGGTGTCAAAATCAACTAAAACGTCTTTATGAAAATTCGTATCATTTACATAAATTGGAAGTAGAGATTAACAAGACCTTTTTCACATTGCTAAGACTCTCCTAAATAAATAGTCCTCACCAATTGAAGCACTTGAGTGAATCCATTCAAGGGTGCAAATAATCCCTCTTAAGAACATGCAATGGGCACACTAATATATAATAATGATTTGATTGATGAATCTGTACACTTCATGCCAAAAATAATCATTTTCACTTGAGTATGATTTATTTAACCTTTGTCTATTGCTACAAAGGTTTTCAAAAAAGTGAGTTTTGGTAGACCCCTAAAAAAGCCCAAGCCCTTCCGCCGGAAGGGAGGAAGCAGCAGCGTGTTCGATTCATGGATACGCAAGCTGACAGCCAAGTCCTTCCCTTTTAACATATGATCTAAATAAAAATTAAAATTAAAATTACGACTCTTTTACTTTCAGGACCACCACCAAAATTGGAACTTGATCCTTTGCATTGAAATCAAGATTGTACAATAGAGTCCTTCCCTTTTAACATGTGATCTTAACAAAAATCATGTAAGCCGAGTGGGCAATCATTGTCTCTCCACCAACAAGTAGCATTCCTCACTTTTACACTCTTCAACATAATTACATAGGTTACGTAATTCTTTGTAATTCTCCATAATACTCTAAGAGCCGTAGAATTTTCCATAATAAACTAAATTCATTTAAAAGAGTTGATTGGATTCACTCACATTCAAACTCACACATTTCTTACATGTGTCACACGTGTCCCAGCTGGTTGGATTCACTTAGAACCAAAATAATCACACTTGGGTCACCCAAGATATTCTTTTCAATTATTGGATCACCCAATTTAAATTAATTACCGTAACATTCCCTCTTTTTTGAGTTGCAACTGACCTTAGTTGCGTATTTAATTAGCAAGTGAAGAGAGTTAGAATATAATATCCGTTCAGAGATAGAATCCCCCTCAACACTAGATTATGATAAGTTACCGTCACAAATAAATATCACGTAGATTATCTATCTCGGACATCAAAAGAGTATCCTTCACATACACCAGTATGAGTATCTTTAACAGACACTAACATGAGTATCTTTCGCAGACACCAACACAAGTATCTCTCACATATACCAACACAAGTATCGCTCACGGTTACGGGACCATGGTACATGGAGATTAGATTATTTCACAAATTAATTAAGAAAAGAAATAAACCATAATATCAAAGCATAAATCAAGAATATGAAAATCAAAGAACACAATATTGGGTGCAATCTCCTCCCTGACGTGTGTGGATCTACTCCCACAATATTGGGTGCAATCTCCTGACGTGTGTGGCTCTACTCCCACACGCGGTATTTAAATCATATTAGTGAATTTAGCCCTTGGAGCCATAAATAGCATAGCTTTTCCAAAATTGGGCTTTTTATAAAATTTAACCTTAGTCCAATACTTTTAAAGCATCTCATCAAAAATAAGCCATATGTACACATATGTACAATGGGCCAAACCATACAAAATTAAATATTTAGCACACATGCGCTTGGCTAGATAATATTGTCCAATGTCCACCCTGGTTGTCTCAAACTCATGATCTAAACTCAATATAATCCATAATGTTAGATCACAATTACTTTGGAATCACTCATAAACATAATTCTAACAAATGGAAATCATTCACTACCATGCTTCACACATGAACCATGCATCACATATAATTAATTGGATTCATTCTTATGATAAAATATTCTGAAAAATCTCACTCCCATGAGACAAACTCCACACCTCTTTTCCAGTAAGTTCTTCTATCTAGATTTCTATATATATGCCATTATCCTTAACCTCACTCAACACCCACTCATATGCAGGATGACAAAACTCAAGGAAAGAAACTATGTCCCTCATCATAACCCACCACTTGGTAATAAATAGGATAATTCAAAATTTATCTTCTCAATATACCTATACCTAGTGTACAAGCTCATGGAATGAAATATTATGTTCTAAACATACATATATATGGCGTGTCTTGCTGTACATATGAGGTGTGGCTGAGCCGATGCTATGACCGAAGACCACATTGCTTTTTGCCATGATACAAATGCGGTGTCAAAGTGTTTTGTTTTACAATAGCTCAAATAATCTTTCAAGGACATTATTCCCTTTGATTCTCCTTCTGTGTGAACCTCCCGCAAGATTAGCTTCTCTTCTTCTATTTTGCACTTCATATCAAGTGATGTGGTTATTAAGTGATGCCAATACACGTACTGGTTGAAGAATGTGTAGAATGCAAGTTGTCCGCATATGGTACCCGCCGTGAAGACTTCATGGCACTCTCTCCTTCAGCAATGGTTTGAAACAACTTGCCCTTTCAACAAAAATAGAGTAGCCATGAATTACACCATGAATTACACTCTCAAAATTTACTTGAACCAACTTGCGCTTTTTGGACAACAGGTGAAACTTACTCATTTGGAAGCAAGCTGGAGCGGGCAGTAATTTGGATCTTCTCGATTGTGAGTTGTTGCTACTTCTCATGCCAATCCTGGTACTTAAATACCACATCAAAAAATTCCTTTCCATTTGCAGGATTCACAATGGCTCTGAATGTGTACCCCTTTTTCGTGAAAGTCATCTCTATTTCCTTCAAGTAATTGTGGTGCAACTCCTCCTCATCTTCTGTGTGTTACCCTTTCTTAGGTAATCCTCTCGTTTTTGTTTGAATCATCTTCTTGAAGTCATCATGTTCTTACAAATCAAGATGGAAAACTTAAAGAAAATCTGAGCCAGAGAAGTAACATTTTTGAATTAAATGTTAGAGGCATGCACAAATATTACATAAACAATAAATTGGGACAACAGTGCCATTGGGACACTGTATCAACTTGGTTTGCCCACTTTCCTATTATTGTGAGTAACTATTGTGGTCGCCCACTTCCGTTCATCCTCTGTTAGCTTTTGTAGTAGAGTATTTGGGTTTGCTAGACCAAAATGTTGCATCAGAAAATTATCATGGCCTAGTGTGTATGGTACATGCACATGAGTCACCCTGATGAAAAAAAACAATTAATAGCTTCAGAGAGAATATTTACATATAAGATATCGAACATCTCTATTGCGAAATATTTATATACCTATTGAGGTTTGGAAGGTTCATTAATAACTGTGCCTCTTCTTTCTTTGTGAAGGAAATAACACGACACCAAACTTGAGGATACATATCCTTCAAATGTAACCATTCTATGTATCCAAAAAAATGAAGAAAGTTATATACTTACTTGTTTCAATGGTATGAAGCCATGACACAAGTCTATGGTTTCCATCCCAAACAACTAAATTTATCTTGGTAAGGTGAGTCCACTTCTGTGTTTCTTTGAGTTTTTCATCAAACATATTTGATTGTTGCCACCAATACCCATTCCTCCATCTAGGGTCCGTAGGGTTATGTTCTGTCAGAGGCTTGCCCAGAAAAAGTCTCAGAAACAGTGAACTCTCCCATTGATGGCACATAACCTCGGGGGGTTCACTATATGTAAACTCTCTATATCATGTGTATTCAAGGCCTAATTAAAAAACCCCTTATCTATAAATTTTTTATGAATAAAATACACCCTTTTTCTATTCAATCTGTATATACCCCCTTTAAATGGCACCCTTCTGTATGTAAAAAATGTGTAAAAAGGGGATTTAAAAAACCCCTACTATTGAACCCATGTGCTACACTTACATATTTATGAGTGACCCCCCCCGCCCCCCTGAGCACATAAGCGGGCTTATTGAATCTCTCTTCTAGTTCCAAAAGATGGTCATCTGTAGTTCAAATGGCTGGATTCGCACAAAGCCTATGCAATGGTACAGGTGGTAGTCTCACATCATCGAACAAAGAGTGAAAGACAACTAGTTCTGCAACATCTCACTTTGCACCAACCTCCCAAAATTGTCTGGTAGAGAGGGAAAGTTCTCGTCCTCCTCTTCCACCGATTACCTGACAACCCTTTTTTGAGAGCTCTGTGGGGTAGAGGAGCCTGCTATAATTTTTCCTTGGACCACATTTAACACAATCTCACTTGCCCCTACATTTTTAGTGCTCTTGGACAATGTCGGTTGAGAAATGTTAATGACGTCACGAGCTTTCCAAGATCGGGTTGATGAAGCCATTCTGCAACATACAACATTGCAAATGAGTTTAAACTCAAGAGGAGAGGTGACTTCTGTGTATTACTAGTGTATGGTGGGATAGAGATGCATGCAAGACGTGAGCGTATTTATTTGTACATGAGTGTGTTTTAGTATGTGTGTGTATACCAGTGTATGGGGGAAAGAGACAAATAAAGAGAGAGAGAGAGAGAGAGAGAGAGAGAGATGCATAGAGATGTAAGTGTTTAAAAATGTTAAAAGATAGAGACAGAATGTCACCTCCTTGCTTCTGATGGTGGTCAATACAAAAAAAGACATCAAGATGCTCTTTTATACACAAACAAAAACTAACCATGGTTAAATATAACCCAAACCAAAACCCAACCTAACCACTCCAGTTATTCATCTACATCATATGCAACTAGATCACATAGAGTGAAAGTAATAGTGGTGGAGAGTCATCATACGCTCAAATGTAGGTACCAACGATAAGGATATATAGATATGCCTAATGTTTTAAAATCCCAAACACAACAATAACATCAAGTATAATAGCAAAAATTTAATTTGTAGCTTCCAAATATCTCTTCAATCAAAGCACATGAAATTGTAACATAAAAGTAAGGAAAATATAGCACCACCAAGATAGTAACCTCCAAGCTTATGAAGCATATGCCTATGCCCGAAAGATGAGACATGTATCTCTCTTAAGAGACATTTGAGGCGTAAACTCTAGATTTGAATTTTCCATTGGATTCTTTTGCAAAAGAAATGCTAGACACATACTCGGACACTAGAAGATCACAATAAAGTGAGATCAAGAAGCTATTCGTTTTGAATAATCAAAAGGAAGCCTGTAAGAATAGTAAGTGAAATAAATGAAAATGGGAGTAGAGCTAGTGAACGAATAAAATAAGGATCAAAAAGTTGAGAAATCTTAGAAGGATACACAAAAAGGAGGATGTGATTTTGATCTAAAAGATATGAAGCAACTAGAGAAGACCCATACAAGGAGATATAGAGATGCCTAATGTTTTAAAAGCCCACACACAACAATTATATCAAGTATAATAGCAACCATTATGGTTTTAAACTTCTTGTGGTTTGCCCCCCCATCCACACAGCATCCCTACACCAAAGAGAATATGGTCCAGCGCTTCCACAAGTTTATCCGCCGTGCTACGACCAGGTCCCCGATCCAGCTGTGATCACCACCATCAGGTTCTTCAATCTTATTATTACACTATTGGAGTCATTCCCCAACTGGGACCATTACTTCAAAGGTGCCCAAGGCCTCACATTTTTGACATTTAAAAAGGACCTACTGTGAAAGAAACTTCCAATATTACGTGCGAGTCATGTGGATGACTGCTTGGAGGCTTCAAACTTTTGAAGACATGTTGAGACCATTTTTTAGACCAACTACTGGGTCTTCCATCATCGAGTCCCTCCTACTTCTACCTTACGCTGGGATTTCATCCACACATACTCCATCTATTATAGATAGATTCAGCCAGTTCTGAGGAAAGACTTGCTTCAGGGAGGGGGGTATGTTGACCACTCCGGCTAACATGACCTTTTGCGTGACTACTAAGCCCTTTTCGTAACTTATCTTTTTATAACCGCGCAATGCGCTGATTGTATATGAGACATGGGATGACCGAGCTTACGACATGTGTAATGCCAGTCAGGAGGAATTGATGTACATAGAGCTAGTAAAACTAGGAAGACTAGTTTTGGGCCCCCCCCACTTGTAATTGGGCGGCCAGACATTGTAAATATGAGCTTATGTATATAAGACATTTTATTGAATATGAAAAGGGACAATCCCATTTTTCTCAATTGAGTTTTTCCTTCTGTCTCTCTCTCTCTCATTTGAGCTTATGGTTTCTTGCTTGCTTGATTATTGGTGTATGTGAGAAGCCTATGGTAATGTTCTCTTGGCTTTTCTTCTCTACCTTCTCTTTGCCTTCTCTTTGCTACTTGCCATGTCCCATTTGCATACTCTTGGCATGACGTGGAGGTTGAGCTTTCCATAGATCCTTCCCTCTTTCTCTCTACTGAGCATTCGATCTCTTCTTGAGTGACACAAGGAGAGTGTGGAGTGAGCCCCTATCAGCTTCACATCGAGGAGTTAACCCCCCTCATAGAGTTGACTAAGTGCTATTCTTCGGATTCAACTCTTGTATGCATCTTTCTCTTCCTCTTTCGCTTGTGTGTGTAAGGTAGTATGTTATTCCTTAACACACAAGCACAAGAATGGGGTTAGCATCTAGGAAAGGAGAAGATATACCTATACTTTAGTTTAAGCAAGATAGCAACACAATAGTTCAGCCCAATCACATAACATACAAGAAACCCCATTATCTTTTCTTGAATCAAAGGAATGAGAATGCAACAATTCTACAAGAAATTATATTTTTACATTTAGAAGAATATGGAAGCTTATATTCTGAAAACAAGAAAAAGTAACATCTTTTATCTTTCTTAGTTAATGCTAAAATTAAAAAAATTTCGAATTCCTAATCCAAAAACCTCTATTTAGATGATTTTTAAGCTAGCCTGGCCATTGCCTCCATGAGGAGCTCCCAAGGGAAGAGTTGGGCCACACTCGAAAGCATCCCCTCGTGTCATTTTTGTGCACGCTTCTCGAGGTAGCATTTTGGCATCTTCAAGGGAAGATCCATATTGTCCAGTCTATGTAGTTTGTACATTTTGCAATTTGGAGTCCATTTGCTCAGTTTATGAGCAAAAGAATCACTCGTGGGAACTTGGGGGTACACTACCAAGAAACTCTATGTATTACCTGCATTTAAGGGAAATTTCAAAAACCCCATACCTATGAATTTCTCATGAATAAAGTGACCCCTTTTTATTTATGGACTTATGGATTTTTTTTCAAAACCGATTTAAAAAACACCTTTGTAAATGTATTTCTGTAAATTTACCTGAAAATGTTGAATTAAAAAATCCCCTCATTTGAACTCACCTGGTATATTCTTAGGGCTAGAGTGTGCTTGCTTAAGTCTCATTATATGGGGGGCACAAAAACTAGAGTGTCCTTAAGTGAAGAACAAGGCTGTCTAGAAACAAGACCAAACGATAGGACATGGTGGGGGAGGAGGAGGAGGGTTCTCCCCTTAAGTCTATTCACACTATGGAGGAGAGGTGTAAGACACCCCCTTAACAACATAAGAGGAGGTGGTTGTAGGAGCTTGACTATAGAGGGTTGTTGGGATCTTGGATATAGAGGGTTGTCGGGGAGAGCTTCCACTTAGAGAGGGGGCTACTGGCCATAGAGGGTTGTTGGGATCTTGGATATAGAGGGTTGTCGGGGAGAGCTTCCACTTAGAGAGGGGACTACTGGCCATAGAGGGGGTGTTGGGGATGGGGGATTTATATAGGATATGGTACGGCTACGGCTAAGGAGAGAGGAAAAAGGGGTTGGAAAGTACGGTGTATGCGAAAGTACTGTAAGATTCCTCCCCCAGCCCCTCATGATGTCCAGTATCTTCTCCTGTAATCAATTTCCTCTTCAAAAATATAAAAGATCTTGTTTCTATCAGAGAGAGAAAATCTTCTAGAGAGTGGTTATTCAGATTTTAAATATTTTTGGATAGAAAAATACCTCATCTTTTTAAAATAAGTTTTCCTGAAATAGAAGTTCAAAAAGTTTTTCAGAAGGTGCATTAGAAATTAAGTATAATCTGTTCAAGAGGCATTATCCTAGGGGTGAAGATTTTTTTGAAATTTTAAATTAAGGTTCCTATGGACCAATAAGATTCATCCAAATGTAGGGAGGAGATAAATGAAGAAATAAAAGAAAAATCTCCCAAAAATCAGTAAATACTCACATAAGATGAAGAGTTGACTAAGGACAAGGTTAATAGTTAAAAAAGGGAGATATTTAGAAGTAATGATGCATTTTTGACACCTCTGCATGGGGGAATTCCCGTCATGAAGAGGGCGCCTATTTCACATGCTTGAATGAGTTTTAAACTCCCAAATAATGAGATATTTTTATCTCTTCTCTCTCCTGTTTCAACTAGATCCAAAAAGTGAGCAAAACTGACCTAAAAATGGTCAACAATTGACCAAACTGATCTGGAAAATTCTAGAATCGGTTTGTTTGGCTAGAGGCTCACTTTTTCCTATAAATAGAAGCCCTCCCCTTTGTTGAAACTTAATAGTGTTTTATGCACTGTTACTCTGCTCCTCCCAAACCAAGAACTGTGAATTTATTAATAATTCACTAGTTTTTGACATTTCCCTCTTCCAAAGATTGGTGGCCACTCTTGTTTCCAAATAAGAGTAGAGCCCTCAAACCATCAAGCCAAAGGAAAGCGCTTAAATTATCAATGTAAGTTGGAGACTCTTCTCTTTTCCATTCTTTTATGGTTTTTATGGGTTTTTATGGTAATTTTTTATGATTTTTGTCTTCTCTAAATGATGTTACGCCTCATTGCAAAAGGCATTCCCCTCTCTTCTCTAGTAAATCCAACCATTCTCTATCCTAGGTGAATGATTAATGATTAAAGTCAAGTTTTTATAATGATTATCTTAAATAAGTAAAAAAATATTTACTTTAGAATAATTTCAATACTCTTGATGCATTTCTTATTAATTTTAGAGACTTAAAAATTGAAAAATGGTCAGCCATACAAAGGAGGTTATGGTAAATTTTTTAGAAATTAGTGAAATGAATTTCATCTTTTACTATTCTAAAAGAGTAATCCTTATGGTTTCTATATTCTAAAGTATCATTTTCATGCATAGAAGATGCATTTTGATTATTTGTAAAAAAGAAAAATAGTATTATTATAAAAGTATTACTTTAATTATATTTGATTTTCATGCATAGAGGTATGCATAAAAGATTATTATTTTATTGTAAAAGTGTTACTTTTATCATATTTGATTTTCATGCATAGAGGTATGCATAAAAGATTATTATTTTATTGTAAAAGTGTTACTTTTATCATATTTGATTTTCATGCATAGAGGTATGCATAAAAGATTATTATTTTATTATAAAAGTGTTACTTTTATCATATTTGATTTTCATGCATAGAAGTATGCATAAAATATTATTTTTTTATTATAAAAGTGTTACTTTTATCATAATTGATTTTCATGCATAGAGGTATGCATAAAAGAATATTATTTTATTGTAAAAGTGTTACTTTTATCATATTTGATTTTCATGCATAGAGGTATGCATAAAAGATTATTATTTTATTGTAAAAGTGTTACTTTTATCATATTTGATTTTCATGCATAGAGGTATGCATAAAAGATTATTATTTTATTGTAAAAGTGTTACTTTTATCATATTTGATTTTCATGCATAAAAGTATGCACAAAATATTATTATTTTTATATAAAAGTGTTACTTTTATCATAGATGATTTTTATGCATAAATGGGTGCATAAAAGATATTTTTTTATATATTAAAAGTGTGTTTTTCATCATAAATGAATTGTATGCATAAAAGATATTTTTTATATTAAAAGTGTGATTACCATCATAAATGATTTTATGCATAAATTGGATGCATAAGAAAAATTCTTTTATTCTAAAAGTGTAATTCTCCTACTAAATTAGATTTATGCATGGAAAGATGCATAAAGAGTTTATTTTAATCCAAAAGTGTTATTCTCATCAATTTTGATTTTATGCATAGAAAGATGCATAAAGAAATCTATTTTTAGTTTAAAAGAGTTATTTTCATCAATTTTGATTTTATACATAAGAAGAAGCATAAAAGATTGAATTTTAATTCAAAAGTGTCATTTTCATTTAAAATGAATTTATGCATAGGAAGATGCATAAAAGATTGATTCTTAATTCGAAAGTGTTATTCTCCTTAAAATGGAACTTATGCATAAATAGATGCGTAAAGAAATCTTATATCAAAAATCAGAATTCTCTTGTATTCTATAAAAAGATACGAGGATGTGAAACGAATCAGAGAGATGAAAATGAACGAGGAATAGATGGAGATATATGTATGTGAAAGAATGGACGTAGTTATATGTATGTGAAAGAAATGATGTAGATGTATGTATGTGAAGGATGTATGTGAAAGGAAAGATGTATGTGGAAATGGATGTATGGATGTAGATATGGAATGTGGATGTGGATGTATGAACATGAATGTGGATGTGTGAATGTGGATATGGATGTGGGTATGGATGTATGTGAATGTGAATGAGGATGTGGAATGTGGATAAGGATGTATGGATGTGAATGTGAATGTGGATGTATTAATATAGATATGGAATGTGGATATGGATGTATGTGAATGTGAATGTGGATGTGTGAATGTGGATGTATGAATGTGGATGTGGAAATGGATGTGTGGATGTGGATGTGGATGTGGATGTGAATGTATGAATGTGGATGTGAAAATGGATGTATGGATGTGGATGTGAAAATGGATGTATGGATGTGGATGTGGATGTATGAATGTGGATGTGGATGTGGATATATGAATGCGAATATGTATGTGAATGGATATGAAGTCGATATGAACGGATGGATGAGATGAGATGTCAAGTGAATCAGAATGTGAAATGAATAATATAATATATGAACGAATGAGATATAATGAGAAATGGATGTGATGAGACGTAATGTAAATTAAGAAAGAATATAGGAATGGATGTTATGTGAAGTGAATAAATCTGATGAGATGGGATGGAAAATGATGTATCTGGTCAAGAATGGATACACCTAAGAATTGGGTTTGTGTTAAGTAATATGGATTGATGTGGAACAAACTGGAAAGATGTGAATTCATTATAGAAACTGTATTTGTGATCTATTTGTAAATGACTATTTTATGTCAAGAATGCTGGGTAAGCATTTTGACTATCTTGAGAATGTGGTCGTGAAGACCTACCTGATAAAGTTGCAACTGCTGTACGGAGAGTCAATGGAGGACGTCTCACGTAGCAAGGTCGGCCGAGGTCTTGACCAGCCTCGGTTCGATTTAAATAGTGAGCTTCCGGTACAGTGGATGAGGGACCAAGGAAGTGGCCTATGAGTGAAGCGCTAGGTGACCTGCGAAGGATCCTAGAGGGTGCTGACCATACGGTGCTTGGGCTCTGGGTCGTCAAAGATACCCACACGTGAGTCGTGGAAGATATTGGAACAAGGAGTAAGAGTTGTTTTCTGAAACCGGGCATGGATCTAGTTGATTGACCTTGCTAGTCCTCAACAGATGAGTCCATGGCTCTTTTATATGGATCTGTTGGTTGATCTTGCTGATCTTCAATAGAGATTCCATCTTGATTTTTATAAGTGATTATATGACCGGGTACTATGGTCTAGGAACTATTGAAAAGGCCCCTGAGTGGATAGGTGGTGAGCATTCTGGTTGCCAATGATGCCATAGATACTCCAATGAAGGAATGATTGAAAATAAGGACTTAACCAGAGATTTTGAGGATTGAGATCAGTGACACAATGGTTTCATTAAAGGATTGTTTTAAAGATAGCTAATGGTGAGAAACAGGCAATTTCATATTGGGTGTGTAAGTGGTGTGACTAGTTTATGTTTGCATGAACATCCGGCTAGGGGGCCTGGGAACTCTTTTCCCTGGTACCCGGGACAAAACCTAACCAAAAATCTAAATTGGATCCCATCACTACAGTGGTTGGGCGGTTGGCTAACCCATGGGACTGGATGGGGTTAGGCTGGACTGATGGATCCGTAAATCAAAACTCAAATTCTGTCTAGTTTGATAGATGAAGCAAATCCCGGACAAAAATTGTTCTATGGAAAAAGAATCAACGACTGTGCCTCTCGATGAGGAAAAAAGCATTGGTCTCTATGATCCAAGTGCAATCTGTCCCTTGATCTGACTATAGAACTTACGAGTTCGGTCAGATCAGTTCAGTTAGTTAAGGCTTTTGACTACGTTAGGGAAAAGTTATCCTGGTGGAATCGCCCGTGCTTTTCGGGCAAGAGAAGTTTCTCCGAGTTCGGTTTGGCAGAATCGAGGGATTAGTCACCTGTCCGGATATCCGTGGTGGGTGAGGCTCCGAGTGTGGGACCCTGCCCCGCGCAAGATGTGCTACTTCTGCTGCTAGCACCCCGAATCCGTTGCGCCACGGGGACAGGGATCTCACAAGTACGACGGTCTGTGTTGCATAAGTCTCTAGAAAGGGTGGTGCTTATAAGTGGGCTAAAGGTGGGGTACTCATGGGCCTTTTAGGGTAGTGGCCGCATGTGTGTCCACGTTGGTGTGGCCAGTGAAGACCTTACACTAGGGTGAACGGTATTTAGTCCGTGTGTTGCCATTTCTATATATGCCCTAGTATGTGTACATTCCATAGTAAGGTCCTTTGATGCATGCTTCCCAAGGAGGCATCTTTGAGATGGGGACTCCTTTTTTTGGGACGTAGACCTCGATATACGTGCTAGTGAATCTGGCTCGCCTGTTGCCAAATTTGTTTTTGGTGAAATTTTTTGAGGTGTTTTGTTGGTCTCGCAAGGGTGGAATCCGCTCGTCAATCGAACAACTGGAGAGGTATTTATTAAGGTCGAAAGTTTACTATAATTTAACTAAAACTTTAATTAGAAGCTTATTTTGGTTTCCGTTTTGAGTATTGTAAAGTCTTATATTAGGATAAAATCCACATAGACTTAAAATTTGGACTCATACTTTAAAGATTCCAAGTAGAAATAGCTCAATTATTTAAATGGTGATTTTTACACTATGAAAAGGACCATACTTTCATCTATTAAATGGACATATATTATTTTGAAGATAGGTATGTTACATCCTTTCCCCTTAAATAAATTGAGATGTCCTCATCTCGTCATGAATTCAAGGTAATATCTTAAGAGTGCACTACAAGTAAAAGCAACCGTAGGCGCGTTTATAGATGCATTCTGACAACATGGTTTAAAATGTTACAGACGCGTTTATAAGCATGCCTAAAATCGCATCTACCGACAGGCATCTATAGGCGCATCTATATACATGTCTATAAGCGTGTATATCATTATAGACGTGCTCTGAAATTAAAAAACTTTTCTAGAGATCTGCCTCTGTGCAGATGTATAGCTGCATTTTCTGCACATGCAACTCTGTGGTTTAAGATTTTGCTTACTTGTACATAGACGAATCAAGATCAACAAAGATATAAACATAAAAACTTAAATTAAAGATAGATATGCACAAAAAGATTTGTGAACACACTTCGAATATTGATTAAAGAAGATGAGAAATTACATTTTATATCCAAAAATGTATCCATACATGATCGTAGCCACATAAGGCTTGAATAAAAACATAGATACATAAAGAAGATGAAAAATTTCATCTTATATCCAAGAAGTTGTCCATACATGATGGTAGCCACATGAGGCTTGAAAAAGAAACATAGTTGCATAAACCAAAACTATACATGAAGAAAAACTAGCGGACCACTACTCGGAGGAGTCATCACTCTCCGAGTCATCTTATCCTTCTTCTTGTTCACCTTGTGCCTACACAAAGTGAAGATATATATAAATAAAAATAGAAAGTATTATAAAGATCGAAACATGTTTTGTAAATATAAATAAAAATATTACCTTCATTGGTGTTCTTGTTACTCGATTATATTGTTTGTCGGAGATGATCCCTTCATCATGAAGGTAATCCTATGTATCTCCTCTAATGTGGCAAAGATGAAACAATATAATCGAGTAACAAGAACACCCATAGGTCCGCCCATAGCCCATTAGAGACTGGCTACGGGATGTGAAAGATGATCAGAACTTCTTTGTTCAGGAGATGTCATCGTATCCCCTTATCCTTGGGCAACCCTACATTACAGCTGTGAGGATGGAAACAAAAGTTTTGGACGATGGCTCGGCATATGCAAGAATAAGGAGTAAGGATGGCAAGAAAGCTGTTCAGTTCTTGACAGTTTGCATTAACCATGAAAGGAATCGTGAGTCTCTTCGAGCACAGTCACTCCCGAAGATAAACAGAGAATTCATGAATTACAGGGAGATGAGGGATTTTGGCCAGGTGCCATTGTAAAGCGGGATTCCAATGGTACAAGGGGAAATGAGTTCTCGCAGGACTCAATCAATGTAAATAGCTTTTCAGCAAATTTTCAGGGATTCTCCAGCTATGGGTCATTGGTTTTTGTAAAAAGCAAGGATTTGAAGCGTGGCATGCGAAAACATATACAAAATGAACAAAAAAGTTTTCAGCAGTGTGGTCTTTTGGGGAAGAATGAGTTTATTTCAGGGGTGCTTGATGAGGTGTCATTTGTAGATACTATGGATGTGCTTTTTGATATGGGAAGAGCATGCTTACAGGGTGGAAATGAAATGATAGAAGTGTCATCTGTGGAGATGTATGATATAATCCAGGAATTCGAAGGGGTGGAATGTAAAAACATGAATTGCGAGATGGATGCTCATGTTGATACAAAGTATAAAACGGTTGCAAAGAAGGTGAAACCAGTTGCCTTGCCCTTGCCACCAGGAAGCAAGGAGAAGATAGATGAAGCTTCTATGCAACCAAATCTTAGAGATCCGAAGAAAATTGGGCATAAATTTACTCAAGAAACTCTAAAAGAGCTAAAGATTGGTGAGAAGGATTTTCTGTTGTCAGTTGAAAGGGAATGCTTTGAGGAGATGCTTGTAAAACATGGGAAAGCCTTTGCTTTTCAGCCGCATGAGATAGGCTGTGTTGATCCAAGTGTATCAGCACCAATGGTGATCTTTACTGTTCCACATGTGCCCTGGAACCTGCGACCAATTCCAGTACCAAAGGCTCTCTTGCCAAAGTTGATGGAATTACTAAAAGAAAAGATCAGGATGGGAATCTTGGAGCCATCATGTGCCCCATATTCCAACAGATGGTTTACTGTACCAAAGAAAAATGGGACATTGCGCTTTATTCAAGACATGCAACCTGTAAACAAAGTCACAATCAGGAATGTGGGAGCAGGTCCGATTGTAGATGAGTTTGCAGAAGCATTTGCAGGGAAAGCTATATACTCTATGGGTGATCTGTATTCGGGATATGATCAGTTCCAGCTGGATATACAAAGCAGGGACTTGACCACAATGAGAACTCCTTTGGGATTAGTAAGGATGTGTACCTTACCACAGGGAGCCACCAACTCAGTGGCACATATGATGAATGGAATGAATAAAGTCTTACGAGACTTCATACCACAAAAAACTATGCCATTTTTGGATGATGTGCCAATAAAGGGCTGTGATGAGAAAGACAAAGATGGGGATTTGGATTCAAAGGGGTGCCGCAAGTTTGTGGCAAATCATATAAAGGATTGTGACATGATTCTATCCAGGCTTGAAGAAGTGAATCTTACTTTATCTGGGCTGAAATCAGTGTTTGGAGTTGGTGAAGTGCTAATAGTGGGACATCTTTGTAGTACTAGTGGACGCCGACCTTGTCCAGCCAAGATAGATGCAATACAAAGAATGAAAGAGACATGCATTAATGTTACAGAGCTGAGGAGATTTCTTGGAGCATGTGTCTTTTATGTTATTTGGATCCCACATTATGCACATGTAGCAGATCCTCTTTATCAACTTTTGAGGAAAAATCAAAAATTTCTGTGGAGTGCAGTACATATTAAAGCTATGCGGAAGCTGAAATGTTTGCTCCAATCATCACCCACTCTGAGAAAGGCAGATTATGAGTGTGGCAGGCCTGTGATTGTTACAGTTGATACTAGTCCTACTGGGATAGGATGGGCAGTAGGGCAAGATGATGAGGATGATCATAGGTATGTAATTAGATTTGGAGCAAAGGTATTAAGCTTTCGGCAACGAAAGTATCCACAGATCAAGAGAGAGTTATGGGGAATAGTCACTGCTCTAAAATGTGAAAAAGAATATCTTATTGGGGCATCTGTACTTGTGGAAATTGATTGCTTGCCACTTCTTGGGATGATAGCAAGTTGTACCACTCCAGATATTGCTATGCTTAGGTGGATTGCTTATATCAAGTCACTAAATCCTGAGTTTGAGCATATTGCGGGAAAAGATAATCCAGTTGCAGATATGCTATCAAGAGCCAGGTATGAAGATGAGAAAGAGATGATTAGTGACATTGATGATGTGGGTACAAAGTTCTATACTACAGCATATGCAAAAGGGGACCATATTTGCCTATCAAATGCACTGGAGTCTTTTATTGAGGAAATATATGAAGGAGATTGGTTGCTTATTGGTCAATATTTGAGTACTCTGACAAGGCAAGAAAATTGGTCTGACTCAGAATTTAAGAGGATCCGCAGAAAAGCATATGGTTATTTCCTAAAGGATGGGTATCTTTGGAAGCATCCTAAGCAGAGGAATGCTATGCCACAGAGAGTCATATGTGATAAAGAGACTCAAGGAAAGCTTGTGAAAGAATTCCATGAGAGTCTTTGGGCTGGACATAGAAGTGTGTGGGCCACCTTTACCAAAATAAAGGAAAAATATTGGTGGAAAGGAATGTACAAGGATATTTCCCAATATGTGGAAACATGCATGGTATGCCAAATGTACTCAAATGTGCGGCATCGTGATGGCTTGCAACCAACCTACCCACCTGCCATGCACTATAAATGGGTAGTGGATCTAGTTACAATGCCTTTGGGAATTTGGCAGATGCGGTATATAGCACTTGCAAGAGAAGATTTGACAAATCAGGTAGAAGGGCGTGCTCTTAGAACAAAGAGTACGGAAACAGTGTGCAAATTTCTCTTGGAAGATGTGATCTGCCGGTATGGTTGTATTGGGAAAATAACAGCTGATAGGGGTGAGCTAGATGTTGAAGAAGCAAGGGAATTCTTCTCTAGAATTGGTATCAAACTGTCCCTAACATGTGCTTACAATCCTGATAGCAATGGGAAAAGTGAGAGAGGACATCCTCCAATCATTAAAGCTTTGGCTAAGGCATGCAGAGAAAGAATGCGAGAGTGGCAAAAGCGAGAATAGTGAATATAATCAAGAAAAAACTCGCTTGTAAACCTTCAGTTAAGTGACTTTCTTTTTTATTTTTTTTAATTACTTTCACTCCATACGATTTAGGAAAATCGTATATCTCATATATCGAAAAGGATTTTGGAAATGAGTAGAGGGGTTTGGAGAAAAAGTTAAAGGATTTGGAGCTTGGAGATTTTGTGGGAAAAAAGGTATCAAAAATACATTTAAGTTACGGAAAGTTGGTCTTACATTCTACTCGATTGAATTTTGGAAATTACGAGTATGATATAGCTATGCCGTATGCTATCTTTTGCTTGTGAGATGTTAGAATATTAAGGCAGGTTTTCAGGTGATAAAGAGCATCTTGAAATGATGATTTTGATGGCACTGGATGTAAAGAATGTAAATGGTCACATGTATGTTGGAAAAAATTGAAGGTTATGTTATGCCTACATGTGATTGGATCAAAGGATTTGGAGAAAGGAGTCAGTGAATAAAGGGACAAGCACTTGATACATAAATTTGTGCAATTATCAGGATGAATTCAAGGATGTATTGAGGTGAATCGACACATGTATATGCCATTGAAAATGGAGATGTCCAATACTCCTTGGGAAATTTTGTGTGTGATTTTCCTTGTTAGATTTGGTACCTACTCTCACAGCTAGAAGTCTCGTACTTTCCTAGCTATACCGCACACGTCACGACAGCGTGTACAGGAATCGTCAGACGTGCTGATACACGAGTGTATACACGCGTTGTGTTAGTCAGCTGCGCTTAGACGCGCTGATACGAGGGTGTATACATGCGTTTTGTCATTTTAGCTGTGCTTATACACGCGTATTTCACAGATTTGACGCGTCTATACACGCGTATTTCATAGATTTGATGTGTCTATACATGCGTATTTCACACATTTGACGCGTATATACACGCGACTGTTTGCAGAGGTGACGCGTCTATACACGCAAACAGAGAGCAAAAAAAATAATCCAGAGAGTGCTATTTGGTACCTGAATGCTGTTCCAGCATTCCAGCACCCAATAACACTCTCTGGATTTTTTTTTTGGGTGCATTGGACCATCCACGAGGAAGATTTAAGACAAGAACGACATGAATGCATACATTGTCAATACACGATTCAAGACAGACATGAATGCAATACTATCGATTCACGATTCAATATTACTATCAAAATTTTATGTGTACACATATATACAAGGGAGTCCATATGTCGAAGTAGCCCATGGCTTCAGTTACAAAAATATATATACAACCACATCCTCAATATGGAATGTGATACTATAAGTCTGAGTACTACTCAGACCCAGATGATGACTCGGTGCTCCCTCCATGATCAGATGAGGTCACATTGGTCGGAATGTCCGATGAGTAGTGCTCACGTCCACCCTCTGCAGTGGCGGCGGGTGGATCATCAGCAACTTGTGCCTGTTCAAGTAATATATAGTATATAAGTATATATATATGTTATTCAATAAACCAAAATCATTCGTTTAGAGTTTTCAAGTACCTGTCGACCGTATGGTCTCATGGCCATCTCAAACTGCGCATCCGTAATACGTCCCTCGGCTCTGAAGAGGGCCCACGTGTCACGTCTGCTATGCCGACGAGCATACCCAGTATCGTGGGCTGTGGGCTTCCTCCCCGTAACCCGTCGTCGCTGTATCATAATCAACACAATTTGTAAGATTAAAACAATCATAGAATCAATGAATTAAGTAAACAATCAAATAAAGTGGCCAGATACTTACGAACTCTGCCTCCCATGACTCGACGCCGCCAGATCCGAAATGCGAAGATCCAATGGTCTCCATCTGGATCCGTCGTGCCTCCACATGCTGCCTGCTCTTCACGCCACCCTCTGCTCGTTTCTTTGCCTCCTTCCACTCGCGTTTGTGTGCAGTGGCAGGTTTCTCGGCAGGATAGCCACCCGCAGCTACATTTAGCCCATCATCATACGCGAGTTTCTTAAGGTGAGATCTTTTATTACTTAAGATCTCCCTTATTCGTGTCCTTCCCCATACATCCGAGAATGTCGCATGTGGGGGATTGGGGTACCGACTATGTACAACCTCTATCACCTCCCCAACTAATCAGCTATTTTGATCTTTAAATCTAATAAAACAATTTCTATACAAGTTTGATACTACCCCACGCATGTACTCCATTACCTCTTTCCCCCTCGCATCCACCATCACTATCCCGCCCCTATCCGTCACATCATAGCAGATCACTCCCTCCACCTCTCTCATCTCCTCCTCATCCTCACTGTCTCCTCTAACTCTTCTCCCTCTATCTCCTCTCTCACCGCGTGACCTACTACCTCCCCCACCAAAGCACCCGCCGCATCCTCCACTCCCACTCTTCCTACTACTGCGGGTGGAGTCACGACTGGGGGATTGTCTACGTGATGGTGGCTGTGAGCCAGTGGCTGTGAGCCCTGACGTGACGGTGGCTCTCAGGGAGTACGTGATGGTGGCTGTGAGCCTTGACGTGACGATGCTTAGGAGGGTGTGCGTGAGTGTGTCTGGGACGAGGTATGTCTCCTCGGTGGGCGTGGAAGCGGAGAAGCTGCATGCCGTCTCGTCGGACTCGCAGGCATAGACGATAGTGGAGTGCCCTGGATACTCGCGGGCGAGGTATAGATACCAGGCATGGAAGGAGGGGGATGGGCATACATGTACTCTGTAAGCTCAACTGGACCAGGATGGCACCCAGAATGATTTAGCATCTCCATCAGCCAATTGTTGTATGCAAATGGATCAGATGAAGAACCTGGAATATCCATAAAGAATCTGCAAAAATAAAAGTATATACATGATTGCATCAAAGCACAAATGCAAGCTAGCACATATGATTTTCCACCATCAAACTGACATCACTATCTAGAGAATTCACATCTTCAATAACACTCAGAACTATAGAGTTATCCTCCTACATAAGCCATAGTTCACCTCCACATTAGTACCAAGTGAATCAGCACAAACACAAATACCATCATCCAAGCCACCTATCAGCTCTAAGACCATAGTATGGGTGAAACACAATCGCGTGTATACACCCGTCCAAAAATGCGTGTATACACCCGTCCAAAAATGCGTGTATATACCCGTCCAAAAATGCGTGTATATGCGCGTGAACGTCTATGCAGACAGGATACACGTAGACATACACGCGTTCTTACACGCGGTCTACGAAAAAAAAATTGAAAGCGACCGACTGACCTCCGATAAATCGTCCTTATAAAAAGCCCACTGTCGCCCCCTGTCACAATCGTTCACCAGATGCACCAGATGGCAACCAGAGAAGGAGAAGGACGGAGACAAATGCATAAAGGAAAGAGACAATAGCATAAACAAATGGAAGGAAAGAGACAGGACAAAGGACAAACTGACTCACCTCTGAAAAAGTGAGTCTTCTTTTTGGCTGGTTTCCTTCACCCGTGTGTGCTCCTTGTCTGCTCCTTGCACTTAGGTTTAGTGCTCTGTTGGAAGCGGCGACGACGAAGGAGAGCAAATCTTGAGTTTGAAAATGTTTATTTGGAGAAGGCGGGTTATTTTTAGATATGGGCAGGTCGTCGCGTGTAAAAGCGCGTGTATATTCGCGTTTAAAATTAATCAGCCGCGTTTATACACGCGATTTTTAAGATGTAGCCATGTTTATACACGCGATTTTTGGAATTTAGCCGCATTTATACACACGATTTTCAAGAAATAGTCGCGTGGATACACGCGTTTTTGAGAATGTAGCCGCGTTGATACACGCGATTTCGAGGATATAGCTACGTTTATACACGCGATTTTTATAGTTTAATTGAAAACTGATTATGATTTTTATAGTTTAATTGAAAACTGATTATGATTTTGTGTTTACTCTTTTGTACATAGGATGTCATCAACCTCCTGAAGCAGTTCTGATGAGGATGAGACAAAGCGTCATCGTAATCGCGATGTGTGGTTGGGACAAAGGATCAAGTGTATGTGTAATCGATGTCAAGGATGCATTGTACGAGCGCGTCGAATTACCTTGAATCACATCTCCATGTATGGAGAGTGGAATCAAACAGGTTTAGAGGTGAGTAGATGTAAATTGATAGTATTCAAATGACTCATGGTATCCAAATTAAATTAATGGAGTTGTAATATATATACTCTAATTGAAGCAGAATGCAGTACCACACCCTAACATGGTGCCCTATGTGCGGCGAGAGCACGCAAAGCGTCGACGAGATCATGCTGGAGCTTCGGGATCTATTGTCAGAGATGAGTGGGAAAGGGATGACAATAGCCCTGCACCCCACGAAGTTGTGGAAGAGGAAGTGTTTGATGATATGGTGCGGTATCTTTTTAGGGATGATCCCAAAGGTATGGACGACGATGATATGGAACAAGAGCATCTCTACAAGGCTTCATCGACACCGGTTTTTGAAGGGTGCACATTCTCTATTTTACGTGTTTCATTTGAACTACTCAATATACAAACAGTGTATGGATGGAGAAATGCAAGTCTTGACGCATTATTGAAGTAAGCATTCTAACTTGCAAATTTGAATTAGTGGTTTAGGGTTTAGGGTTTAGGACTAATTGATGATATTGGATGCAGGCTATTATCAAACCAAAGGGAAATAGACTACCCACCTCAAGAGACATAGCGAGGCGCTATGTGACATCTCTTAGAGGATTGGATTATGATCGCATACATGCATACGTCAATGATTGCATTCTCTTTCATGGGACGCATAAGGAGGCTCGACATTGTCCCACTTGTGGTGAAGCAAGGTATAGAACAGATGTGAAGAGTTTTGATGTACCTCGTAAAGTCTTGGGACACTTTTCTATAATTCCTCGCATCAAACACATGTTCAAGTGCAAATCCATAGTAGAGCTCATGTCATGGCATTCCTCACATCGATCGGATGATGGCATGTGGAGAATTCCCGCAGACGCTCCTGCTTGGAAGCATATTGAAGATGAGTGGCCAGCTTTAAAACAGAGCCCAGAAACTTGAGACTTGGCCTAGGTATGGATGGAGTAAATCCATTTGGTTTCAAAAGCACCGCATACAGCGTGTGGCCAGTTGTGTTGGTGAATTACAACCTTCCACCATCAATGGCGATCAAGAAGGGACATCTTATGTTATCCCTTCTAATTCCAGGGAAACATAAAGTCAAGCATATGGATGTTTATCTCGAACTGTTGATTGATGAGTTGGAGGAACTATGGAGAGGTGTTGCGGTGCTGGACATAAGTAGGCCTCCCTCTTCTCGACACTTCGACTTAAAAGCAGTGTTGATGTGGACAATGCATGACTTTCCAGGATAGAGCGATTGTTCTGGTAAGAATTCTAATTACCTCCCTACTCTAATACTATTGGCTATATTAATTATAACTATTGACTTTATTATTCTAACTTATATTAATTATAACTATTGACTTTATTATTCTAACTTATATTTATATTTTAATAGGTTTGAAAACATCGGGTAAACATGCATGTCCTGTTTGTGGCCCTTCGTTAGTACATGAGTATGCTGACGGTTTGTGTAAGACCATATTCGATAATCATCATCGATTTCTCCTGTCAGATCATCCTAAATATGTTGCTAGTAAGAGTAACATTCCTCCATGAACACTTCGTGCAAAAGATTGGAAGAGTATTTGGGAGTCTACAAATATTCTTCCTCCAGATGGCATGAAGAGGTATAGTAATGTTTTTCAATCTTGTTTTGTGTAGTCTCTAATTGGATAAAGATCACATAGAGCAATCCCTTGTGTAGGTACTCCATTTTTTTTCGGCTACCATATTGGACCTATCTTAAGATCAACCATCTTCTTGATCCCATGCACATCTTCAAGAATGTGGGATCTAGTATTTGGGAACATGTTATTGGTAAACGAGACAATGTTAGCATACGGGAGGACTTGCGGGTCGCAGGATGTATGCGTCAAGCTTGGCCACCACGAGAGGAGGGTGGGCACGTTCGTCTTCCGCCTGCACCATGGATTATATCAAAGAAAGAGGACAAGCAGGTAAAGCAGGCCATCACCACTTTGCGTACTCCCACTGGATGCATGAGATCATTGAAGGGAGCCTTTACAACCACTAAGAAAAGAGACGTTGAGCAACTATATGGGTTGAAGTCCCACGATTGGCACAAGATGCTCCAAGTAAGTGTTTTTCAAGTCTTGTATGTTGAAATTAAATTTTGTAATGCCATAAACCATACATACATGTGCTCTTATGTGCGCAATTCATACTACCTACTAGCATCGACCATTGTGCAAATAAGAGTTTGAAAAAATGTATTTATAAGATGGGCGAGCTTGTGAGGTATGTAAAACCCATGTCAGATCACCCTTCATTATACCTTGCAAAATGAACATGCATGAGGTATAACGTACTATTCATTTATTTTTCAGATATGTTAGTTCCAAAGCAATTGATCCAGTCACGTTGGATGATGCGCGTGTTATGGCAGTGGAGGTGGTTTGTTTGGTAGAGGAGACTTTTCCACGAACCATTCTCACAAGTCAACTACATCTCATTGTGCATTTAGTGGACGAAATTGCTTTATGTGGCACTGTGCATGCACGTTGGATGTTCTTCCTAGAGCACTTCATGAAAACCTTAAAAGACTTTGTGAGGCAAAGTGCAAGGCCCGAAGGAAGTATGGCCGAGGGTTAGTTGATACAAGAGTCTCTTGTATATATTTCAAAATTTCTTGGTCAGGTGGACAGCTCTTTGCCACGACTATGGAGCAATGAAGAGGACTTGAGGATGACCTCTATTGTGCCTCAAGGAAAAGGACAGAGTAAAGTAATTGACAGAACATTGATTGATGATCTCAATTTCACTTACATCCTTAATAGTGATGTGATGAGCAGATGGGTTACAAGATATGAGGATGCAAAGACAAAAAGGCAAGTAGAAAGAGCTCTCTTTCGGAGGCAACATGGCTCTCGTAATGCATACCCTAAGCATCTAGCAACACTTTCGAATGATATCCATGTTGATTGGTTGCATGAGGAAATGGAGAGAGCAGAGAGCGACGAGGGGCTGCATATCACGGCGGAAGAATGGGAGTATGCACGAGGATGCATGTTAAAGGTACATAGAACTAATGGGAGTATGCACGAGGATGCATGTTAAAGGTACATAGAACTAATGGGAGTATGCACGAGGATGCATGTTAAAGGTACATAGAACTAATGTTTTGCATTAGTTGTAAGTGATTTGCATTTAATATTTATTCACATTGCTTACACAAATATTGCTTCTATTTTGGTCCAGTGCACTATGTTCAATGCTATATGGTGTGAAGGCAAGCATTTTCAAACACAAAGAATTGATGAAAAGAGGAATACACAAGATTGCGGTGTCATTAAAAGCTTTGACGGAGCTAATGGAAAATTGGATGATTATTGTGGCACAATCCAAGACATATTTAGGCTTGACTTTCATCGCTTCTTTGTGTATGTTTTGGATGTCAAATGGCAAATGAACGTGGTGGAAAAAGGGCCTAATGCAACGATAAAATGCCATGCAAGTGGCTATGTAACTATTGACTCTACAAAGTTTTGGCAAACAAAGACAGATAGACTCGTATTGCCACAACAATGTGAGCAGGTATGCATTTTTTTACTAATGTGTTTCATGTACATATATATCTAAGCTCGCGTACCCCTTGACTTTTGATATGCTAATTAATTACTGCAGTATGTGTATTTGAGTAGGTTATCTATCTGCCAATGGTGCATGACATTAAATGTTGGTACGTCATCCCTATTGCACCACATTCCAAAGTGATGTATAATACATTCACTGATATGGAGCATATGGAGGATGTACAATGAAGATGATGTCGAACATGCCAATGAAGATGTTGTGATCTATGATCAAGAAATAAGAGATGATCATGATAAAGAGGATGAGCGTGCCATTTCTCATGATCATGAGAATGACCCTACCATTGAGGATCATGGTGATGTTGATGAGGATGATCAAGACATCGATACCATTATCAATGGACAGAATATTGATAGTGGAATAAATTTAATCGTAGCCTTACAAATTGATCAAATGGATATTGATGTTGATCGTTTGGCAAGGATGGATCTTATTGAAGATGAGATCAAACCCTAACCAATCCATCACTGTATCATTCTAAATTGATGACATTTCTATTGTATATGTTGTCTTTTATTTATCTCATGATTTATTTTTGAATATATTTCATTGTTGTAAATGCATGTAGTGGGATTATGTAATGATATATACTGTAATGTACTATGAGGTGGTTTAAAGAAAATAGTTTTTAATTTTGTAAAGGAATTTAGTTTTTTTTAATACAACGTGTATTGATGCGTGTATTAATGCGTGTATTGATGCGTGTATAATTGCGTGTATATACACGCGCTTATATACGCGTTTTTGAAACCAGTATACAAACGAATTTAGATGCCAATATACACGTGCTGGTAAACACGTTACTTAAAGTTCAATACACGCAAATTTAGATGCCAATATACACGCGCCCGATACTATTCAAATACATGCGCGACCATACACGCGCCCGTAACTTATCGCGTGTATAGAACGCGTGTATGGCAGCAGTGTCTTGTAGTGAAGCAAAAACTTCAAAGATAATTCTGCTAATGCAATTCTACAAACTTAACATGAAGGAAAGTGAACCTTTAACCACACAGTTGAACAAATATAAAAGCATTAAGCAACAATTGGCAGCCATTGGTAAGAAGGTAGAGGATGATGAGGCACTAGCAATGCTTCTGAAGAGTGTAGACAAAAGAGAATATGAGAACATTGTGGCAACCTTAAAAAATGTACGTGAATTGAAGGTACATGAGATAGAAGGAGATTTACTAGAGTAAGAGACCAAGGTTAAAGAGAAGAAAGGGGTGGACCCAACAACTGGAGAGGAAAGAGCAATCTACACCCGAGGAGGATTCTCATGAGGACGAGGATGAGGAAGAGGTAGGAGATGAGGAAGGACCTTCACTTTCCACAATTGTGGGAAGCCAAGACATATGGCTAGAGACAACAAACCCAATGAACAAGGATCGACATCGGCAAACTTCATTAGAGACTCCTAAGGAAGTGGAGTCTGGACATCTTTTCTGAGAGAGAAACCCCACATCCCAATGTAACATTCCCCAATAGAGCAAAACCAACTTTCAACGATCGATAATGTAGGCCATGTGGTAGATGTATGTGTGAGCACTTTTAGTCAAGGTCAAGGGCACTTGTAGTAGCCTTGGACACATAGAGAGAGTGTCAAGGACTATGAGTTAGGGACTCGAGGCACTGGTCACGGGCTACCACGCAAGAGGGAAACTTGGTATAAGGGTCAAGGTGTGCTAGAATTATTCACTTGAGGGGAGGTGTTGAAATATGCAAGTGAATGGGTGTGTACGGGAACAAGCCATTAGCAAGAGGCTGTAAAAGAGAGTCTATAATTGAGTGCATAGCAGTGAAAAGGTGAGAGGTATATATTGATGAGAGAATCAAGGGTAGCATGAGTGAATATAGGGGTGTGGAAAGATTGTAGAAAAAGGTGCCCCTAGATGTAGGGGAGGTGCCACGAATCAAGGAGAAATCAGTGGGATTAGATGCTTGGCATCTTGTGGATGTTTACACTATTGAGGCATTGGCCTAATGAGTATTTGTTGGTTTTTGAGTATCCATGCCTACATTATCTGATTAGATTAGTTGCTCACTAATCTCATCTTAATCGTCATCTAATTACATGCTAATGATGTTGATTCTTGCATTTGATCCACCATAGCTCATCATCTTTCTTTCATTTTAACAAGCTCAAGCAATATGAGGCCAACTATGCCACCCATGATTTGAAACTCTTATGAGTTGCTTATTGCCTCAATTTATGGAGACATTACCTCCTCGGGCATAAGTTTCATCTTGTAAACAACCAGAAGAGTACAAAGTGGATCTTCAACCTCAATATGAGGTAGAGACCCTACAAGAATATGAGTTTGACATCAAATTCCACCCTGGGAAGGATAATGTGGTAGGAGATACACTTAGCCACACAAATCTTTTTTGAGTGCAATTTATATGCCAAATGACCCCATACTGGTCAAGGTGAAAGATGTCTCATTTCAAGATCTTAACTACCAAAGGATAGTGAACCTAGTCAAAGAGGGGGGAACCTGAGAGAAGGAGAAAAATCTAATCAAGGACTACACCCATGATGGGTGCCTCTACTTCAATTATAGTCGATGTATTCCTAAGGACCCTTCCCTAAAGAAACTAATCCTCCATGAAGCTCATGATAGCCACGTCATTGCCACAAGATATCGAGGCTATACAAAGTCCTTGAATGCTCTAAGGAGGAGCTAGCATTAGGTAGGCTTGAAAAATTATGCCATGCCGTACTTGAAACAATGTATCTCATGTCAAAACATTAAAGCTAAAAGAGTGTGAAATCCCTGTCCCTACCGCGCAATGGATTCGGTGTGCTAGCAGCGGAAGTAGCACATCTTGCGCAGGGCAGGGGACCCACATTCGGGGCCTCGCCCACACGGATATCCGGACAAGAGACTAATCCGTCGGTTTATACAAAACCGAACCCGGAAAAACTTCCTTTACCCGGAAAGCACGGGCGATTCCACCAGGATAACTCTTTACTCTAATGTAGTCAAGACCATTACTGATCAAACTGATCCGACTGCACCTATAAAGGTACTCGTCAGATCAAGGAAGAAACTTGCACTTGGATCATTGGGATCAACGCTTTTTTCCCCATCAAGAGGCACAGCCGTTGATTCCTATCCATAGATTACTATCCGAGATTTACTTCATCTATCGTAATAACAGAAATTGAGTCTTGATTTACGGATCCATCAGTCTAGCCTAACCCCATCCAGTCCCATGGGTTAGCCAACCTCCCAACCATAGTAGAGATGGGATCCAATTAGGAATTTGGTTAGGTATTGTCCCGGGTACCAGGGAAAAGAGTTCCCAGGCCCCCTAGTCGGAAGTTCATGCAAACTTAAAACTAGTCACACCACTTACGCACCCAATATGAAATTGCCTTTTTCTCAACATCAGCTAACTTTAAACAATCCTTTAATGAAACCATTATTTCATTGATCACTATCCTCAAAATCTCGGGTTGAATCCATATTTCTTATCATTCATTCATCGGTGTACTTATGGCATCATTGGCAACGAGAATGCTCATCACCACCTGTTCACTCAGGGGCCTTTTCATCAATAGTTCCTAGCTCATAGTACCCGACAATATTTTCACATATAAAAAAATCAAGATGGAATTCTCGTTGAAGATCAGCAAGATCAATCAACAGATCCATATAAGAGAGCCAAGGACTCATCCATTGAGGACCAGCAAGGTCAATCAACCAGATCCATGCCCGGTTTCAGAAAACAACTCTTACTCTTGTTCCAATATCTTCCACGACGCACGTGTGGGTATCTTTGGTGACCCAGAGCCAGAGCACCGTATGGTCAGCGACTCAGCACCCTCTAGGATCCTTCGCAGGTGACCTAGCGCTTCACTCATAGGACGCTTCCTTGGTCCCTCATTCACCGTAACGGAAGCTCACCATTTAAATCGAACCGAGGCTGGTCAAGACCTCGATCGATCTTGCTACGCAAGACGTCCTCCATTGACTCTCCGTCAGCCGTTGCAACTTTATCAGTTAGGTCTCCATGACTTTAATCCATAAGACGGTCAAAATGCTTCTTCAGCATTCTTGACATAAAACAGTCATTCACAAACAGTCACAAAATATAGTTTCTATATCGAACTCTCGTCTTTCCACATTTTCCCTCCTGAGTCCACATTACTTATTCCACATTCCTTTCAATGTGTACTCATTCTCATCCATTTACTCATATCGACGACACATTATTTACTCATTCTCATCCATTTACTCATATCGACGACACATTATTTCACATACACATTCACATTCATTATTCTACATTCATATCCATGTTCGTACATCCACATCATACATCCAATCCCATATCCGCATTCATACATACACATCCATATCCACATCCACATTTACATCCATACATCCACATCTACATGCATACATCCATATCACATCCATTCTCGCCCTATCACAACCCATATACATCTTATCCCATGAGATACACTTTTTACCTCATCCCATACATATCTTATCACATCCTAACTCATCTTAGCACATCCTATCACATCTCATACACCTCTTATCATATCTTATCACATCTCATACACATCTTATCACATTCTATCACATCTCATACACCTCTTATCATATCCTATCACTTCTCATACGCATCTTATCACATCTTATCACATCTCATACACCTCTTATCACATCCTATCACTTTCCATACGCATCTTATCACATCTTATCACATCTCATACACCTCTTATCACATCCTATCACTTCCCATACGCATCTTATCACATCTCATACACCTCTTATCACATCTCATACACCTCTTATCACATCCTATCACTTCCCATACGCATCTTATCACATCTCATACACCTCTTATCACATCCTATCACTTCCCATACGCATCTTATCACATCATATCACATCTCAATATCTATTTATAGAATACAAGAGAATTCCTATATTTGATATAAGATTTCTTTATGCATCTATTTATGCATAAATTCCATTTTAAAGAGAATAACACTTTCCAAATAAAAATCAATCTTTTATGCATCTTTCTATGCATAAATTCATTTTAAAGTAAGAATGACACTTTTGAATCAATCTTTTATGCATCTTCCTATGCATAAATTCAATTTAGTAGGAATTACACTTTTAGAATAAAAGAATTTCTCTTACGCATCTAATATATGCATAAAATCCATTTAGGATGAAAATCACACTTTTAGTATAAAAATATCTTTTATACATACCTCTATGCCTGAAATCCAAATATGATAAAAGTAAATAATCATCTTTTATGCATACCTCTATGCATGAAATTCAAATATGATAAAAGTAACACTTTTACAATAAAATAATCATCTTTATGCATACCTCTATGCATGAATTTCAAATATGATAAAAGTAACACTTTTACAATAAAATAATCATCTATTATGCATACCCCTATGCATGAATTTCAAATATGATAAAAGTAACACTTTTATAATAAAATAATCATCTTTATGCATACCTCTATGCATGAATTTTAAATATGATAAAAGTAACACTTTTATAATAAAATAATCATCTTTATGCATACCTCTATGCATGAATTTCAAATATGATAAAAGTAACACTTTTATAATAAAATAATCATCTTTATGCATACCTCTATGCATGAATTTTAAATATGATAAAAGTAACACTGTTATAATAAAATAATCATCTTTTATGCATACCCCTATGCATGAATTTCAAATATGATAAAAGTAACACTTTTATAATAAAATAATCATCTTTATGCATACCTCTGCATGAATTTCAAATATGATAAAAGTAACACTTTTATAATAAAATAATCATCTTTATGCATACCCCTATGCATGAATTTCAAATATGATAAAAGTTATACTTTTATAATAAAATAATCATCTTTTATGCATACCCCTATGCATGAATTTCAAATATGATAAAAGTAACACTATTATAGTAAAATAATCATCTTTTATGCATATCCCTGCATGAAATTCAAATGTGATAAAAGTAACACTTTTATAATCAAATAATCATCTTTATGCATACCTCTACACATGAAATTCAAATGTGATAAAAGTAACACTTTTACAATAAAATAATTATTTTTTGTTAACATTTTTACAATAAAATAATCATTTTTTTTGCACCTCTATGCATGAAATTCAATATGATAAAAGTAACACTTTTACAATAAAATAATTTTTTTTTCTAGTAACATTTTTACAATAAAATAATCATTTTTTTAATGCATACCTCTATGCATGAAATTCAAATATGATAAAAGTAACACTTTTACAATAAAATAATCATCTTTATGCATACCTCTATGCATGAATTTTAAAAATAATAAAAGTAACACTTTTACAATAAAATAATCATCTTTATGCATATCTCTATGCATGAATTTTAAAAATGATAAAAGTAACACTTTTAGAATAAAATAATCATCTTTATGCATACCTCTATGCATGAGTTTCAAATATGATAAAAGTAACATTTTTCTATAAAAATTATAAAAACTTGACATTAATCAATTAACCATTCACCTAGAATAGAGAATGGTTGGTTTTGTTAGAAAAGAGAGGGAATGGCCTTTTTTGTAATGAGGTATAACATTTTTAGAGAAGACATAAAGCATAAAAACCATTTAAAGCCATAAAACCATAAAATAAGTGCAAAAGAAGAATCACCAACTTACTAATGACTTTGAAAGCTTTCCTTTGGCTTGATGGTTTGAGGGTTCGAACAAGAGTGGCCAACCAATCTTTGGAAGAGGGAAATGTCAAAAACTAGTGAATTATTAATAAATTCACAGTTCTTGACTTGGGTGGAGTAGAGTAACCATGCATGAAACACTAGTCCTTTTTCAACAAAGAGGGAGGCTTCTATTTATAGGAAAAATTGAGCTCCTAACCAAACAAACTGATTCTAGAATTTTCCAAATCACTTTGGTCAATTTTTAACCATTTTTAAGTCAGTTAAGCTAACTTTTTGGAACTAGACTTGAATTAGGAGAGAGGAGAGATGAAATATCTCAATTTTTATGAGTTTAAAACTCATTCAAGCATGTGAAGTAAGCGCCTCATTAAAGGGCCTCCCCTTCCTTACATATGTGGCAAAATGGAATCATTATACCCAAAATATCTCACATTTTTTATATTACTCATAGTTTCTTACTAATAAACCTTGTACATAGTCAACTCTTCATCTTATGTGAGCATTTACTCATTTTTGGGTATCTTCTTTTACAAATTGGATTTATCTCCTCCCCACACATGGATTGATCCTATTGGCCCACAAGAACCTTAATTGGACCATAATCCAAAAATTTCTGAAAATCTAGACCCTTAGGCTAAGGTCCTTTATACCCATTTTCAATTAATTCCAATTGCACATTGGAAAGTTCTTTTTGAATTTCTATTTCAGGGGAGTTCATTTTAATACTATGAGAATTTCTTCTATCTAAAAATATTCAAATTCTGAATATTCTCTTTCTAGAATATTTTCTCTCTCTAAGACAAAACAGGTAGAGACAAGATCTTTTATATTTCTGAAGAGGGGATTGATTACAGGGGAAGATGCTGGACATTTTGAGACGATGGGGAGGAATCTTACATTCTCTCCCACTTGAAAAACGCGAGATGTCCTCATCTCGGGGGTAATTTTGCAAGATGCACGAATATGAGACTAAGAGAAAATTTAATTAAGATTAACCACCAAGAAAAGTCTCAAAGAGAGCAAGACTCAAGACAAGAACAAAGATTTCAACTTTATTCACTCTTTGAATAATACAGTAAAGATAGAAGAACTTTTTACAATTCCATAAGCCCGTCCATCATATGGTCACAAAAGCAGCACTTACAAGCTGCACACGTATAAGGTAACTCATCTATGGAAATAGTTCGGCTGGTTATTGCAGCACCTACCTCATTGGTATGAGGTGATCTAACAAAAGGACCTCTAAGAGGTAAGCCAAAAATGGGATAAAGGCATATCTTCTAGTGAGGAAGAAAACACGCAAGTAAGAATACTCGCTCAACAAATCCACCATGCCTTGATCTCATCACACAGTAGTATCGGGAACCCAAACCCAAAGCTTCAATAACCATAGCCAAGCGAACATTGTTATGAAAGTGCTGCCGACCCCACGGTGTTACCCTAGTTATGTCTCGACAGGTCCGCCATTTGGTCTGAGCTACAGAAGTTCTTGTCCAAGACAGACCCTGATTAGATTGGTATGAAGGAATTGGTCTCTGAATTTGGGTTCTTGACTTCCTTGTGCCCTTGTCATGGCAGGAGTCAGACAGTCTTTTAACTGATGACCAAAACCTTGGCATCCAAAACATCGGTTCTCACTTCTGAACTCATCGTTCTGAATCCTTAAAACAGGTGGGCTCCTGAGAAACTATTCTGGGAAAAGGGTCTTCCTTTTTTAAACAGAATCTTCTTTTATTTTAGAAAGGAAATAATTATAAGATCAGAAAGGGAGGTTCTTACTCCTGTATACCTCGAAGGCTGGGGGAGGAATCTTACATTCTACCCCACTTAAAAAGTGCGAGATGTCCTCATCTCGCAAAGTAGAGGACAACTCTTTTTCTTAAGATCCAATTTATTTTGGGGTTCTTATATTCTGGTCAACCCAACAGAATACGGCGATAAATATCCCTTATATAGAACTCATCATTAAGTAACAATTTATTCAGATCATATCATTCATATCTTTAACACGATAATTGTCGATTAGACCGAAAAATTTCTTTCTGAACTTTCCTCCACGGAAATTTCTGTCTAGCAAGTTCTCAATTTGTCATCCCTTAACTTGATCTACCGTGTCAAGTGTTAACAGCAGCAATTTGACAGCACAATCCACTAATCTCATAGTGATTTGCTGAAATCCATCATTCCAATTATGAATATCATCACAGAGACTCGTTCCATTCATCCTCATTGTGGTTTCGCTCAGCTTATTACATTTCAACCAATTTTCAAGGATCATCATTTTTCAATCAGAATCCAAATCAATTCATCAGTTCTCAAACAGAATTAAAAATCATATCAACCACATTCGAATTCATCAACTGGATAGCATTAATGCTTATAATTTCAAGTCTTAGATTTACTCGTATATACTGCTGGGGTAAAGAGCTGCAGTTATACCCTCGGTATATACGGGTAGTCATGATACTTGGAACTATAAGGTAAATACCATCATGTCTAGGTCTCAAGCAAGTCAGGGTTCCATACAATTGCGGTACTTTCATTTGAAGACCCAATTACTAACTTACGAATTTTCAGTTTGAATATCAATTTGTATGATTTATTTCACACAATTACAACCTTTTTGTGCTTTTTGATAAATTTTTGACATATTTGGCTTCTCAGTTGATCTTTATTAGCCAATTCGCTCTGATACCAACTGTGAAATCCCTGTCCCCACCGCGCAATGGATTCGGGGTGCTAGCAGCGAAAGTAGCACATCTTGCGCGGGGTAGGGGTCCCACATGTGGGGCCTCGCCCACGGATATCCGGACAAGAGACTAATCCGTCGGTTATCCAAAATTGAACTCGAAAAAACTTCCTTTACCCGGAAAGCACGGGCGATTCCACCAGGATAACTCTTTACTCTAACGTAGTCAAGACCATTACTGATCAAACTGATCCGACTGCACCTATAAAGGTACTCGGTCAGATCAAGGAAGAAACTTGCACTTGGATCATTGGGATCAATGCTTTTTTCCCCATCAAGAGGCACAGCTGTTGATTCCTATCCATAGAACAATTACTATCCGAGATTTACTTCATCTATCGTAATAAAAGAAATTGAGTCTCGATTTACGGATCCATCAGTCCAGCTTAACCCCATCCAGTCCCATGGGTTAGCCAACCTCCCAAACACTGTAGAGATGGGATCCAATTAGGAATTTGGTTAGGTTTTGTCCCGGGTACCAGGGAAAAGAGTTCCCAGGCCCCCTAGCCGGAAGTTCATGCAAACTTAGAACTAGTCACACCACTTACACACCCAATATGAAATTGCCTTTTTCTCAACATCAACTAACTTTAAACAATCCTTTAATGAAACCATTATTTCATTGATCACTATCCTCAAAATGTCGGGTTGAATCCATATTTCTAATCATTCATTCATCGGTGTACTTATGGCATCATTGGCAACCAGAACACTCACCACCTGTTCACTCGGGGGCCTTTTCAATAGTTCCTAGATCATAGTACCCGACAATATTTTCACATATAAAAAAATCAAGACTCTCCGTCAGTCGTTGCAACTTTATCAGTTAGGTCTCCATGACTTTAATCCATAAGACGGTCAAAATGCTTCTTCAGCATTCTTGACATAAAACAGTCATTTACAAACAGTCACAAAATACAGATTCTATATCGAACTCTCGTCTTTCCACATTATCCCTCCTCAGTTCACATTACTTATTCCACATTCCATTCAATGTGTACTCATTCTCCATTTACTCATATCGACGACACATTATTTCACATACACATTCACATTCATTATTCTACATACATATCCATGTTCGTACATCCACATCATACATCCAATCCCATATCCGCATTCATACATACACATCCATATCCACATCCATACATCCACATCCACATCCACATCCACATCCACATCCACATTTACATCCATACATCCACATCTACATGCATACATCCATATCACATCCATTCTCACCCTATCACAACCCATATACATCTTATCCCATCATATACACTTTTTACCTCATCCCATACACATCTTATCACATCCTAACTCATCTTAGCATATCCTATCACATCTCATACACCTCTTATCATATCTTATCACATCTCATACACATCTTATCACATCCTATCACATCTCATACACCTCTTATCATATCCTCTCACTTCTCATATGCATCTTATCACATCTTATCACATCTCATACACCTCTTATCACATCCTATCACTTCTCATACGCATCTTATCACATCTTATCACATCTCATATACCTCTTATCACATCCTATCACTTCCCGTACGCATCTTATCACATCTTATCACATCTCAATATCTATTTATAGAATACAAGAGAATTCTTATATTTGATATAAGATTTCTTTACGCATCTATTTATGCATAAATTCCATTTTAAAGAGAATAACACTTTCAAAATAAAAATCAATCTTTTATGCATCTTTCTATGCATAAATTCATTTTAAAATGAGAATGACACTTTTGAATCAATCTTTTATGCATCTTCCTATGCATAAATTCATTTTAGTAGGAATTACACTTTTAGAATAAATGAATTTCTCTTATGCATCTAATATATGCATAAAATTCATTGAGGATGAAAATCACACTTTTAGTATAAAAATATCTTTTATACATACCTCTATGCTTGAAATACAAATATGATAAAAGTAAATAATCATCTTTTATGCATACCTCTATGCATGAAATTCAAATATGATAAAAGTAACACTTTTACAATAAAATAATCATCTTTATGCATACCTCTATGAATGAATTTCAAATATGATAAAAGTAACACTTTTATATTAAAATAATCATCTTTCATGCATACCCCTATGCATGAATTTCAAATATGATAAAAGTAACACTTTCATAATAAAATAATCATCTTTTATGCATACCCCTATGCATGAATTTCAAATATGATAAAAGTAACACTTTTCTAATAAAATAATCATCTTTATGCATACCTCTATGCATGAATTTCAAATATGATAAAAGTAACACTTTTATAATAAAATAATCATCTTTATGCATACCTCTATGCATGAATTTTAAATATGATAAAAGTAACACTTTTATAATAAAATAATCATCTTTATGCATACCTCTATGCATGAATTTCAAATATGATAAAAGTAACACTTTTATAATAAAATAATCATCTTTTATGCATACCCCTATGCATACCCCTATGCATGAATTTCAAATATGATAAAAGTAACACTTTTATAATAAAATAATCATCTTTATGCATACCTCTATGCATGAATTTCAAATATGATAAAAGTAACACTTTTATAATAAAATAATCATCTTTATGCATACCTCTATGCATGAATTTCAAATATGATAAAAGTAACACTATTATAATAAAATAATCATCTTTTATGCATACCCCTATGCAAGAATTTTAAATATTATAAAAGTAACACTTTTATAATAAAATAATCATCTTTTATGAATACCCCTATGCATGAATTTTAAATATGATAAAAGTAACACTTTTGTAATAAAATAATCATCTTTATGCATACCTCTATGCATAAATTTTAAATATGATAAAAGTAACACTTTTAAAATAAAATAATCATCTTTATGCATACCTCTATGCATGAAATTCAAATGTGATAAAAGTAACACTTTTATAATAAAATAATCATCTTTATGCATACTTCTATGCATGAAATTCAAATGTGATAAAAGTAACACTTTTACAATAAAATAATTATTTTTTTTAGTAAGATTTTTATAATAAAATAATCAAATTTTTTTTTGCACCTCTATGCATGAAATTCAATATGATAAAAGTAATACTTTTATAATAAAATAATCATTTTTTTTCTAGTAACATTTTTACAATAAAATAATCATTTTTTTATGCATACCTCTATGCATGAAATTCAAATATGATAAAAGTAACACTTTTACAATAAAATAATAATCTTTATGCATACCTCTATGCATGAATTTCAAAAATGATAGAAGTAACACTTTTACAATAAAATAATCATCTTTATGCATACCTCTATGCATGAGTTTCAAATATGATAAAAGTAACATTTTTCTACAAATATTATAAAAACTTGACATTAATCAATTAACCATTCACCTAGAATAGAGAATGGTTGGTTTTGTTAGAAAAGAGAGGGAACAGCCTTTTTTGTAATGAGGACATAAAGCATAAAAACCATTTAAAGTCATAAAACCATAAAATAAGTGCAAAAGAAGAATCACCAACTTACTAATGACTTTGAAAGCTTTCCTTTGGCTTGATGGTTTGAGGGTTTAACTCTTGTTTGAACAAGAGTGGCCAACCAATCTTTGGAAGAGGGAAATGTCAAAACTAGTGAGTTATTAATAAATTCACAGTTCTTGACTTGGGTGGAGTAGAGTAACCGTGCATAAAACACTAGTCCTTTTTGAACAAAGGGGGAGGCTTCTATTTATAGAAAAAATTGAGCTCCTAACCAAACAAACTGATTCTAGAATTTTCCAAATCAGTTTGGTCAATTTTTGACCATTTTTAGGTCAGTTAAGCTAACTTTTTGGAACTAGACTTGAATTAGGAGAGAGGAGAGATGAAATATCTCAATTTTTATGAGTTTAAAACTCATTCAAGCATGTGAAGTAGGCGCCTCATTAAAGGGCCTCCCCTTCCTTACATATGTGTCAAAATGGAATCATTATACCCAAAATATCTCATATTTTTAATATTGCTCATAGTTTCTTACTAATAAACCTTGTACATATTCAACTCTTCATCTTATGTGAGCATTGAAGGGACTCCCCTTCCTTACATAGGTGTCAAAATGGGATCATTATTTCCAAAATATCTCAAATTTTTTATATTACTCATAGTTTCTTATTACTAATAAACCTTGTACATAGTCAACTCTTCATCTTATGTGAGCATTTACTCATTTTTGGGTATCTTCTTTTACAAATTGGATTTATCTTCTCCCCACACATGGATTGATCCTATTGGCCCATACGAACCTTAATTGGACCATAATCCAAAAATTTCTAAAAATCTAGACCCTTAGGCTAAGGTCCTTTATACCCATTTCCAATTAATTCCAATTGCACATTGGAAAGTTCTTTTTGAATTTCTGTTTCAGGGAATTCATTTTAATACTATGAGAAATTTTTCTATCTAAAAATATTGAAATTCTGAATATTCTCTTTCTAGAATATTTTCTCTCTCTAAGACAAAATAGGTAGAGACAAGATCTTTTATATTTCTGAAGAGGGGATTGATTACAGGGGAAGATGCTAGACATTTTGAGAGGCTGGGGAGGAATCTTACATTCTCTCCCACTTGAAAAACGCCAGATGTCCTCATCTTGCAAACTGGGGGTAATTTTGTAAGATGCACGAATATGAGACTATGAGAAACTTTAATTAAGATTAACCACCAAGAAAAGTCTCAAAGAGAGCAAGACTCAAGACAAGAACAAAGATTTCAACTTTATTCACTCTTTGAACAATACAGTAAAGATAGAAGAACTTTTTACAATTCTGGCCATAAGCCCGTCCATCATATGGTCACAAAAGCAGCACTCACAAGTTGCACACGTATAAGGTAACTCATCTATGGAATAATTTGGCTGGTTATTGCAGCACCTACCTCATTGGTATGAGGTGATCTAACAAAAGGACCTCTAAGAGGTAAGCCAAAAATGGGATAAAGGCATATCTTCTGGTGAGGAAGAAAACACGCAAGTAAGAAGACCCGCTCAGCAAATCCACCATGCCTTGATCTCATCATGCAGTAGTATCGGGGACCCAAACCCAAAGCTTCAATAACCATAGCCAAGCGAACATTGTTACGAAAGTGCTGCCGACCCCACGGTGTTACCCTAGTTATGTCTCAGGTCTGCCATTTGCTCTGAGCTACAGAAGTTCCCAAGTGAGGGAAAAGTGAGCGCTCATACAGTTCTATAAAATCCTTCTTCACAGACTCGCTTGCGTCTTGAAGGTGAGAAATCATCATGGATAAAACTAAGTCCTGCTCCCAAGTCATGAAAAAGATATAGAAAGAAAGGAGATCGATGGAAGTAAGATTACTGCGAGCGACAAGTAAGAGTTACGACTTATACAAAAGAAGGAACTAGCATAACCTAGTTACGACTTATATAAAAGAAGGAACTAGCGTAACCTAGAAGCCAATGGGGTATCTTGCCAAGCCAATGGGGTATCTTGCCCCACTGAAGTTTTACCGTCTTTCCAAGATTTGGGTTTGGCACATATTTCTATAGAAGGCTTACATGAAATACATTATGAACTTTGAGATGAGGAGGTAAAAGAAGCTCATAGGCTGTCACCTACTTTCTTTGAATTCAGATATGGCCCACAATATCTGGGGGATAACTTCTTATACTTCTCAAGAGATAAAGAACTTCTTTTGGGCCGTACTCGAATGAAGACCATATCTGCTTCTTTGAATTCTCTGACTGTCCTCTTCTTATCTGCATACTGTTTCTGTCCATCTTGGGCAGCTTTTATATCTTTATGAATTGCTTGCATCTGCTGCTCCATGTCGTCAAGCATTTGTCTAGACATCTCGACCCTAATCAATGGGTCGGACCTAGTTAATGGAGTTAAGCAATCTTGTCCGAGAGACGGACCCTGATTAGATTGGTATGAAGGAATTGGTCTCTGAATTTGGGTTCTTGACTTCCCTGTGCCCTTGTCATGGCAGGAGTCGGGCAGTCTTTTAATTGATGACCAAAACCTTGGTATCCAAAACACCGGTTCTCACTTCTGAACTCATCGTTCTGAATCCTTAAAACAGGTGGGCTCCTGAGAAACTATTCTGGGAAAAGGGTCTTCCTTTTTTAAACAGAATCTTTCTTTTATTTTAGAAAGGAAATAATTATAAGATCAAAAAGGGAGGTTCTTACTCCTGTATACCTCGAAGGCTGGGGGAAGAATCTCACATTCTACCCCACTTAAAAAGTGCGAGATGTCCTCATCTCTCGCAAAGTAGAAGACAACTCTTTTTCTTAAGATCCAATTTATTCTGGGGTTCTTATATTCTGGTCAACCCAACAGAATACGGGGATAAATATCCCTTATATAGAACTCGTCATTAAGTAACAATTCATTCAGATCATATCATTCATATCTTTAACACGATAATGGTCGATTAGACCGAAAAATTTCTTTCTGAACTTTCCTCCACGGAAATTTCAGTCAAGCAAGTTCTCAATTTGTCATCCCTTAACTTGATCTATTGTGTCAAGTGTTAACAGCAGCAATTTGACAGCACAATCCACTAATCTCATAGTGATTTGCTGAAATCATTATCATCATTCCAGTTATGAATATCATCACAGGAACTCGTCCCATTCATCCTCATTGTGGTTTCGCTCAGCTTATTACATTTCAACCAATTTTCACGGATTATCATTTTTCAATCAGAATCCAAATCAATTCATCAGTTCTCAAACAGAATTAAAAATCATATCAACCACATTCAAATTCATCAACTAGATAACATTAATGCTTATAATTTCAAGTCTTAGATGTACTCGTATATACTGCCGGTAAAGAGCTGCAGTTATACCCTCGGTATATACGGGTAGTCATGATACTTGGAACTATAAGGTAAATACCATCATGTCTAGGTCTCAAGCAAGTCAGGGTTCCATACAATTGCGGTACTTCCATTTGAAGACCCAATTACTAACTTACAAATTTTCAGTTTGAATATCAATTTGTATGAATTATATCACACAATTACAACCTTTTTGTGCTTCTTGATAAATTTCTGACATATTTGGATTCTCAGTTGATCTTTATTAGCCAATTCGCTCTAATACCAGCTATGAAATCCTGTCCCCACCGCGCAATGGATTAGGGGTGCTAGCAGCGGAAGTAGCACATCTTGCGCGGGGTAGGGGTCCCACATTCGGGGCCTCGCCCACCACGGATATCTCGACAAGAGACTAATCCGTCGGTTTATCCAAAACCGAACCCGGAAAAACTTCCTTTACCCAGAAAGCACGGGCGATTCCACCAAGATAACTCTTTACTCTAACGTAGTCAAGACCATTACTGATCAAACTGATCCGACTGCACCTATAAAGGTACTCGTCAGATCAAGGAAGAAACTTGCACTTGGATCATTGGGACCAACGCTTTTTTTCCCATCAAGAAGCACAGCCGTTGATTCCTATCCATAGAACAATTACTATCCGGGATTTACTTCATCTATCGTAATAATAGAAATTGAGTCTCGATTTACGGATCCATCAGTCTAGCCTAACCCCATCCAGTCCCATGGGTTAGCCAACCTCCCAACCACTGTAGAGATGGGATCCAATTAGGAATTTTGTTAGGTATTGTCCTGGGTACCAGGGAAAAGAGTTCCCAGGCCCCCTAGCCGGAAGTTCATGCAAACTTAAAACTAGTCACACCACTTACGCACCCAATATGAAATTGCCTTTTTCTCAACATCAGCTAACTTTAAACAATCCTTTAATGAAACCATTATTTAATTGATCACTATCCTCAAAATCTCGGGTTGAATCCATATTTCTAATCATTCATTCATCGGTGTACTTATGGCATCATTGGCAACCAGAACGCTCACCACCTGTTCACTCAGGGGCCTCTTCAATAGTTCCTAGCTCATAGTACCCGACAATATTTTCACATATAAAAAAATCAAGATGGAATTCTCGTTGAAGATCAGCAAGATTAATCAACATATCCATATAAGAGAGCCATGGACTCATCCGTTGAGGACCAGCAAGGTCAATCAACCAGATCCATGCCCGGATTCAGAAAACAACTCTTACTCTTGTTCTAATATCTTCCACGACGCACGTGTGGGTATCTTCGGCGACCCAAAGCCCGAGCACCGTATGGTCAGCACCCTCTAGGATCCTTTCGCAGGTGACCTAGCACTTCACTCATAGGCCGCTTCCTTGGTCCCTCATCCACCGTACCAGAAGCTCACCATTTAAATCGAACCGAGGCTGATCAAGAGCTCGATCGATCTTGCTACGCGAGACGTCCTCCATTGACTCTCCGTCAGCCGTTGCAACTTTATCAGTTAGGTCTCCATGACTTTAATCCATAAGACGGTCAAAATGCTTCTTCAGCATTCTTGACATAAAATAATCATTTACAAACAGTCACAAAATACAGTTCCTATATCGAACTCTCGTCTTTCCACATTATCCCTCCTCGGTCCACATTACTTATTCCACATTCCATTCAATGTGTACTCACTCTCATCCATTTACTCATATCGACGACACATTATTTCACATACACATTCACACTACATATCCATGTTCGTACATCCACATCATACATCCAATCCCATATCCGCATTCATACATACACATCCATATCCACATCCATACATCCACATCCACATCCACATTTAGATCCATACATCCACATCTACATGCATACATCCATATCACATCCATTCTCGCCCTATCACAACCCATATACATGTTATCCCATCAGATACACTTTTTACCTCATCCCATACACATCTTATCACATCCTAACTCATCTTAGCACATCCTATCACATCTCATACACCTCTTATCATATCTTATCACATCTCATACACATCTTATCACATCCTATCACATCTCATACACCTCTTATCATATCCTATCACTTCTCATACGCATCTTATCAGATCTTATCACATCTCATACACCTCTTATCACATCTTATCACTTCTCATATGCATCTTATCACATCTCATACACCTCTTATCACATCCTATCACTTCCCATATGCATCTTATCACATCTTATCACATCTCATACACCTCTTATCATATCCTATCACTTCCCATACGCATCTTATCACATCTTATCACATCTCAATATCTATTTATAGAATACAAGAGAATTCTTATATTTGATATAAGATTTCTCTACGCATCTATTTATGCATAAATTCCATTTTAAAGAGAATAACACTTTCGAAATAAAAATCAATCTTTTATGCATCTTTCTATGTATAAATTCATTTTAAAATGAGAATGACACTTTTGAATCAATCTTTTATGCATCTTCCTATGCATAAATTCAATTTAGTAGGAATTACACTTTTAGAATAAAAGAATTTCTCTTATGCATCTAATATATGCATCAAATCCATTTAGGATGAAAATCACACTTTTAGTATAAAAATATCTTTTATACATACCTCTATGCCTCAAATCCAAATATAATAAAAGTAAATAATCATCTTTTATGCATACCTCTATGCAAGAAATTCAAATATGATAAAAGTAATACTTTTACAATAAAAAAATCATCTTTATGCATACCCCTATGCATGAATTTCAAATATGATAAAAGTAACACTTTTATATTAAAATAATCATCTTTTATGCATACCCCTATGCATGAATTTCAAATATGATAAAAGTAACACTTTTATAATAAAATAATCATCTTTTATGCATACCCCTATGCATAAATTTCAAATATGATAAAAGTAACACTTTTATAATAAAATAATCATCTTTATGCATACCCCTATGCATGAAATTCAAATGTGATAAAAGTAACACTTTTATAATAAAATAATCATTTTTTTGAAGTAATATTTTTATAATAAAATAATCAATTTTTTTTTACACCGCTATGCATGAAATTCAATATGATAAAAGTAACACTTTTACAATAAAATAATCATTTTTTTTCTAGTAACATTTTTACAATAAAATAATCATTTTTTATGCATATCTCTATGCATGAAATTCAAATATGATAAAAGTAACACTTTTACAATAAAATAATCATCTTTATGCATACCTCTATGCATGAATTTCAGAAATGATAAAAGTAACACTTTTAGAATAAAATAATCATCTCTATGCATACCTCTATGCGTGAATTTCAGAAATGATAAAAGTAACACTTTTACAATAAAATAATCATCTTTATGCATACCTCTATGCATGAATTTCAAATATGATAAAAGTAACATTTTTCTACAAACGTTATAAAACTTGACATTAATCAATTAACCATTCACCTAGAATAGAGAATGGTTGGTTTTGTTAGAAAAGAGAGGGAATAGCCTTTTTTGTAATGAGGTATAACATTTTTAGAGAAGACATAAAGCATAAAAACCATTTAAAGCCATAAAACCATAAAATAAGTGCAAAAGAAGAATCACCAACTTACTAATGACTTTGAAAGCTTTCCTTTGGCTTGATGGTTTGAACAAGAGTGGCCAACCAATCTTTGGAAGAGGAAAATGTCAAAACTAGTGAATTATTAATAAATTCACAGTTCTTGACTTGGATGGAGTAGAGTAACCGTGCATAAAACACTAGTCCTTTTTGAACAAAAGGGGAGGCTTCTATTTATAGAAAAAATTGAGCTCCTAACCAAAAAACCTGATTCTAGAATTTTCCAAATCAGTTTGGTCAATTTTTGACCATTTTTAGGTCAGTTAAGCTAATTTTTTGGAACTAGACTTGAATTAGGAGAGAGGAGAGATGAAATATCTCAATTTTTATGAGTTTAAAACTCATTCAAGCATGTGAAGTAGGCGCCTCATTAAAGGGCCTCCCCTTCCTTACATATGTGTCAAAATGGAATCATTATACCCAAAATATCTCATATTTTTAATATTGCTCATAGTTTCTTACTAATAAACCTTGTACATATTCAACTCTTCATCTTATGTGAGCACTGAAGGGACTCCCCTTCCTTACATAGGTGTCAAAATGGGATCATTATACCGAAAATATCTCACATTTTTGATATTACTCATAGTTTCTTACTAAACCTTGTACATAGTCAACTCTTCATCTTATGTGAGCATTTACTCATTTTTGGGTATTTTGTTTTACAAATTGGATTTATCTCCTCCCCACATATGGATTGATCCTATTGGCCCACAGGAACCTTAATTGGACCATAATCCAAAAATTTCTGAAAATCTAGACCCTTAGGCTAAGGTCCTTTATACCCATTTCCAATTAATTCCAATTGCACATTGGAAAGTTCTTTTTGAATTTCTGTTTCAGGGGAGTTCATTTTAATACTATGAGAAATTTTTCTATCTAAAAATATTCAAATTCTGAATATTCTCTTTCTAGAATATTTTCTCTCTCTAAGAATAATAATCTTTTATGCATACCTCTATGCATGAAAATCAAATATGATAAAAGTAACAATTTTACAATAAAATAATAATCTTTTATGCATACCTCTATGCATGAAAATCAATTATGATAAAAGTAACTCTTTTATAATAAAAAAAATAATCTTTTATGCATACCTCTATGCATAAAAATCAAATATGATAAAAGTAACACTTTTACAATAAAATAATAATCTTTTATGCATACCTCTATGCATGAAAATCAAATATGATAAAAGTAACACTTTTACAATAAAATAATAATCTTTTATGCATACCTCTATGCATGAAAATCAAATATGATAAAAGTAACACTTTTACAATAAAATAATAATCTTTTATGCATACCTCTATGCATGAAAATCAAATATAATGAAAGTAATACTTTTATAATAATACTAATTTTCTTTTATACAAATAATCAAAATACATCTTCTATGCATGAAAATGATACTTTAGAATATAGAAACCATAAGGATTACTCTTTTAGAATAATAAAAGATGAAATTCATTTCACTAATTTCTAAAAATTTCATCATAACCTCCTTTGTATGGCTGACCATTTTTCAATTTTTAAGTCTCTAAAATTAATAAGAAATGCATCAAGAGTATTGAAATTATCCTAAAGTAAATATTTTTCTACTTATTTAAGATAATCATTATAAAAACTTGACTTTAATCATTAATCATTCACGTAGGATAGAGAATGGTTGGATTTACTAGAGAAGAGAGGGGAATGTCTTTTGCAATGAGGCATAACAACATTTAGAGAAGACAAAAATCATAAAAAACCATAAAAGAATGGAAAAGAGAAGAATCTCCAACTTACATTGATAATTTAAGAGCTTTCCTTTGGCTTTATGGTTTGAGGGTTCTACTCTTGTTTGGAAACAAGAGTGGCCACCAATCTTTGGAAGAGGGAAATGTCAAAAACTAGTGAATTATTAATAAATTCACAGTTCTTGGCTTGGGAGGAGCAGAGTAACAGTGCATAAAACACTTTTAAGTTTCAACAAAGGGTAGGGCTTCTATTTATAGGAAAAAGTGAGCCTCTAACCAAGCAAACTGATTCTAGAATTTTCCAGATCAGTTTGGTCAATTTTTGACCATTTTTAGGTCAGTTTTGCTCACTTTTTGGATCTAGTTGAAACAGGAGAGAGGAGAGATAAAAATATCTCATTATTTGGGAGTTTAAAACTCATTCAAGCATGTAAAATAGGAGCCCTCTTCATGAGGGGAATTCCCCCATGCAGAGGTGTCAAAAATGCATCATTACTTCTAAATATCTCCCTTTTTTAACTATTAACCTTGTCCTTAGTCAACTCTTCATCTTATGTGAGTATTTACTCATTTTTGGGGATTTTTCTTTTATTTCTTCATTTATCTCCTCCCTACATTTGGATGAATCTTACTGGTCCATAGGAACCTTAATTTAAAATTTCGAAAAATCTTCACTCCCAGGATAATGCCTCTTGAACAGATTATACTTAATTTCTAATGCACCTTCTGAAAATCTTTTTGAGCTTCTGTTTCAGGGGAACTTATTTTAAAAAGATGAGGTATTTTTCTATCCAAAATTATTTAAAATCTGAATAACCACCCTCTAGAAGATTTTCTCTCTCTAGGCCAAAACTGATAGAAACAAGATCTTTTATATTTCTGAAGAGGAAATTGATTACAGGGGAAGATACTGGATAGCATGAGGGGCTGGGGGAGGAATCTTACATTCTACCCCACTTAAAAAACGCGAGATGTCCTCATCTTGCAAGTGGAGTATGATCTTTTTCATCATCTTCTTCTTCTTTAATCACTTCCAGCGTTACTGCCTTGGAAGTGGACGGCCAATTTGGGAACAACTCTCTTTGAAAGTCAATATTAGGTAATTTTGGAAAAATCTCACATTTTGGGAATCAATTACTCCATATAGTTTTGGACATATCTTAAACATACTAACTCCAAATTTGTCGAAGATCATAGATTTAGATTCTACTCTTCAAGATCTTTCCAATGATATGTCACATGAGGGGGTTTTAACAAACTTTTGGACAAGTTCACCATGCTCTCATTTTTCAAATGAGAATGGGATTTTTCCTAAATTATCTAATATGGTGTTTTGACTTCCCCCTATTCTAAGGTGGAGGTCTTGCATTACTTTGGATTGAAACTGCAGGTTGGATAGAGGGTCTACCTCTCGGATTTCCCTGATTTTGGTGGATAGAACCCTGATTACTCTGGAAGGAAGGGGCTGGAGTCTGGAATCTTGACCCCTGATTTCCCTGCCTTGAAAACCTTGATCCAAAAGGAGTTGGGCAATCCATACTGTGATGTCCAAATCCTTGACAGTTATAGCATTTCACTCTCTTGTTCAAGGGTGGAACTTCTTAAGTTGAAATCCAGGGAGTTGAGTCTCGGGAAAAGGATATTTCTTCCATTCTGGAACTTCCCATATCCTGGGTTTGACCCTGATATCTCTTAGGCAGAGGAAGGTTGGAATCACCTTCTGGGAATAAAAACCTTTTGAAAGGGGATGGTGCTCGCTTTGACGGGACTTTGACATCAAAGGCTTTGGTGAAATAATTCGCCATTCTTACTGCTTCGGCCATTGAGATAGGTTTTGCATTCTTGACTAAAGTATCCAATGGCTCGTTCATTCCCCGAATGAACCTGGCCATCAGCTGCTCTTCATCCAATTGAGGGGAATATTTAAGGAGAAGGGCAAAAGCCTGTTGGTACTCTTCAATTGTCCCGTTTTCTGCTTTAGTTCCAGGAACTCATTCATCTTAGTTTCAAGAAAGCCTGGGGACAAAACCTCTTTCTGAGGTAAGCCTTGAGATCCGTCCAGGTTTGGGTATTTCGGTTGATGGTTTGTCTCACAGTGATTCCTCCACGCAACCCTAGCCGTTTCCACAATCTTTAACCTGGAGAGAGCCATCTTGCTTCTCTCATTGTAGCCAGTTACATCAAAATATTCCTCCATGGCTTCAATCCACTTTTCTACAATTTCACCTAACTGTTCCCCTTCACCCTTGAAGGGACTAGGCTGCGAAGTATGAAGAGTTTTACGAACATCTAGGTCGAGCTCTTCTTCATCGAGTTGTGGGTTAACATTTCTACCACGACGACCTCGATCCATGTTCCTATCAATACGAAAATTCTTGTTAAGTCTCTTTATTTATGATTTAATCCGATTACACCTGAAAGAACCCGGCCACTCTCACTCTTCAGAGGGCGCCCCACCAGCAACCCTCGACTTTAGTAGCTCACTCTCTGTGTGTCACGACCAGCAGCCCGCTGTTCTTCACCACCACCTTTGCCTCCCCGACGTCCTCATCAAGGCAGTTTGCACCAGCCTGTGCCGTCACACAGTCGACAACTCTGCCTTTTTCTACCTCTGTCTCTGCAGAATCCCCAGCCAGGCATCCAGCACAAGGCGGCTACCACTTCTTCCACGCGTCTATGTCTGCACGATCACCTACGAGCCTTCTTCACCAGAGAGGCAGCCACACTCTTCACACCTTTTCGCCAGCCTCTGCTGAATCACCCCGGAGCCATCTTCTGGTACCAAGCGGCAACCAGCTTTTCACCCTTTGCGTCTTCGCCAACCTTCCAGAGGTCACGCTGGCAGCGTAGCTGGCTATTGAATAAACCTCCACGTAGCTATCAACAAGCTGGCCACGTTGTGGTGAATTTTATTATTTTTATGTTCCTTTAAAGCCTCAATTAGATGGCCACAATCACCCTCTCCTTAGCTTGCTTCATCTAAACATGCGGCGCCCACACAACTTTCCTTCCAGATGCCAAAACTTACCCAAACACGACCATTGCCCATGCTCCAAAGGCGGCTCTTTTTCGAATCGGTCGGTGCCCTGCATTTGGCAACCACCCGCACACCATACTGCTGCAATAAAAAACTTCCAAATCTCCAGCATCTGCCTCCAAAAAAAAACATGCGTATACTAGCTCACTGCAAAGCCATTCCCTCTGTACATTTGCCAGGGCATTCAGGGAAACGTTTATTTACATACCATGCACCCAATATGTACACAAGCCAAAAACACTTATCAGATTTTCGCCTAACATACTTTGCCAACCCCCTCATCCTGCTAGAGCATTCATGCTCAGTAGAAAACAAGACCTCGCATTCATATTCCTGGATCAAACCGCCAAAGTTGTATCACCCAACTTAAGATCATAGCATACCACATCCACCCACCTGGGTCAAAGAGCATCCTTTTAAATTCACCATGCCAGCATAAAGTCTCTTGAAAGAACAAGGACTGATCAATACACTGCCACCACTTGAGAAGATAAACACCCTCAACATCTGCATGCAAACCATGTCCAAAACGCATAGACCACCATTTAACTTTAACATCCAAGAGTACCTGTTTTGACCATATATCCATCTTTTTTATTGAAAGCTTCTCCTTTATCACCACACCATTCTCACCCATATAGCAGCTAAAAACCCCTTTGTAACATCCTCATCACACACCCTGTCCTCTTTGTCCAAAAATTTGGTCGATTCTTGCTTCAAAGCATCACATAAGTGATAACCCACAATGCAGAGACTCATCTGTCTAACCTCTTGTATGGCAGCACTCATCATCAAATTCAAGACCACTTGTGAACACCATCCTCTAACCAAAGCATACAAGGGAGCATCATCTTTCCTGTCCAAAGTCACATCAAAGCAATCATCCATAACATTCTTATCTATGCCCATCCAGGTTTCATCTTCATGCATAAGATCCATATCACTTGGCTCATCAGACAAGGAAACATCCACATCATCAATCACATTCTCACAATCATAAACATGCTCATCCAAGAAGTCCGTAATGACCTGCTCCTCTTCATTCTTCAAAGCAATTAGCTCATGGTCCACATCTTGTCCACACGTATAAGCACTCACATCATCATCCCCAAGTGAAAAGCTCTCTACCCTGTCCTCCTTGGTAATGGTTTGTATAGAAGAATCATCAAAACAAATATCATTATAAAAAGCATCTTTTTTCGTTGGCCAAAAGAACCTCCTTATCCTCCCACATGGGTGTGTCATCACACATATGTTCAACATCCGCAGCCACAATCAAGTCATCACCAAGAGAGCATTCCAAATCACTTTCCACAATAGCATCGACATACGATTGCAAGGACATCTCTTCCTCTACACAAATTAGCACCTCCATCTCTTCATTCGGCATAATAACATCTTTGTCGATAACCCCGCTTTCCAAAAGCGATGGCTTCTCTTCAAGACCTGTCAAGCACTCCTTCTGCTTTGGCTTTTTAACCTGTATGGAATCCTCATTCGGACACCCTTTCAACCATGAGAAGAACCCTGACGGCTTATCAAGCATACATCTATTCACCTGCTTTGGCCTTGAAGGCATTCCTTCCAACAAAAAACATTTGGCATCCTTTGCAGCATTAAAGAGATCCTCATGCACACCCTCTGAATGCATACCGAGCTCTGCCATCTTCTTCATCTTCCACTCCTTGTCCCTTGCAATTTGCACAGCATCCTCAAACGTTTTGGGTTTCTTCCCTTCGACCTTGAGCTTCAACGCAGGAAGCAAACCACTTATAAACAATCCTTTCTTCACAAACATCGGGGGAGCCTCACTCCGCAAAGAAAAGCACCATCGATCCCGCAACCCTGTGAACACATGCAAAAAATCATCCACGTTTTGTCCTTGTCCCTGTCCCAAATTAGTGAGTTCCTTCCATAGCACACTCGAGTCTTCAACTCGCTAGAACCGCTCCAAAAGAGCCTCTGTCAACCTGTCTAATGTCAAAACACTAGGTGGTACAGCCTTAGCTTCCTTTGCTTCAAAACCTTTGAGCCAATCTCTAGCATCGCTCTTCAAAAAGATCCTCAAAAGTTTCAACACCTGCTCTTCATTATCAACAAGGTTGCTAATGCATGCAACCTCGAATCTCTCAAGAAAATCTGCTACATCTTCATTAGGACCACCAAAAAACTCCGGATACATCAACATTCTGAAAACCAACACAACACTGCAAGAAAAAGTAGCTAGCGAGTCGTGCTCCTATGGGGCATACACCCTCTGGAGATGGCTTCAAGCAGAACTACTCCTTGCTAATCAACACCCTCAAAAAACTGAGCTCTCCTCAGTGGAACATACACCCTTCTAGGTAAAGAACAACACCAGAGCTCTCCTCAGTGGGGGCACCAGAAAGATGTGAGGTGAAAAAAAGAAAGAAAGACCATGCCTCTATAGCCCTTCACCCCCCAACCTTGGAAAACACCACGACAAACGGGGGCACCACCAGCCACCGGCTGGAACACTTCTCACAGTTCACCACACCACCCACACCAGAAAGACAGCACAAAACAGGGGCACAATAGACCAAGATAAACACCCAGCAACTATATTCCCAGTCACAACATGTATACAAGCTTCTCTCGACACAAAAGCCTTACTCACACAACCATACAAACACTCACTCAGGCCTGGACTTACTACCAAGGGAATTCCACCACGGCCACACCACCTCAGGAATTGCAACCTTGCATCTGACGACCAAGCCCTTTCAACCAAAAACACATCAACTCTTTGACCTATCATTGCCCACAGTCAGCTTTTCCAATCACCGCAAACCTCTCGCCTGCGTGCTGTGCCAACCACACCAGAAAGAAACCGGCCACTCTCACTCTCAGAGGGCGCCCCACCAGCAACCCTCGACTTTAGTAGCTTACTCTCTGTGTGTCACGACCAGCAGCCCGCTGTTCTTCACCACCACCTTTGCCTCCCCGACGTCCTCATCAAGGCGGCTTGCACCAGCCTGTGCCTTCACACAGTCAAATCACTTTCCAGAATAGCATCGACATACGATTGCAAGGACATCTCTTCCTCTACACAAATTAGCACCTCCATCTCTTCATTCGGCATAATAACGTCTTCGTCGACAACCCCGCTTTCCAAAAGCGATGGCTTCTCTTCAAGACCTGTCAAGCACTCCTTCTGCTTTGGCTTTTTAACCTGTATGGAATCCTCATTCGGACACCCTTTCAACCACGAAAAGAACCCTGATGGCTTATCAAGCATACATCTATTCACCTGCTTTGGCCTTGAAGGCATTCCTTCCAACCAAAAACATTTGGCATCCTTTCCAGCATTAAAGAGATCCTCATGCACACCCTCTGAATGCATACCGAGCTCTGCCATCTTCTTCATCTTCCACTCCTTGTCCCTTGCAATCTGCACAACATCCTCAAACATTTTGGGTTTCTTCCCTTCGACCTTGAGATTCAACGCAGGAAGCAAACCACTTATAAACAATCCTTTCTTCACAAACATCGGGGGAGCCTCACTCTGCAAAGAAAAGCACCATCGATCCCGCAACCCTGTGAACACATGCAAAAAATCATCCACGTTTTGTCCTTGTCCCTGTCCCAAATTAGTGAGTTCCTTCCATAGCACACTCGAGTCTTCAACTCGCTAGAACCGCTCCAAAAGAGCCTCTGTCAACCTGTCTAATGTCAAAACACTAGGTGGTACAGCCTTAGCTTCCTTTGCTTCAAAACCTTTGAGCCAATCTCTAGCATCGCTCTTCAAAAAGATCCTCAAAAGTTTCAACACCTGCTCTTCATTATCAACAAGGTTTCTAATGCACGCAACCTCGAATCTCTCAAGAAAATCTGCTACATCTTCATTAGGACCACCAAAAAACTCCGGATACATCAACATTCTGAAAACCAACACAACACTGCAAGAAAAAGTAGCTAGCGAGTCGTGCTCCTATGGGGCATACACCCTCTGGAGATGGCTTCAAGCAGAACTACTCCTTGCTAATGAACACCCTCAAAAAACTGAGCTCTCCTCAGTGGAACATACACCCTTCTAGGTAAAGAACAACACCTAAACTCTCCTCAGTGCGGGCACCAGAAAGATGTGAGGTGAAAAAAAGAAAGAAAGACCATGCCTCTATAGCCCTTCACCTCCCAACCTTGGAAAACACCACGACAAACGGGGGCACCACCAGCCACCGGCTGGAACACTTCTCACAGTTCACCACACCACCCACACCAGAAAGACAGCACAAAACAGGGGCACCATAGACCAAGATAAACACCCAGCAACTATATTCCCAGTCACAACATGTATACAAGCTTCTCCCGACACAAAAGCCTTACTCACACAACCATACAAACACTCACTCAGGCCTGGACTTACTACCAAGGGAATTCCACCACGGCCACACCACCTCAGGAATTGCAACCTTGCGTCTGACGACCAAGCCCTTTCAACCACAAACACATCAACTCTTTGACCTGTCATTGCCCACAGTCGGCTTTTCCAATCACCGCAAACCTCTCGCCTGCGTGCTGTGCCAACCACACCAGAAAGAACCCGGCCACTCTCACTCTCAGAGGGCGCCCCACCAGCAACCCTCGACTTTAGTAGCTTACTCTCTGTGTGTCACGACCAGCAGCCCGCTGTTCTTCACCACCACCTTTGCCTCCCCGACATCCTCATCAAGGCGGCTTGCACCAGCCTGTGCCTTCACACAGTCGACAACTCCACCTTTTTTCGCCTCTGTCTCTGCAGAATCCCCAGCCAGGCATCCAGCACAAGGTGGCTACCACTTCTCCCACGCGTCTGTGTCTGCACGATCACCTGCGAGCCTTCTTCACCAAAGAGGTGGCCACACTCTTCACACCTTTTCGCCAGCCTCTGCTGAATCACCCCGGAGCCGTCTTCTGGTACCAAGCGGCAACCAGCTTTTCACCCTTTGCGTCTTCGCCAACCTTCCAGACGTCACGCTGGCAGCGTAGCTGGCTATTGAATAAACCTCCACGTAGCTATCAACAAGCTGGCCACGTTGTGGTGTATTTTATTATTTTTATGTTCCTTTAAAGCCTCAATTAGATGGCCACAATCACCCTCTCATTAGCTTGCTTCATCTGAACATGCGGCGCCCACACAACTTTCCTTCTAGATGCCAAAACTTACCCAAACACGACCATTGCCCATGCTCGAAAGGCGGATCTTTTTCGAATCGATCGGTGCCCTGCATTTGGCAACCACCCGCACACCATACTGCTACAATAAAAAACTCCCAAATCTCCAGCATCTGCTCCCAAAAAAAAACATGCGTATACTAGCTCACTGCAAAGCCATTCCCTCTGTACATTTGCCAGGGCATTCAGGGCAAATTTTATTTGCATACCATGCACCCAATATGTACACAAGCCCAAAACACTTATCAGATTTTTGCCTAACATACTTTGCCAACCCCCCCATCCTGCTAGAGCATTCATGCTCAGCAGAAAACAAGACCTTGCATTCATATTCCTGGATCAAACGGCCAAAGTTGTATCACCCAACTTAAGATCATAGCATACCACATCCACCCACGTGGGTCAAAGAGCATCCTTTTAAATTCACCATGCTAGCATAAAGGCTCTTGAAAGAACAAGGACTGATCAATACACTGCCACCACTTGAGAAGATAAACACCCTCAACATCTGCATGCAAACCATGTCCAAAACGCATAGACCACCATTCAACTTTAACATCCAAGAGTACCTGTTTTGACCATATATCCATCTTTTTTATTGAAAGCTTCTCCTTTATCACCACACCATTCTCACCCATAGCAGCTAAAAACCCCTTTGTAACATCCTCATCACACATCCTGTCCTCTTTGTCTAAAACTTTGGTCGATTCTTGCTTCAAAGCATCACATAAGTGATAACCCACAATGCATAGACTCATCTGTCTAACCTGTTGTATGGCAGCACTCATCATCAAATTCAAGACCACTTGTGAACACCATCCTCTAACCAAAGCATACAAGGGAGCATCATCTTTCCTGTCCAAAGTCACATCAAAGCAATCATCCATAACATTCTTGTCTATGCCCATCCAGGTTTCATCTTCATGCATAAGATCCATATCACTTGGCTCATCAGACAAGGAAACATCCACAACATCAATCACATTCTCACAATCATAAACATGCTCATCCAAGAAGTCCGCAATGACCTGCTCCTCTTCATTCTTCAAAGCAATCAGCTCATGGTCCGCATCTTGTCCACACATATAAGCACTCACATCACCATCCTCAAGTGAAAAGCTCTCTACCCTGTCCTCCTTGGTAATGGTTTGTATAGAAGAATCATCAAAACAAATATCATTATAAAAAGCATCTTTTTCGTTGGCCAAAAGAACCTGCTTATCCTCCCACATGGGTGTGTCATCACACATATGTTCAACATCCGCAGCCACAATCAAGTCATCACCAAGAGAGCATTCCAAATCACTTTCCACAACAGCATCGACATACGATTGCAAGGACATCTCTTCCTCTACACAAATTAGCACCTCCATCTCTTCATTCGGCATAATAACATCTTCGTCGACAACCCCGCTTTCCAAAAGCGATTGCTTCTCTTCAAGACCTGTCAAGCACTCCTTCTGCTTTGGCTTTTTAACCTGTATGGAATCCTCATTCGGACACCCTTTCAACCACGAAAAGAACCCTGACGGCTTATCAACTATTCACCTGCTTTGGCCTTGAAGGCATTCCTTCCAACCAAAAACATTTGGCATCCTTTCCAGCATTAAAGAGATCCTCATGCACACCCTCTGAATGCATACCGAGCTCTGCCATCTTCTTCATCTTCCACTCCTTGTCCCTTGCAATCTGCACAGCATCCTCAAACGTTTTGGGTTTCTTCCCTTCGACCTTGAGCTTCAACGTAGGAAGCAAACCACTTATAAACAATCCTTTCTTCACAAACATCGGGGGAGCCTCACTCCGCAAAGAAAAGCACCATCGATCCCGCAACCCTGTGAACACATGCAAAAAATCATCCACGTTTTGTCCTTGTCCCTGTCCCAAATTAGTGAGTTCCTTCCATAGCACACTCGAGTCTTCAACTCTCTAGAACCTCTCCAAAAGAGCCTCTGTCAACCTGTCTAATGTCAAAACACTAGGTGGTACAGCCTTAGCTTCCTTTGCTTCAAAACCTTTGAGCCAATCTCTAGCATCTCTCTTCAAAAAGATCCTCAAAAGTTTCAACACCTGCTCTTCATTATCAACAAGGTTGCTAATGCACGCAACCTCGAATCTCTCAAGAAAATCTGCTACATCTTCATTAGGACCACCAAAAAACTCCGGATACATCAACATTCTGAAAACCAACACAACACTGCAAGAAAAAGTAGCTAGCGAGTCGTGCTCCTATGGGGCATACACCCTCTGGAGATGGCTTCAAGCAGAACTACTCCTTGCTAATCAACACCCTCAAAAAACTGAGTCTCCTCAGTGAAACATACACCCTTCTAGGTAAAGAACAACACCAGAGCTCTCCTCAGTGGGGGCACCAGAAAGATGTGAGGTGAAAAAAAGAAAGAAAGACCATGCCTCTATAGCCCTTCACCTCCCAACCTTGGAAAACACCATGACAAACGGGGGCACCACCAGCCATCGGCTGGAACACTTCTCACAGTTCACCACACCACCCACACCAAAAAGACAGCACAAAACAGGGGCACCATAGACCAAGATAAACACCCAGCAACTATATTCCCAGTCACAACATGTATACAAGCTTCTCCCGACACAAAAGCCTTACTCACACAACCATACAAACACTCACTCAGGCCTCGACTTACCAAGGGAATTCCACCACGGCCACACCACCTCAGGAATTGCAACCTTGCGTCTGACGACCAAGCCCTTTCAACCACAAACACATCAACTCTTTGACCTGTCATTGCCCACAGTCGGCTTTTCCAATCACCGCAAACCTCTCGCTTGCGTGCTGTGCCAACCACACCAGAAAGAACCCGGCCACTCTCACTCTCAGAGGGCGCCCCACCAGCAACCCTCGACTTTAGTAGCTTACTCTCTGTGTGTCACGACCAGCAGCCCGCTGTTCTTCACCACCACCTTTGCCTCCCCGACGTCCTCATCAAGGCGGCTTGCACCAGCCTGTGCCTTCACACAGTCGACAACTCCACCTTTTGCCGCCTCTGTCTCTGCAGAATCCCCAGCCAGGCGTCCAGCACAAGGCGGCTACCACTTCTCCCATGTGTCTGTGTCTGCACGATCACCTGCGAGCCTTCTTCACCAGAGAGGCGGCCACACTCTTCACACCTTTTCGCCAGCCTCTGCTGAATCACCCCGGAGCTGTCTTCTGGTACCAAGCGGCAACCAGCTTTTCACCCTTTGCGTCTTCGGAGGTCATGCTGGCAGCGTAGTTGGCTATTGAATAAACCTCCACGTAGCTATCAACAAGCTGGCCACGTTGTGGTGTATTTAATTATTTTTATGTTCCTTTAAAGCCTCAATTAGATGGCCACAATCACCCTCTCATTAGCTTGCTTCATCTCAACATGCGGCGCCCACACAACTTTCCTTCTAGATGCCAGAACTTACCCAAACACGACCATTGCCCATGCTCCAAAGGCGGCTCTTTTTCGAATCGGTCGGTGCCTTGCATTTGGCAACCACCCGCTGTCGTGCCATGGCACGTCTATGATGTGAAACCGTGCATGTGAGGCCATCAAATACACATCCAGATGCATGAGGTTATGTGCCATGACGAGTCATTATATGATGCCATGTACATATGTTCATATTGTAAATGAGGTTCAATAAGACAAGCTGAGGCTGAGCCAGATCTAGGAGTTTCTGTATATGAGTGTGGAGGGTGATGGTTCTGCTGTTACTCAAAGCCCATGGGTAAGTTAGAAACATCCAGTTATATATGATGGTATGAGTGGCACGCCAAAGGGATAAGTTAATGATGTTAATGGCTTCCCATGTGCATAATGTGTGGTAGCTTTTAAATGGTATCGATTGGGTCAAATCAGTGAATACCTCTTATGGAATGCAAACATGAGGGCATCTCAATGCACAAAGGAATGTATTTATGAAGATATGGGAAAATACTTGAATGAACAATTGGGGAGTCTATAAATCACATGGCCAATATGATGATTTATACACTACGGAGGCATCAAGAGTAATAGAGATTCAATGGACATTACAGTGCCGAAGAATTTGTTGAATGCCGGGGAATAAAATTAAATGAAATGCCTTGCATTGAGAACTTTAACCTTAATGCTAAGGTTATGCCTTGCATTGAGAATTTTAACCTTAATGCTAAGGTTAGAAGCAATACACTAAGGGTGGCAGCGTACGTGGAAAAGAAATATATTTCTTTTATTTGGAATTTTCTAGATAGTATGGAAGAGAAATGCGAGCGCAGCCTTTGGAAATGGAAAATTCCGGATGAATAGCTGCAAAAGTGTGGTGTAAGCACGATTTCCCCGCGGGAAAAAGAGAAAAAACCAGAGGCAGACGGCGGCGAAGTTTAGGAGGAAAAAAAATCTCTGCAGAAAAGAGGAACAGCGTCCAATCGACCAGTGTTTTTATTTTCAAGGATACATACACGGTTTGTGCCTTGTAGGTGCTAGAAATAAAGAGGAAAATGAGCACTTCATGGGGAGATGATCTCGACAAAATCCATGTTTTCTCTGTTTCTTGGGCTGCGCTGAAGCGACTATCGTTTCCGTGTATTCTGCATCGCGTGGCCAGCTCTGCGACTTATAAGTTAAGCAAAAATAAAATCAAGTGTAAACTCACTTGTAATGCTTAGATAAGCTTCTTTTTTTACTTTTCCTTTTGATTTAGAAAAAGGCGAAACTCATAAATCCTAAAAGGGATTTGGAAATGAATAAAAAAGCTGGGGAGATCAAATTAATGGTATTTGGAACTTGATGTTTTGCGGGAAAAAGGAATCCAAAGCACATTTAATCACGGGAAGTTGGCCTTGTTTCTGCTTGATTGAGTTTTGGAAATTATGAGCATGAAATAGCTATGCCATATGCTATCTTTTGCTTGTGAAATGTTAGAATATTAAGGCAGGTTTTCAGGTGATAAAGAGCATCTTGATATGATGGTTTTGATGGCACTGGATGTAAAGGATGTAACTGGTCACATGTATATTGGAAAAATTTGAAGGCCTTGTTATGCCTACATGTGATTAGCTGGAAAGTTTTGGAAAAAGAAGCCAGTGAATCTATGCTTGGAAAGGGATAAGCAATTGGAACACGAATTCAAGAATGGATTTGTCCTATGCTTTTTGGGAAATTTTGAATGTGAGATTCCTTGTTAGGTTTGGCACCAACTCTCACAGCTAGAAGTCTCGTACTTTCCTGGCTATTCCGCACACGTCACGACAGCTTTTTGGTGAACCCGACGTGAAACTGCTGGGGTGAGAGTGTGGTGAAATATATAGGGAAGCTATGGCTGAGAATTCTGAGGGTCAGGGGGTTCATTTTGACCCCAGAGTTATACAGATGTTTCAGATGTTTACCATGTACATGCAACAACAACAAGCTGCTGAAAGAGGACAAATTTCCACGACCAAAGCATTACAATCAATTGTGAAAAAGATGGATCAATTTGATGGGAAGGACATTACAAAGTACCTGCGTAATTATATAAAGGAGATGGAGCTAAACAGGGTGACTGAGGAGGACATGGTTCGAAGTTTCGAGCTGGTATGTGTTCCTGAAATAAGAGAGCGCATAAAAGGATTGCAGACAGCACAGGGTGGCAGAAATTGGGAAGAGTTCAAGCTTGCTTTAAAGGATGAATATTTTATGGAGGATTCTGAGCGAGTGACCAAACGAACTTTCTTGGAATGGGTCACAAAATCTAAAATGGGAATTTCTGCCACAGAATTGCTAAGAGAGTTTGAGAAGCGTTATGCCCAGTTGTCAAGGATAGAGCGTGCAACTTTGGACAGAGAAAAAACAGAGCTCTTCTTACAAGCAGCTGGGAAAGATCTCCAGGAGAAATTGGAAATCCTCCTTGAGGATAAGGATACAGAGCAAGGATTAAAGAGTGATTGGAATGATGTTGAGGATGCAGTTACTATGTTATCAAAGCGGCAGCGGAGGAGGGATAAAATGGTGATGGGCTCTGCAAACCCCATAGCTGCTGTTACCCCTGAGAATCTACCCAAACCAGCTGCTACAATTCCCAAGGTAGATGGGCCAATGGATGAGCTTATCAAGGGTATGCGTGGCTTAAAATTGAAGATGTCCAGGATTGAAGAAAAAGGTTTACCATTGGGGCAGGCTTCTATGCAAAGGCCTCAAAGCAAAGAAGGGTTTACATATAGATGCATATGGTGTGATGACCCAGAGCATGCAAAGAAGGATTGTGCTAGCTATAAAGAAGCTCTTAAAAATCAACTTGTGTTTTTCAAAGATGGGAAAATCCATCTTACAGAGACTGGTCTTCCATTGAGTACAAACTTTGGGAAAGGAGGGATGAAAAAGCTGGTAGAGGATATGGCTGCTAGTCATGCCATTTCTATGGTTGAGGCAGCAACCTATGGATTAAAGGTTGGTCAATTAAAGCAGGGATTTGAGAACGATGAGGATTATGAGAATGAGGATTTTTGGCCATCAACAATGGAATTAATTGCGTCAAAGAAAGTGTCGAAGCAAGCTTTGCATGAGGCAGGTGATTGTATACGTCTTGAGACTGGCTGGGAGGAGCCTGTGGATTCTTTATCCATTCATGCCTATATTGCCAAATGCCAAAATAATGAGGCACAGGTAGAGGAGAAGCGTAAAAGGGAAAATGAGGAAGGAGGGCCATCAAAAAGAGTTACACGTGGAAGTGAAAAGAAGGATCCTGGGCCATCACATATGCCTCCACAGCATAGCAGACCTCCACAGGATGTTTCAATGGAAGAAGTGCCAGCAAAAATGAAGGAGAAGGGTAAAGGGAAAAGTCCACTCTACAAGCTTCAATCTGATATTGAAGTTGCAACAGATCTCAAAAAGGTACTTGAAGAAAGGATTCTAAACAGCAGAGTGGAATTTACACTAGGGGAAGTCTTGGGGATTGCAAAGAAAGAATTTCATGATGAGATAATTGATATTATACGAAGAAAAAGGCAGTCCATAATTGAATCTATTCCATCACAAGGGGAGGCAAGCACTTCCAAGACTCATGGAGTACAGGTATAGAAAAAGGAAGAGAGAGAAAATGTGGTTGAATGTAATCACTCTACTGATGGGGCACGACAAGTGCGCTTTGTGGAAGAGGATGATGAAAAAGAAGTTCTTACAAAGAGTCATTACTCCAGGAGCCATTGGGCAAGAGCAACCATTGAAACCCTTGTCAAGATAGGTGATTTGGAAGAGCCATATGTCGCTCTAATTGATCATGGGTCGGAAATAAATCTTATGGCTAAAAATCTCTATAACAAATGTAAGTGGCCAATGGATGTGGATCATGGATGGATGATTAAAGCAGCTAATAACTCATCTGGAGAGCTTTATGCAGCATGTCCAAATGTAAGGGTAACTATAGGGGATGTGAAGGATGATCAGAATTTCTTTGTTCAGGAGATGTCATCGTACCCCCTTATCCTTGGACAACCCTACATTACAGCTGTAAGGATGGAAACAAAGGTTTTGGATGATGGTTCAGCATATGCAAGAATAAGGAGTAAAGATGGCAAAAAAGCTGTTCAGTTTTTGACAGTTTGCATTAATCGTGAAAGGAATCGTGAGTCTCTTCGGGCACAGTCACTCCCAAAGATAAACAGAGAGTTCATGAATTACAGGGAGATGAGGGATTTTGGCCAGGTGCCATTGTAAAGCGGGATTCCAATGGTACAAGGGGAAATGAGTTCTCGCAGGACTCAATCAATGTAAATAGCTTTTCAGCAAATTTTCAGGGATTCTCCAGCTATGGGTCACTGGTTTTTGTAAAAAGCAAGGATTTGAAGCGTGGTATGCGAAAACATATACAAAATGAACAAAAAAGTTTTGAGCAGTGTGGTCTTTTGGAGAAGAATGAGTTTATTTCAGGGGTGCTTGATGAGGTGTCATTTGTAGATACTAAGGATGTGCTTTTTGATATGGGAAGAGCATGCTTACAGGGTGGAAATGAAATGATAGAGGTGTCATCTGTGGAGATGTATGATATAATCCAGGAATTTGAGGGGGTGGAATGTAAAAACATGAATTGTGAGATGGATGCTCATGTTGATACAAAGTACAAAACGGTTGCAAAGAAGGTGAAACCAGTTGCCTTGCCCTTGCCACCAGGAAGCAAGGAGAAGATAGATGAAGCTTCTATGCAACCAAATCTTAGAGATCCGAAGAAAATTGGGCATAAATTTACTCAAGAAACTCCAAAAGAGCTGAAGATTGGTGAGAAGGATTTTCTGTTGCCAGTTGAAAGGGAATGCTTTGAGGAGATGCTTGTAAAACATGGGAAAGCCTTTGCTTTTCAGCCGCATGAGATAGGCTGTGTTGATCCAAGTGTAACAGCACCAATGGTGATCTTTATTGTTCCACATGTGCCCTGGAACCTGCGGCCAATTCCAGTACCAAAGGCTCTCTTGCCAAAGTTGATGGAATTACTAAAGGAAAAGATCAGGATGGGAATCTTGGAGCCTTCATGTGCCCCATATTCCAACAGATGGTTTACTGTACCAAAGAAAAATGGGACATTGCGCTTTATTCAAGACATGCAACCTGTAAACAAAGTCACAATCAGGAATGTGGGAGCAGGTCCAATTGTGGATGAGTTTGCAGAAGCATTTGCAGGGAAATCTATATACTCTATGGGTGATCTGTATTCGGGATATGATCAGTTCCAGCTGGATATACAAAGCAGGGACTTGACCACAATGAGAACTCCTTTGGGATTAGTAAGGATGTGTACCTTACCACAGGGAGCCACTAACTCAGTGGCACATATGATGAATGGAATGAATAAAGTATTACGAGACTTCATACCACAAAAAACTATGCCATTTTTGGATGATGTGCCAATAAAGGGCTGTGATGAGAAAGACAAAGATGAGGATTTGGATTCAAAGGGGTGCCGCAAGTTTGTGGCAAATCATATAAAGGATTGTGACATGATTCTATCCAGGCTTGAAGAAGTGAATCTTACTTTATCTGGGCTGAAATCAGTGTTTGGAGTTGGTGAAGTGCTAATAGTGGGACATCTTTGTAGTACTAGTGGACGCCGACCTTGTCCAGCCAAAATAGATGCAATACAAAGAATGAAAGAGACATGCATTAATGTTACAGAGCTGAGGAGATTTCTTGGAGCATGTGTCTTTTATGTTATTTGGATCCCACATTATGCACATGTAGCAGATCCTCTTTATCAACTTTTGAGGAAAAATCAAAAATTTTTGTGGAGTGCAGTACATATTAAAGCTATGCGGAAGCTGAAATATTTGCTCCAATCATCACCCATTTTGAGAAAGGCAGATTATGACTGTGGCAGGCCTGTGATTGTTACAGTTGATACTAGTCCTACTGGGATAGGATGGGCAGTAGGGCAAGATGATGAGGATGATCATAGGTATGTAATTAGATTTGGAGCAAAGGTGTTAAGCTTTCGGCAACGAAAGTATCCACAGATCAAGAGAGAGTTATGGGGGATAGTCACTGCTCTAAAATGTGAAAAAGAATATCTTATTGGGGCATCTGTACTTGTGGAAACTGATTGCTTGCCACTTCTTGGGATAATAGCAAGTTGTACCACTCCAGATATTGCTATGCTTAGGTGGATTGCTTATATCAAGTCACTAAATCCTGAGTTTGAGCATATTGCGGGAAAAGATAATCCAGTTGCAGATATGCTATCAAGAGCCAGATATGAAGATGAGAAAGGAATGATTAGTGACATTGATGATGTGGGTACAAAATTCTATACTACAGCATATGCAAAAGGGGATCATATTTGCCTATCAAATGCACTTGAGTCTTTTATTCAGGAAATATATGAAGGGGATTGGTTGCTTATTGGTCAATATTTGAGTACTCTGACAAGGCAAGAAAATTGGTCTGACTCAGAATTTAAGAGAATCCGCAGAAAAGCATATGGTTATTTCCTAAAGGATGGGTATCTCTGGAAGCATCCTAAGCAGAGGAATGCTATGCCACAGAGAGTCATATGTGATAAAGAGACTCAAGGAAAGCTTGTGAAAGAATTCCATGAGAGTCTCTGGGCTGGACATAGAAGTGTGTGGGCCACCTTTACCAAAATAAAGGAAAAATATTGGTGGAAAGGAATGTACAAGGATATTTCCCAATATGTGGAAACATGCATGGTATGCCAAATGTACTCAAATGTGCGGCATCGTGATGGCTTGCAACCAACCTACCCGCCTGCCATGCACTACAAATGGGTAGTGGATCTAGTTACAATGCCTTTGGGAATTTGGCAGATGCGGTACATTGCACTTGCAAGAGAAGATTTGACAAATCAGGTAGAAGGGCGTGCTCTTAGAACAAAGAGTACAGAAACAGTATGCAAATTTCTCTTGGAAGATGTGATATGCCGGTATGGTTGTGTTGGGAAGATAACAGCTGATAAGGGTGAGCTAGATGTTGAAGAAGCAAGGGAATTCTTCTCTAGAATTGGTATCAAACTGTCCCTAACATGTGCTTACAATCCTGAGGGCAATGGGAAAAGTGAGCGAGGACATCCTCCAATCATTAAAGCTTTGGCTAAGGCATGCAGAGAAAGAATGCGAGAGTGGCCAAAGCTGCTACCATATGCCTTGTGGGCTGACCGTACAACTCATAGCTCAGTAACAGGATACATGCCTGCAGAATTGATGTATGGTCAGAAGCCAGTGATGCCAGTTGAAGAAGTAATTCTAACTTGGAATGTATTGCCCTGGGTGGAAGGATTGAGCAGAGATGACCTCCTTGCATTGCGAATAAGACAGTTGGAGAGGAGGCCTGAAGATGTAGAGCTTGCTAAAGCTCGCTTGAAAGATGCAAGGCTGAAAAATAAAGAAAGATTTGATAATAGACACAGACTCCGGCCAAAACCTATTGAAGAAGGTGATTGGGTTCTAATGTATGATAGTAGCCTTGACAACCAATTCACTGTTCAAAGAAAATTTGCAAAAAGATGGTTTGGCCCTTACATTGTCAAGCATGTGCATGGAAATGCCACGTATACTTTGTGTGAGCTTGATGGAACAGAAATAAAGAATCTTGTGGCAGGCAAAAGGGTCAAGATATTTAAAAGAAGGCATGATAGTGATCCTTTTGATTCACAGGAGACTCAGGATGAGAGGCTTGACAGTGGTAGTATGGATATGGTTGAAGAGGAAGAGGATGATCTTCCTGACAATGCAGAAGATGAAGACGACATCCAGCTATATGTAGATCTTGATGATGATTTGGCACATACCAGAGGATGTGCAGGTTTAGAGGGGGTGGATGTTGTGCCATGGCACGTCTATGATGTGAAACCGTGCATGTGAGGCCATCAAATACACATCCAGATGCATGAGGTTATGTGCCATGACGAGTCATTATATGATGCCATGTACATATGTTCATATTGTAAATGAGGTTCAATAAGACAAGCTGAGGCTGAGCCAGATCTAGGAGTTTCTGTATATGAGTGTGGAGGGTGATGGTTCTGCTGTTACTCAGAGCCCATGGGTAAGTTAGAAACATCCAGTTATATATGATGGTATGAGTGGCACGCCAAAGGGATAAGTTAATGATGTTAATGGCTTCCCATGTGCATAATGTGTGGTAGCTTTTAAATGGTATCGATTGGGTCAAATCAGTGAATACCTCTTATGGAATGCAAACATGAGGGCATCTCAATGCACAAAGGAATGTATTTATGAAGATATGGGAAAATACTTGAATGAACAATTGGGGAGTCTATAAATCACATGGCCAATATGATGATTTATACACTACGGAGGCATCAAGAGTAATAGAGATTCAATGGACATTACAGTGCCGAAGAATTTGTTGAATGCCGGGGAATAAAATTAAATGAAATGCCTTGCATTGAGAACTTTAACCTTAATGCTAAGGTTATGCCTTGCATTGAGAATTTTAACCTTAATGCTAAGGTTAGAAGCAATACACTAAGGGTGGCAGCGTACGTGGAAAAGAAATATATTTCTTTTATTTGGAATTTTCTAGATAGTATGGAAGAGAAATGCGAGCGCAGCCTTTGGAAATGGAAAATTCCGGATGAATAGCTGCAAAAGTGTGGTGTAAGCACGATTTCCCCGTGGGAAAAAGAGAAAAAACCAGAGGCAGACGGCAGCGAAGTTTAGGAGGAAAAAAAATCTCTGCAGAAAAGAGGAACAGCGTCCAATCGACCAGTGTTTTTATTTTCAAGGATACATACACGGTTTGTGCCTTGTAGGTGCTAGAAATAAAGAGGAAAATGAGCACTTCATGGGGAGATGATCTCGACAAAATCCATGTTTTCTCTGTTTCTTGGGCTGCGCTGAAGCGACTATCATTTCCGTGTATTCTGCATCGCGTGGCCAGCTCTGCGACTTATAAGTTAAGCAAAAATAAAATCAAGTGTAAACTCACTTGTAATGCTTAGATAAGCTTCTTTTTTTACTTTTCCTTTTGATTTAGAAAAAGGCGAAACTCATAAATCCTAAAAGGGATTTGGAAATGAATAAAAAAGCTGGGGAGATCAAATTAATGGTATTTGGAACTTGATGTTTTGCGGGAAAAAGGAATCCAAAGCACATTTAATCACGGGAAGTTGGCCTTGTTTCTGCTTGATTGAGTTTTGGAAATTATGAGCATGAAATAGCTATGCCATATGCTATCTTTTGCTTGTGAAATGTTAGAATATTAAGGCAGGTTTTCAGGTGATAAAGAGCATCTTGATATGATGGTTTTGATGGCACTGGATGTAAAGGATGTAACTGGTCACATGTATATTGGAAAAATTTGAAGGCCTTGTTATGCCTACATGTGATTAGCTGGAAAGTTTTGGAAAAAGAAGCCAGTGAATCTATGCTTGGAAAGGGATAAGCAATTGGAACACGAATTCAAGAATGGATTTGTCCTATGCTTTTTGGGAAATTTTGAATGTGAGATTCCTTGTTAGGTTTGGCACCAACTCTCACAGCTAGAAGTCTCGTACTTTCCTGGCTATTCCGCACACGTCACGACACCGCACACCATACTGCTGCAATAAAAAACTTCCAAATCTCCAGCATATGCGTATACTAGCTCACTGCAAAGCCATTCCCTCTGTACATTTGCTAGGGCATTTAGGGCAAAGTTTATTTGCATACCATGCACCCAATATGTACACAAGCCCAAAACACTTATCAGATTTTTGCCTAACATCTGGCTCAGATTTTCTTTAAGTTTTCCATCTTGATTTGTAAGAACATGATGACTTCAAGAAGATGATTCAAGCAAAAACTAGAGGATTGCCTAAGAAAGGGTAACACACAGAAGATGAGGAGGAGTTGCACCACAATTACTTGAAGGAAATAGAGATGACTTTCACGAAAAAGGGGTACACATTCAGAGCCATTGTGAATCCTGCAAATGGAAAGGAATTTTTTGATGTGGTATTTAAGTACCAAGATTGGCATGAGAAGTAGCAACAACTCACAATCGAGAAGATCCAAATTATTGCCCGCTCCAGCTTGCTTCCAAATGAGTAAGTTTCACCTGTTGTCCAAAAAGCGCAAGTTGGTTCAAGTAAATTTTGAGAGTGTAATTCATGGCTACTCTGTTTTTGTTGAAAGGGCAAGTTGTTTCAAACCATTGCTGAAGGAGAGAGTGCCATGAAGTCTTCACAGCAGGTACCATATGCGGACAACTTGCATTCCACACATTCTTCAACCAGTACATGTATTGGCATCACTTAATAACCACATCACTTGATATGAAGTGCAAAATAGAAGAAGAGAAGCTAATCTTGCGGGAGGTTCACACGGAAGGAGAATCAAAGGGAATAATGTCCTTGAAAGATTATTTGAGCTATTGTAAAACAAAACACTTTGACACCGCATTTGTATCATGGCAAAAAGCAATGTGATCTTCGGTCATAGCATCGGCTCAGCCACACCTCATATGTACAGCAAGACGCGCCATATATATGTATGTTTAGAACATAATATTTCAATCCATGAGCTTGTACACTAGGTATAGGTATGTTGAGAAGATAAATTTTGAATTATCCTATTTATTACCAAGTGGTGGGTTATGATGAGGGACATAGTTTCTTTCCTTGAGTTTTGTCATCCTGCATATGAGTGGGTGTTGAGTGAGGTTAAGGATAATGGCATATATATAGAAATCTAGATAGAAGAACTTACTGGAAAAGAGGTGTGGAGTTTGTCTCATGGGAGTGAGATTTTTCAGAATATTTTATCATAAGAATGAATCCAATTAATCATATGTGATGCATGGTTCCTGTGTGAAGCATGGTAGTGAATGATTTCCATTTGTTAGAATTATTTTTATGAGTGATTCCAAAGTAATTGTGATCTAACATTATGGATTATATTGAGTATAGATCATGAGTTTGAGACAACTAGGGCGGACATTGGACAATATTATCTAGCCAAGCACATGTGTGCTAAATATTTAATTTTGTATGGTTTGGCCCATTGTACATATGTTGGTGGGCAAGGCTTATTTTTGATGAGATGCTTTAAAAGTATTGGACTAAAGTTAAATTTTGTAAAAAGCCCATTTTTGGAAAAACTATGCTATTTATGGCTCCAACGGCTAAATTCACTAATATGATTTAAATACCGCGTGTGGGAGTAGAGCCACACAGTCAGGAGATTGCACCCAATATTGTGGGAGTAGATCCACACACGTCAGGGAGGAGATTTCACCCAATATTGTGTTCTTTGATTTTCATATTCTTGATTTATGCTTTGATGTTATGGTTTATTTCTTTTATTATTTAATTTGTGGAATAATCTAATCGCCATGTACCATGGTCCTGTAACAGTGAGAGATACTTGTGTTGGTGTCTGTGAAAGATACTCATGTTAGTGTCTGTTAAAGATACTCGTACTGGTGTATGTGAAGGATAGTCTTTTGATGTCCGAGATAGATAATCTATGTGATATTTATTTGTGATGTGGATAACTTATCATAATCTAGTGTTGAGGGGGATTCTATCTCTGAAAGGATATTATATTCTGACTCTCTTCACTTGCTAATTAAATACGCAACTAAGGTCAGTTGCAACTCAAAAAAGAGGGAATGTTACGGTAATTAATTTAAATTGGGTGACCAATAAGTGAAAAGAATATCTTGGGTGACCCAAGTGTGATTATTTTGGTTCTAAGTGAATCCAACCAGCTGTGACATGTGTGACGCATGTAAGAAATGTGAGTTTGAATGTGAGTGAATCCAATCAACTCTTTTAAATGAATTCTTGATGAGGGTGACCCTAGTTGGTTGTGAGTGAGTCCAACCAACTGTGACACGTGAGTGAGACATGTGGTATACTTTTGAATATGTGTGACACGTATGAAAACATTGTGAGTGAATCCAATGTACGAGTTTGATTGTGAGTGCATTCAATCAACTTTTTTGAATTAATTATTGATGAGGGTGACCCTCATTGGTTGTGAGTCAGTCCAATCAGTTGTGACACATGTGAGACATGTGGTATACTTTTTGAATACGTGTGACGTGTGTGAAAACATTGTGAGTGCATCCAATGTGGGAGTTTGATTATGAGTGAGTTCGATCAACTCTAAGACACGTGTGACATGTGTAAAGGTTTTGTGAATTTGATCCTAAGTGAATCTGATTAACTTTAAGACACATGCTATACATGTGAGGACATGTGGGAGTGAATCCAATTAAATACATAATGAGATTGTGAGTAAATCCAATGTGGTAACAATAAATGTGTTTGATTTCTCGTGTGTACTGATATTTACAACCGAGAACGGTTGTTTTCTCAAAAACGGGAGGACTATCATGGGAGTGAGATTTTTCAGAATATTTTATTATGAGAGTGAATCCAATTAATTATGTGTGATGCATGGCTCATGTGTGAAGCATGGTAGTGAATGATTTCCATTTGTTAGAATTATTTTTGTGAGTGATTTCAAAGTAATTGTGATCTAACATTATGGATTATATTGAGTATAGATCATGAGTTCAAGACAACCAAGGTGGGCTTTGGACGAAATTATCTAGCAGCCAAGCACATGTGTGCTCAATATTTAATTTTGTATGGTTTGGCCCATTGTACATATGCTGGGCAAGGTATATTTTTGATGAGATGCTTTAAAAGCATTGGAATTTTGTAAAAATCCCACTTTTGGAAAAGATATTCGATTTATGGCTCCAAGGGCTAAATTTATTAATATGATTTAAATAGCACGTGTAGTAGAGCCACACACGTCAGGGGGAAGATTACACCCAATATTATGTTCTTTGATTTTGATATTCTTAATTTATGCTTTGATGTTATGGTTTATTTCTTTTATTATTTAATTTATGGAATAATCTAATCTCCATCATGTACCATGGTCCTACAACAGTGAGAGATACTTGTGTTGGTATCTGTGAGAGATACTTGTGTTGGTGTCTGTGAAAGATACTCATGTTAGTGTCTATTAAAGATACTCGTACTGGTGTATGTGAAGGATACTCTTTTGATGTCCGAGACAGATAATCTACATGATATTTATCTGTGACGGATAAATTATCATAATCTAGTGTTTCTATCTGTGAACGGATATTATATTCTGACTCTCTTCACTTGCTAATTAAATACGCAACTAAGGTCAACCCGAAAAAGAGGGAATGTTATGGTAATTAATTTATTATTGGGTGATCCAATAAGTGAAGAATATCTTGGGTGACCCAAGTGTGATTAATTTGGTTCTAAGTGAATCCAACCAGCTGTGACATGTGTGGTGCATGTAAGAAATGTGTGAGTTTGAATGTGAGTGAATCCAATAAACTCTTTTAGAATGAATTCTTGATGAGGGTGACCCTAGTTGGTTGTGAGTCCAACCAACTGTGACACGTGTGAGACATGTGGTATACTTTTGAATATGTGTCACGTATGAAAACATTGTGAGTGAATCCAATGTACGAGTTTGATTGTGAGTGAATCCAATCAACTCTTTTAAATTAATTATTGATAAGGGTGACCCTAGTTGGTTTGTGAGTGAGTCTGATGCATGTAAGAAATGTGTGAGTTTGATTGTGAGTGAATCCAATCAACTCTTTTGAATGAATTCTTGATGAGGGTGACCCTAGTTGGTTGTGAGGGGGTCCAACCAACTATGACACATATGAAAACATTGTGAGTGAATCCAATGTATGAGTTTGATTATGAGTGAATCCAATCAACTCTTTTGAATTAATTATTGATGAAGGTGACCCTAGTTGGTTGTGAGTGAGTCCAACCAGTTGTGACACATGTGAGACATGTATACTTTTTGAATACGTGTGACGCGTATGAAAACATTGTGAAAGAATCCAATGTAGGAGTTTGATTGTGAGAGAGTCCGATCAACTCTAAGACATGTGTGACACATGTAAAGGTTCTATGAATTTGATCGCGAGTGAATCCGATCAACTTTAATACACGTGCTATACATGTGACGACATGTGGGAGTGAATCCACTTAAATACGTGATGACATTGTGGGTGAATCCAATGTGGGAACAATGAATGTGTTTGATTTCTCAAGTATGCTGATATTTACAACCGAGGACAGTTGTTTTCTCAAACGCGAGGACTATCATGGGAGAGATTTTTTAGAATATTTTATCATGAGAGTGAATCCAATTAATTATGTGTGATGCATGGTTCATGTGTGAAGCGTGGTAGTGAATGATTTCCACTTGTTAGAATTATTTTTGTGAGTGATTCCAAAGTAATTGTGATCTAACATTGTGGATTATGTTGAGTATAGATCATGAGTTTGAGACAACCAAGGTGGGCATTGGGTGAGATTATCTAGCCAAGCACATGTGTGCTCAATATTTAATTTTGTATGGTTTGGCCCATTGTACATATGTTCTTGATTTATCCTTTGATGTTATGGTTTATTTCTTTTATTATTTAATTTATGGAATAATCTAATCTCCATATACCATGGTCCTGTAATAGTTTGTGCCCATGGTGGGGATAGATGGTGGGGATAGATTATGCCAATGGGACATACTTTCCTGATGAGGAGGCTTTGTGGAAAGGTACTATCCATGCCTTGCTCCATGTGATATATTGCATGCCTTGCTCCATGTTAACCATTGACGTAATTTTGTGAAGCAGATCTACATCAACCTAAGTGGTCTAGAGCTGAGGGATCCAAGCAAGCTATAGGACATGGCAAGACAGGTGTAACCAAAGTAGGCAATGGGGAAGCATTGCCTTCAAATGTTGCAAACGATGCAAGTAGGTGAGGCAAAGGTGCAACTAATCTTGGCACCAAAAAAGGGTGGCAAGTTAAATGTGGAAAGAACTGGTCCCCAAAAAGGAAGAAAGTCACAAAGGAAAGAAAGGTTGTAAGTGAAGATGAGGAGGATGATGATGATTCAAAGGAGAACGATCACATGAAAGATGAGGAGAACGAAGACAATGACACAAATACTTCAAACAGTCATCCAAGTAGTAATGGGCACTGACCTTCTTTTATAGCTCTTCTAATCCTTTCCTTTAAAGTATGCATTTAATTGTGTAACCATGTTTGGTTTTTTTTTTATATAAATGTTTCAAAATATATCACCGAAGCACATGGCTATTTTGGGAAACATCACTGATATAGCAGACAATATAATTCAAAGAAACATCTCACAATAATTGCATGAAAACCCCAACTTGTATTTTGAACATAACTGTTTGTAGTTCCAATAGGGTTCTAATATAAACTTGGCTCCTAGGCATTACAATAGGCTAGCAAAGATTGTTGGGGGCTTGAACAAGTTCACAAATATAAGAAGCCAACCCTCATCTTTTAGAGGATGTTAAATGGTGTGGGCAGATTTTTCCACAGGGTTGCCTATAGACAACAAGGACACTCTGCTAGTCCCTCACTGGAACATTTGGAATAAAGAGCTTGTTAAGGTTGCATGTGTTCTTTCTAATGAGTTCTTAAGAGAGGATGGAACCTTTATAAAAGCACTTGCATCAGTGATTATTTTGGTGATGTAGTGGAGACAACCAAAGCACATGCTCTTGCTCTACAATGCACTTTATATCTTGAGTTCCAAGAGATCTACTGTCGGTCTGATGAGATAGATTTTGAAGAGGTATGAACCACCACTTTCTTTTCTTCTAATATTGAAAAATTAAAAGAAAACTCTAAATTATTATTCAAACAAATGAGGTGTATGTCATGAGTGTGCAGGTAAGAATGTTGATTGTTGGGGTGTTTGTTCGATACCCACCAAATGTTTGACCTCCAGCATATATGAGAGTGAATGGTAAGGATGCATCTGTGACCTATGGGTTTACACACTACACTAATCTCCTGAGTGAGTCACTTTGCCTAAAATGAAGGCATGCCACTCATATTAGGGGGACAAATAATAAACCACTATGGGGTGCAGTTGAGCAACCCATTGAGACTACAAGTTATAGAATAAACACTATGCATTTTTTATTGGTAATCATTCAATATAATGTAAGACATTGATCTTAAGTTTTTCTTCATTTTGGAAGGTGGCTCCTTGGTACTTTCACAATGGAAGGGGAACTAGTACTAGATTTCTTTGTAGGGACTAGTGTCATGGGGTAAGGCATGCAAGGAGCTTCGGTCGACATTATATAAACATATAAAATGATTGGTTGTGCTATAATCAGAAGTTGGCTCATTTGCAAGATGTGCCCATAGACCTAGGTTCCATGTGGTTTCAAGGTAAAGAATCCAAGAAAATTAGTCAAGCAAACACACGACCTCAAATTTCTTTGGAAAGGAACCTTGTTGTGGGGGTGGACAACCCCAATGGTTGCCAGGGCATGCTTCATATGTACCAAGTGGGGTTGTTCGTAATATTTGGGTAGTTTTAGTGTGTTGTTTTTTGACATTTGCTTGAATTTTTATAGCTTTAAAATCATTAAAATAGTATGTGGTCCGCCGAGAATTCCCAAAAAAAAAAGAATAGAAAATTTATATAGCAATATCTATTCTTTGTTGAAAATATCACTTGGGTATATTAACGTAGCTAGGTTTTAGATATAGTGTAAGTACCTCAAATTGAAGCACCCAATTAGGCTAAAATTTTATAGGGAGTCCTAAAAAAAAACACTGCTTTTCGAAATGTTTCCAACCAGTAAAAAACTAGGCCAAAGCCTACATTTTGTTGTTATTGGAAAAGATATCTACCCATAAAACTACACAAACTCTTCAAGATACAAAGATTATAGCCAAATCAATTTTACTTTGGAAGTACAATTTTATCATGTGCAAAAGGCATTTGAAAGAGTGAGAACGTATGACCATTGCATTATTTTAAATACTGTAGAAACTCATGTTGCTTCATAACATCCTATAAAACACATGTACCAAGGATGGTTGAGTTTGGAAGTTGTTGTGCATGGCAAAAAAAATAAAAAAGGTTAAATTTTGTCACCAAAATATCATTTTGTGGCCTTGAGTTGTAGTATGCATACATATCTAATTCTTAAAGAATGACAATTACTTTCAATGGGGAGTTTTTAAACTCTAGGGTTTTTTTAGCTCTCTAATACGTCATTGTATACAAAAGTTATGGTTGTTCTATGTAAAAGATAAGAAAATAGCTCAAATTCTTTTGATAGAATATCTATTTTTATTAAATCATAATTTAGTGTCAATCGTTAGTAAAAAATATGATGACATGTGTATTCTTTACAAGTGTCTTTTAGCTCAATAGACATCAGTATTACCAAACAAATTACAATTACTAAGGAAAATTACATAGAAATGAATCTTCTTGTGCAATAGGGCCTACAAAAATGTTTATTATGGAGAATTACAAAGAATTACGAAAAATTGTGTAATTATGTTGAAGAGTGTAAAAGTGAAGAATGCTACTTGTTAGAGAGACAATGATTGCCCACTCGGCTTACATGATTTTTGTTAAGATCACATGTTAAAAGGGAAGGACTCTATTGTACAATCTTGATTTTAATGCAAAGGACCGAGTTCCAATTGATGGTGGTCTTGAGAGTAAAAGAGCCATAATTTTGATTTTTTTTTTATCATATGTTAAAAGGGAAGGACTTGGCTGTACAATCTTGATTACATGCTGAAGTTAACTATGGTTTACATGACACATCATAGTGTAGGGCGTCCTTCAATTATGCAAAAGGTCAAGTTCCAGAAGACCCGTGATTTCTATTTACATCACATGTTGAAAGGCCAAATCTTTTTGTGAAAAAGATAGGTAGGGCTGGATTCTATAAAAGGTTTGCCAAAGCAACCCTTTTGCATTGCATTTGGCGTACACTCACTGGTGATACTCACATTCACTCACCTTCCGGAAGGGCTTGGGCTTTTTTAGGGGTCTACCAAAACTCACTTTTTTGAAAACCTTTGTAGCAATAGACAAAGGTTAAATAAATCATACTCAAGTGAAAAATGATTATTTTTGGCATGAAGTGTACAGATTCATTAATCAAATCATTATTATATATTAGTGTGCCCATTGCATGTTCTTCAGAGGGATTATTTGCACCCTTGAGTGGATTCACTCAAGTGCTTCAACTGGTGACGACTATTTATTTAGGAGAGTCTTAGCAATGTGTGAAAAAGGTCTTGTTAATCTCCTCTTCAAATCTTTGTAAATGATACGAGTTTTCAGAAAGACGTTTTAGTTAATTTTGACACCCTAACTATTGTCATAAATTTGACCAGAAGACTACTATTCACTAGTGTATTTTTAATGCAAGATTTTGGGGTTGTTCGTGATATTTGGGTAGCTTTAGTGTGTGTTTTTCTTAACATTTGCTTGAAATTTTATAGCTTTAAAATCATAATAATAGTATGTGGTCGCCAAAAATTCCCGAAAGAAAAGAATAGGAAATTTTTATAACAATATCTATTCTTTGTTAAATATATCACTTGGGTATATTAACATAGCTAGGTCTTAGATATAGTTTAAGAACCTCTGATTGAAGCACCCAATTAGGCCAAAATCTTATACGGAGTCCTCAGAAGAAAAAAAACACTACTTCTTGAAATGTTTCCAACCAATAAAAACTAGGCCAAAGCCTACATTTTGTTGTTATTGGAAAAGATATCTACCCATAAAACTACACAACTCTTCAAGATACAAAGAATATAGGCAAATCAATTTTACTTTGGAAGTACAATTTTACCATGTGCAAAAGGCATTTGAAAGAGTGACAACATATGCCCATTGCATTATTTTAGATACTGTAGAAACTCATGTTACTTCATAACATGATATAAAACACATGTACCAAGGCTGGTTGAGTTTGGAAGTTGTTGTGCATGGCAAAAAAATGAAAAAAGATTAAATTTTGTCACCAAAATATCCTTTTGTGGCCTTGAGTTGTATTATGCATACATATCTAATTCTTAAAGAATGACAATTACTTTCAATGGGGAGTTTTTAAACTATAGGGTTTTTCGAGCTATCTAATACGTCATTCTAACCAAAAGTTATGGTCATTCTATGTAAAAGATAAGAAAACAGCTCAAGTTCTTTTGATAGAATATCTATTTTTATTAAATCATATTTAAGTGTCAATTGCTAGTAAAAAATATGATGACATGTGTATTCTTTACAAGTGTCTTTTAGCTTAATAGACATTGGTATTACCAAACAAATTACAATTACTAAGGAAAACTACATAAAAATGAATCTTCTTGTGCAATAAGGCCTACAAAAAAGTTTACTATGGAAAATTCTAGGGCTCTTAGAGTAATATGGAGAATTACAAAGAATTACGCAAACCTGTGTAATTGAAGAGTGTAAAAGTGAGGAATGCTACTTGTTATAGATAATGATTCATGGCCACTCGGCTTACATGATTTTTGTTAAGATCACATGTAAAAAGGGAAGGAATCTATTGTATAATCTTGATTTTAATGTAAAGGACCAAGTTCTAATTGATGGTGGTCTTGAAAGTAAAAGAGCCCTAATTTTGATTTTTATTTAGATCATATGTTAAAAGGGAAGGACTTGGCTGTACAATCTTGATTACATGTTGAAGTTAACTATGGTTTACAAGACACATCATAGTGTAGGAAACCTCCAATTTATGGAAATGATATGAATTTTCATAAAGACGTTTTAGTTAATTTTGACATCCAAAACATTGTCATAAATTTAACCAGAAGACTACTATTAACCACTGTATTTTTAATGCAAGATTTTGGGGTTGTTCGTGATATTTGGGTAGTTTTAGTGTGTTTTTTTTTACATTTGCTTGAATTTTCAAAGCTTTAAAATCATAAAAATAGTATATGGTCAGCAACAATTCCCAAAAGAAAAGAATAGGAAATTTTTATAACAATATCTATTCTTTGTTAAAAATATCACTTGGATATATTAACATAGCTAGGTTTTAGATATAGTTTAAGTACCTCTGATTGAAGCACCCAATTAGGCTAAAATTTTACAGGGAGTCCTCAGAAAAAAAACACTGCTTCTTGAATGTTTCCAACCAGTAAAAACTAGGCCATAGCCTACATTTTGTTGTTATTGGAAAACATATCTACCCATAAAACTACACAAACTCTTCAAGATACAAAGAATATAGCCAAATCAATTTTACTTTCGAAGTACAATTTTACCATGTGCAAAAGGCATTTGAAAGAGTGAGAACGTATGCCCATTGCATTATTTTAGATACTGCAGAAACTCATGTTGCTTCATAACATCATACAAAACACATGTACCAAGGCTGCTTGAGTTTGGAAGTTGTTGTGCATGGCAAAAAAAATAAAAAAGGTTAAATTTTATCACCAAAATATCCTTTTGTGGCCTTGAGTTGTAGTATGCATACATATCTAGTTCTTAAAGAATGACAATTACTTTCAATAGGGAGTTTTTAAGCTATAGGGTTTTTTTTAGCTCTCTGATACGTCATTCTAATCAAAAGTTATGGTCATTCTATGTAAAAGATAAGAAAATAGCTCAAATTCTTTTGATAGAATATCTATTTTTATTAAATCATAATTAAGTGTGGATCGTTAGTAAAAAATATGATGACATGTGTATTCTTTACAAATGTATTTTAGCTCAATAGACATTGGTATCACCAAACAAATTACAATTACTAAGGAAAATTACATAGAAATGAATCTGCTTGTGCAAGAGGGCCTACAAAAAAGTTTATTATGGAAAATTCTAGGGCTCTTAGAGTATTATGAAGAATAACAAAGAAATATGCAAACCTGTGTAATTATGTTGTTGAAGAGTGTAAAATTGAGGAATGCTACTTAGAGAATGATTGCCCACTCGGCTTACATGATTTTTGTTAAGATCACATGTTAAAAAGGAAGGACTCTATTGTACAATCTTGATTTTAATGCAAAGGACCAAGTTCCAATTGATGGTGGTCTTGAAAGTAAAAGAGCCATAATTTTGACTTTTATTTAGATCATATGTTAAAAGGGAAGGACTTGGCTATACAATCTTGATTACATGTTGAAGATAACTATGGTTTACATGACACATCATAGTGAAGGGCGACCTTCAATTATGCAAAAGGCCAAGTTCCAGAAGACCCGTGATTTTTATTTACATCATATGTTGAAGGGCCAAATCTTTTTGTGAAAAAGATAGGTAGGGCTGGATTCTATAGAAGGGTTTGCCAAAGCAACCCTTTTGCATTGCATTTGGCATACACTCACTAGTGATACTCACATTCACTCACCTTCCACCAAAAGGGTTTGGGCTTTTTTAGGGTCTACCAAAACTCACTTTTTTGAAAACCTTTGTAGCAATAGACAAAGGTTAAATAAATCATACTCAAGTGAAAAATGATTATTTTTGGCATGAAGTGTATAGATTCATTAATCAAATCATTATTATATATTAGTGTGCCCATTACATGTTCTTTAGAAGGATAATTTTTACCCTTGAGTGGATTCACTCAAGTGCTTCAACTAGTGAGGAATATTTATTTAGGAGAGTCTTAGCAATGTGAAAAAGGTCTTGTTAATCTCCACTTCCAACTTATGTAAATGATATGAATTTTCATAAAGACGTTTTAGTTAATTTTGACACCCTAGATATTGTCATAAATTTGACCAAAAGACTATTATTAACTAGTGTATTTTTAATGCAAGATTTTGGGGTTGTTCGTGATATTTGGGTAGTTTTAGTGTGTTCTTTTTAATATTTGCTTGAAATTTTATAGCTTTAAAATCATAAAAATAATATGTGGTCGTCGAAAATTCCCAAAAGAAAAGAATAGGAAATTTTTATAACAATATATATTCTTTGTTAAAAATATCACTTGGGTATATTTATATAGCTAGGTTTTAGATATAGTGTAAGTACCTCAGATTGAAGCACCCAATTAGGCTAAAATTTTATAGGGAGTCCTCAAAAAAAAAAAGACTACTTCTTGAAATGTTTCCAACCAATAAAAACTAGGCCAAAGCCTACATTTTGTGGTTATTGGAAAAGATATCTACCCATAAAACTACACAAACTCCTCAAGATACAAAGAATATAGCCAAATCAATTTTACTTTGGAAGTACAATTTTACCATGTGCAAAAGACATTTGAAAGAGTGAGAACGTATGCCCATTGCATTATTTTAGATACTGTAGAAAGTCATGTTGCTTTTCATAACATCATATAAAACACATGTACCAAGGCTGGTTGAGTTTGGAAGTTGTTGTGCATGGCAAAAAAATTAATAGTGATGCTATGCCCAAGAGGCCCACCTACATCAATATCTTTCAAAGAGGTGTTGAGATTTCTGCATGAATATCCGCCGGCTAGGGGGCCTGGGAACTCTTTTCCCAGGTACCCGGGACAAAACCTAACCAAATTCTAAATTGGATCCTATCACTACAGTGGTTGGGCGGTTGGCTAACCCATGGGACTGGATGGGGTTAGGCTGGACTGATGGATTCGTAAATCGAGACTCAATTTCTGTTTAGTTCGATAGATGAAGTAAATTCCATACAAAAATTGTTCTATGGAAAAGAATCAACGGCCGTGCCTCTCAAGGTTTATTGATGAATCGTCTGAGCATGTCTTGCTAGAGGAAGTCCGAAAGGGTACAAGCGTCATTCGCTTACTTTGTGCTTTCACGCTGGAGGACAAGCAAGGCCCATAGTAGTAAAGACGATGGTTTTCACATTTTTGTATTTGGAAGTTGTGCGTGATGAATGAACTTGGTTTTATTTTCACTTTGAAGCAATAACCTCGATGTAGAGAATGTGATGTTGTCATGTTTTTCTCTTTTTCACTCCCTCTGGATCTCTCTCGTCGCTCTCTCCCTCTCAAATAATTTGGCCTTTCAACATGTGATGTAAATAGAAATCACGGGTGTTCTGGAACTTGGCCTTTTGCATAATTGAAGGACGCCTACACTATGATGTGTCATGTAAACCATAGTAGTTAACTTCAACATGTAATCAAGATTGTACAGCCAAGTCCTTCCCTTTTAAAATATGATCTAAATAAAAATCAAAATTATGGCTCTTGTACTTTTCAAGACCACCATCAATTGGAACTTGGTCCTTTGTATTAAAATCAGGATTGTACAATAGAGTCCTTCCCTTTTAACATGTGATCTTAACAAAAATCATGTAAGCCGAGTGAGCAATCATTGTCTCTCTAACAAGTAGCATTCCTCACTTTTACACTCTTCAACATAATTACACAGGTTTGCGTAATTCTTTGTAATTCTCCATAATACTCTAAGAGCCCTAGAATTTTCCATAATAAACTTTTTTGTAGGTCCTATTGCACAAGAAGATTCATTTCTGTGTAATTTTCGTTAGTGATTGTAATTTGTTTGGTAATACCAATGTGTATTGAGCTAAAAGACAGTTGTAAAAAATACACATATCATCATATTTTTTACTAACGATTGACACTTAATTATGATTTAATAAAAATAGATGTTCTATAAAAAGAATTTGAGCTATTTTCTTATCTTTTACATAGAATGGCCATAACTTTTGGTTAGAATGACGTATTAGAGAGCTAAAAAAACCCTATAGTTTAAAAACTCCCCATTGGAAGTAATTGTCATTCTTTAGGAATAAGATATGTATGCATACTACAACTTAAGGCCACAAAAGGATATTTTGGTGACAAAAAAGATCGGTAGGGCTGGATTTTATAAAAGGGTTTGCCAAAGCAACCCTTTTGCATTGCATTTGGCATACACTCACTGGTGATACTCACATTCACTCACCTTTCAGAAGGGCTTGGGCTTTTTTAGGGGTCTACCAAAACTCACTTTCTTGAAAACCTTTGTAGCAATAGACAAAGGTTAAATAAATCATACTCAAGTGAAAAATGATTATTTTTGCATGAAGTGTACAGATTCATCAATCAAATCATTATCATATATTAGTGTGCCCATTGCATGTTCTTCAGACGGATTATTTGCACCCTTGAGTGGATTCACTCAAGTGCTTCAACTGGTGAGGACTATTTATTTAGGAGAGTCTTAGCAATGTGAAAAAGGTCTTGTTAATCTCCACTTCCAATTTATGTAAATGATACAAATTTTCATAAAGACGTTTTAGTTAATTTTGACATCCAAAATATTGTCATAAATTTGACCAGAAGACTACTATAAACCAGTGTATTTTTAATGCAAAAATTTGGGGTTGTTCGTGATATTTGGGTAGTTCTAGTGTGTTTTTTTTTGACATTTGCTTGAAATTTTATAGCTTCAAAATCATAAAAAAAGTATGTGGTCGCCGAAAATTGCAAAAGAAAAGAATAGGAAATTTTTATAACAATATCTATTCTTTGTTAAAAATATCACTTGGGTATATTAACATAGCTAGGTTTTAGATATAGTTTAAGTACCTCGGATTAAAGCACCCAATTAGGCTAAAATTTTATAGGGAGTCCTTAGAAAAAAAAACCTGCTTCTCGAAATGTTTCCAACCAGTAAAAACTAGGGCAAAGCCTACATTTTGTTGTTATTGGAAAAGATATCTACCCATAACACTACACAAACTCCTCAAGATACAAAGAATATAGCCAAATCAATTTTACTTGAAGTACAATTTTACCATGTGTAAAAGGCATTTGAGAGAGTGAGAACGTATGCCCATTGCATTATTTTGAATACTGTAGAAACTCATGTTGCTTCATAACATCATATAAAACACATGTACCAAGGCTGGTTGAGTTTGGGAGTTGTTGTGCATGGCAAAAAAATGAAAAAAGATTAAATTTTGTCACCAAAATATCATTTTGTGGCCTTGAGTTGTATTATGCATACATATCTAATTCTTAAAGAATGACAATTACTTTCAATGGGGAGTTTTTAAACTATAGGGTTTTTTGAGCTATCTAATATGTCATTCTAACCAAAAGTTATGGTCATTCTATGTAAAAGATAAGAAAATAGCTCAAATTCTTTTGATAGAATATCTATTTTTATTAAATCATAATTAAGTGTCAATCGTTAGTAAAAAAATATGATGATCTGTGTATTCTTTACAAGTGTCTTTTAGCTCAATAGACATTGGTATTACCAAACAAATTACAATTACTAAGGAAAATTACATAGAAATGAATCTTCTTATGCAATAGGGCTCACAAAATTATAGAAAATTCGAGGGCTCTTAGAGTATTATGGAGAATTACAAAGAATTATGCAAACCTGTGTAATTATGTTGAAGAGTGTAAAAGTTAGGAATGCTACTTGTTAGAGACAATGATTGCCCACTCGACTTACATGATTTTTGTTAAGATCACATGTTAAAAGGGAAGGATTCTATTGTACAATCTTTGATTTTAATGCAAAGGACCAAGTTCCAATTGATGGTGGTCTTGAAAGAAAAACAGCTGTAATTTTGAGTTTTTTTTAGATCATATGTTAAAAGGGAAGGACTTGGCTGTACAATCTTGATTACATGTTGAAGTTAACTATGGTTTACATGACACATCATAGTGTAGGGCGTCCTTCAATTATGCAAAAGGCCAAGTTCCAGAAGACCAGTGATTTTTATTTACCTCACATGTAGAAAGCCAAATCTTTTTGTGAAAAAGATAGGTAGGGCTGGATTCTATAAAAGGGTTTGCCAAAGCAACCCTTTTGCATTGCATTTGGCATACACTCACTGGTGATACTCACATTCACTCACCTTCCGGAAGGGCTTGGGCTTTTTTGGGAATCTAGCAAAACTCACTTTTTTAAAAACCTTTGTAGCAATAGACAAAGGTTAAATAAATCATACTCAAGTGAAAAGTGATTATTTTTGGCATGAAGTGTATAGATTCATCAATCAAATCATTATTATATATCAGTGTGCCCACTGCATGTTCTTCAGAGGGATTATTTGCACCCTTGAATGGATTCACTCAAGTGCTTCAACTCGTGAGGACTATTTATTTAGGAGGGTCTTAGCAATGTGAAAAAGGTCTTGTTAATCTCCACTTCCAATTTGTGTAAATGATATGAATTTTTCATAAAGACTATTTAGTTAATTTTGACATCCGAAATATTGTCATAAATTTGACCACAAGACTACTATTATCCAGTGTATTTTTAATGCAAAATTTTGGGGTTGTTTGTGATATTTGGGTAGTTTTAGTGTTTTTTTTAAACATTTGCTTGAAATTTTATAGCTTTAAAATCATAAAAATAGTATGTGGTCGCTGAGAATTCCCAAAAGAAAAGAATAGGAAATTTTTATAACAATATCTATTCTTTGTTAAAAATATCACTTGGATATATTAACATAGCTAGGTTTTAGATATAGTTTAAGTACCTCATATTGAAGCACCCAATCAGGCTAAAATTTTATAGGGAGTCCTCAGAAAAAAAACATTACTTCTCGAAATGTTTCCAACCAGTAAAAACTAGGCCATAGCCTACATTTTGTTGTTGCTGGAAAAGATATCTACCCATAAAACTACATAAAATCTTCAAGATACAAAAAATATAGCCAAATCAATTTTACTTTCAAAGTACAATTTTACCATGTGCAAAAGGCATTTGAAAGAGTGAGAATGTACGCCCATTGCATTATTTTAGATATTGTAGAAACTCATGTTGCTTCATAACATCATATAAAACACATGTACCAAGGCTGGTTGAGTTTGGAAGTTGTTTTGCATGGCAAAAAAATGAAAAAAGATTAAATTTTGTCACCAAAATATCCATACATATAAGAAAATAGCTCAAATTCTTTTGATAGAATATCTATTTTTATTAAATCATAATTAAGTGTCAATCGTTAGAAAAAAATATGATGACATGTGTATTCCTTACAAGTGGTATTACCAAACAAATTACAATTACTAAAGAAAATTACATAGAAATGAATCTTCTTGTGCAATAGGGCCTACAAAAAAGTTTATTATGGAAAATTCTAGGGCTCTTAGAGTATTATGGAGAATTACAAAGAATTACGCAAACCTGTGTAATTATGTTGAAGAGTGTAAAAGTGAGGCATTATGCTACTTGTTAGAGACAATGATTGCCCACTCGGCTTACATGATTTTTGTTAAGATCACATGTTAAAAGGGAAGGACTCTATTGTACAATCTTGATTTTAATGCAAAGGACCAAGTTGCAATTGATGGTGGTCTTGAAAGTAAAAGAGCCGTAATTTTGATTTTTATTTAGATCATATGTTAAAAGGGAAGGACGTGGCTGTACAATCTTGATTACATGTTGAAGTTAACTATAGTTTACATGACACATCATAGTGTAGGGCGTCCTTCAATTATGCAAAAGGCCTAGTTCCAGAAGACCCGTGATTTTTATTTATCTCACATGTAGAAAGGCCAAATCTTTTTGTGAAAAAGATAGGTAGGGCTGGATTCTATAAAAGGTTTGCCAAAGCAACCCTTTTGCATTGCATTTGGCATACACTCGCTGGTGATACTCACATTCACTCACCTTTCGGAAGGGCTTGGGCTTTTTTAGGAGTCTACCAAAACTCACTTTTTTGAAAACCTTTGTAGCAATAGACAAAGGTTAAATAAATCATACTCAAGTGAGAAATGATTATTTTTGGCATGAAGTGTACATATTCATCAATCAAATCAATATTGTATATTAGTGTGCCCATTGCATGTTCTTTAGAGGGATTATTTGCACCCTTGAGTGGATTCACTCAAGTGCTTCAACTGGTGAGGACTATTTATTGAGGAGAGTCTTAGCAATGTAAAAAAGGTCTTGTTAATCTCCACTTCCAATTTATGTAAATGATACGAATTTTCATAAAGATATTTTAGTTAATTTTGACACCATAAATATTGTCATAAATTTGACTAGAAGAGTACTATTAACTAGTGTATTTTTAATGCAAGATTTTGGGGTTGTTCGTGATATTTGGGTAGTTTTAGTGTGTTTTTTTTATTTGCTTGAAATTTTATAGCTTTAAAATCATAAAAATAATATGTGGCCGTCAAAAATTCCCAAAAGAAAAGAATAGGAAATTTTTGTAACAATATCTATTCTTTGTTAAAAATATCACCTGGGCATATTAACATAGCTAGGTTTTAGATATAGTTCAAGTACCTCAAATTGAAGCACCCAATTAGTCTAAAATTTCATAGGGAGTCCTCTGAAAAAAAACACTACTTCTTGAAATGTTTCCAACCAATAAAAACTAAGCCAAAGCCTACATTTTGTTGTTACTGGAAAAGATATCTACCATAAAACTACACAACCTCTTCAAGATACAAAGAATATAGCCAAATCAATTTTACTTTGGAAGTACAATTTTACCATGTGCAAAAGGCATTTGAAAGAGTGAGAACGTATGCCCTTTGCATTATTCTAGATGCTATAAAAACTTATTTTGCTTCATAACATCATATAAAACACATGTACCAAGGCTGGTTGAGTTTGGAAGTTGTTGTGCATGGCAGAAAAATGAATAAAGATTAAATTTTTTCACCAAAATATCCTTTTGTGGCCTTATATTGTAGTATGTATACATATCTTATTCTTAAAGAATGACAATTACTTTCAATGGGGAGTTTTTAAACTATAGAGTTTTTTTTAGCTCTCTAATACGTCATTCTAACCAAAAGTTATGGTCATTCTATGTAAAAGATAAGAAAATAGCTCAAATTATTTTGATAGAATATCTATTTTTATTAAATCATAATTAAGTGTCAATCGTTAGTAGAAAATATGATGACATGTGTATTCTTTACAAATGTCTTTTAGGTCAATAGACATTGGTATTACAAAACAAATTACAATTACTAAGGAAAATTACATAGAAATGATTCTTCTTGTGCAATAGGGCCTACAAATAAGTTTATTATGGAAAATTCTAGGGCTCTTAGAGTATTATGGAGAATTACAAAGAATTACGCAAACCTCTATGTTGAAGAGTGTAAAAGTGAGGAATGCTACTTGTTAGAGAGACCATGATTGCCCACTCGGCTTACATGATTTTTGGTAAGATCACATGTTAAAAGGGAAGGACTCTATTGTACAATCTTGATTTTAATAGAAAGGACCAAGTTCCAATTGATGGTGGTCTTGAAAGTAAAAGAGCTATAATTTTTATTTTTATTTAGATCATGTGTTAAAAGGGAAGGACTTGGTTGTACAATCTTGATTACATGTTGAAGTTAACTATTGTTTACATGACACATGATAGTGTAGGGCATCCTTCAATTATGCAAAAGGCTAAGTTCCAGAAAACCCGTGATTTTTATTTACATCACATGTTGAAAGGCCAAATCTTTTTGTGAAAAAGATAGGTAGGGCTGGATTCTATAAAAGGGTTTGCCAAAGCAACCCTTTTGCATTGCATTTGGCATACACTCACTGGTGATACTCACATTCACTCACCTTCCGGAAGGGCTTGGGCTTTTTTAGGGGTCTACCAAAACGCACTTTTTTGAAAACCTTTGTAGCAATAGACAAAGGTTGAATAAATCATACTCAAGTGAAAAATGATTTTTTCTGGCATGAAGTGTACAAATTCATCAATCAAATCATTATTATATATTAGTGTGCCCATTGCATGTTCTTAGAGGGATTATTTGCACCCTTGAGTGGATTCACTCAAGTGCTTCAACTGGTGAGGACTATTTATTTAGGAGAGTCTTAGCAATGTGAAAAAGGTCTTGTTCATCTCCACTTCTAATTTATGTAAATGATACGAATTTTCATAAATACGTTTTAGCTAATGTTGACACCCTAAATATTGTCATAAATTTGACCAGAAGACTACTATTAACTAGTGTATTTTTACTGCAAGATTTTGGGGTTGGTCGTGATATTTGGGTAGTTTTAGTGTGTTTTTTTTAACATTTGCTTGAAATTTTATAGCTTTAAAATCATAAAAATAGTATGTGGTCGCCAAAAATTCCCAAAAGAAAAGAATAGGAAATTTTTATAACAATATCTATTCTTTGTTAAAAATATCACTTGGGTATATTAACATAGCTTGGTTTTAGATATAGTTTAAGTACCTCAGATTTAAGCACCCAATTAGGCTAAAATTTTATAGGGAGTCCTCAAAAAAAAACACTACTTCTTGAAATGCCAACCAATAAAAACTAGGCCAAAGCCTACATTTTTGTTGTTATTGGAAAAGATATCTACCCATAAAACTACACAAACTCTTCAAGATACAAAGAATATAGCCAAATCAATTTTACTTTGGAAGTACAATTTTACCATTTGCAAAAGGCATTTGAGAGAGTGAGAACGTATGCCCATTGCATTATTTTAGATACTGTAGAAACTCATGTTGCTTCATAACATCATATAAAACATGTGTACCAAGGCTGGTTGAGTTTGGAAGTTGTTGTGCATGGCAAAAAAATTAATAAAGATTAAATTTTGTCACCAAAATATCCTTTTGTGGCCTTAAGTTGTAGTATGCATACATATCTAATTCTTAAAGAATGACAATTACTTTCAATGGGGAGTTTTTAAACTATAGGGTCTTTTTAGCTCTCTAATACGTCATTCTAACCAAAAGTTATGGTCATTCTATGTAAAAGATAAGAAAATAGCTCAAATTCTTTTTATAGAATATCTATTTTTATTAAATCATAATTAAGTGTCAATTGTTAGTAAAAAATATGATGACATGTGTATTCTTTACAAGTGTCTTTTAGCTCAGTAGACATTGGTATTACCAAACAAATTACAATTACTAAGGAAAATTACATAGAAATGAATCTTCTTGTGCAATAGGGCCTACAAAAAAGTTGATTATGGAAAATTCTAGGGTTCTTAGAGTATTATGGACAATGACAAAGAATTACGCAAACCTGTGTAATTATGTTTAACAGTGTAAAAGTGAGGAATGCTACTTGTTAGAGAGACAATGATTGCCCACTCGGCTTACATGATTTTTGTTCAGATCACATGTTAAAAGGGAAGGACTCTATTGTACAATCTTGATTTTAATGCAAAGGACCAAGTTGCAATTGATGGTGGTCTTGAAAGTAAAAGAGCCGTAATTTTGATTTTTATTTAGATCATATGTTAAAAGGGAAGGACTTGGCTGTACAATCTTGATTACATGTTGAAGTCAACTATGGTTTACATGACACATCATAGTGTAGGACGTCCTTCAATTATGCAAAAGGCCAAGTTCCAGAAGAGCCGTGATTTTTATTTACATCACATGTTGAAAGGCCAAATCTTTTTGTGAAAAGGATAGGTAGGGATCTATAAAAGGGTTTGCCAAAGAAACCCTTTTGCATTGCATTTGGCATACACTCACACTAGTGATACTCACATTCACATTTCAATAGCCATGGCTCTTCGAGGTAGGTAGCTTCTCTCTCTTGAAAGACTCAAGTGAGCGAGAAGGACAACTAGTCTGGCATGTGTAGGTAATATATTATCACGAGCAGTAATGGGTAGGCTAGCTACTCATAATGTAGAAGAAAAAGGAGACTGTGCATATTCTCTCTCTCTATCTCTCTTTCTCTCTCTCTCTCTCTTTCTCTCTCTCTCAAGAACGTCATTGAATCCCCCCGCGCCTCCTTCCCTCCCTCCCCTCCAATGCTTAAATTTGAAGCCCATTTTGGGCTTCAATGGCAATGTAGGGCTTCAAATGAAGCCTAATATTATTATAAAAGCTTCAATGGTGAAGCCCAAAATTTCCTACAAAGCTTCAAAATGAAGCCCACCTAAATTACTAAGGTTTTAAAAAAATATAACATATATATTATATAGTAGTCTAATATATATACTATATAGATAATAGTGGTGTAAATATTTTATATAGTATATATAATATAGGTACTATTTATTTAGTGCATATGTATTGTATATAGTATTATATTATAAATACTATATACAAGTTACTAATTATAAGCATAGTAATTGATGGAGGCCCGTGCGGTGAGGCACGTCGTACCAAGCGGGCAGCTAGACTCACAGCGATGGTGGGTGGGGGGAACATTTTAAGAGAGACACATTTCCTTCATTTTTAAACCAATCCATCAAACTATAGTTTGCCGGACTCCAGAGCCTGGTGGAACAGTGGTGCTTCCTTACTTCCTAGCTCGCCATGGCTACAGCCTACCGTGGTCCGTCATTGTAGAAGGTTACACTGCCCCCATGACAGCTCAGGCCACCCTTCTCCTTCACCCGCAGCCTACAGGTAAATCGATCTATCTTTCTTCTTTTGCTTCTGGGTTTTTGCAAGCTTTCCTTTTACGTAAGCTATGGTATTTGTCAAAGACCAGCCACGGTTTCGGTCCTGCCTCTCCCTTCCTTCTTGCGCATTTTCTACAATTTGCATGCTTCCCTTCTGCCCCACAGCAGGCAAGTAAACTTTTTGTCGCCGCTGACAAGCTAGGGCATATTTTGCCAACCTCAAGACAAGCTAGCATTTTCTATAAATGCAATGCACAAAACCTGCAATGGACTATTACAGTGCTTCAAGAAAAACTTGCGACCACACAAAACCTTGCCTATCACGTTCTTCTTCTGTCTATGTGTACACAAGGTTGCCTCTGCCCTAATCAAAGGCAAGGTGATTTTCAGCCTTTTTATTGCAATAATGGCATAAGCACAAGCTCTTAAGCGGCTTACCGGAGTGCCTTTCAAGAGGCAGATCTGCAGCTTTAGAATCTTGCAAAGTCTCAAGTTGGACTGCGATTACTGCAATGACCTTGAAGTGTCGCCTCTGCATGCTGTAGAAGTGATGGTTTGATGCTTATGGAGGGCTTTCACTCCTGGGAGTCTGGCGGGAGAATGATCCTGCAAATATTACTACTTTGCAAACTCGCCCGCAGGTTGGTTCACGATTCTAATGAAGTTGGACTACTGCGATTACAATGACCTTGAACTGCCGCCCCTGCATGCTGTAGAAGTGATAGTTTCATGCTTCTGGAGGGCTTTCACGCCTAGGACTTAGGAGTTTGGTAGGAGAACAATCCCGCCAGTATTATTGCTTTGCAAACTGGCCCACGGGTTGGTTCACGATTTTGATGGTGATAGGCTGATAGCTCTCTAAGCCTCTATGCTTAAATCGGGTTAAGCATCCACGTGTACCAGTGTATCATGTTCTTCATCATCTAGTAGCCTCTACTACTATAGGCCTTAAACAAAGCTTGTATCATGTTAAAAATTAGGAGGGGGAAGTTTCTCTACAAGGGGCCTGCCTTTGTAGGAAACAAATAGACAGAGAGATTACTTTTAATATCCATGAGAGGCCATGTTTGAATTCCGAAGGGTAATACTTTTCGTGGGCACCTCTACCTAATATTTTTGTTTATAAAGTATTTTTTTGTCAATTTTCAAATGCTCAAAACACAGTTTAATAAAGAACTCACACATTCAATTTTCAAATGTTCAATTTTTGAGAGAGAGAGAGAGAGAGAGAGAGAGAGCAATAATTTTGTTAAAATACCTCAACTATATTTGTTTTATATTGTCATGTATATGAAGTTAAGGACGATTTGGAAGAGCTCTTAGTGTTGCTAATCTTTCCATACGACATACGCATCAAGACACGAGACTTGGATTGGGCAAGTAAGTGATCTATTACCATGTATTGCATATTTAAATGTCTCTGTTTGCTTGTGATTATATGAACTTAGTCTACTTAGAATGAAGTTTCATATTAGTGACTAAATCCACATTCTAAATAGACTTTTTCTAATTTTGGTGAACTAGTAATGAGTCAGCTTACACTCTTCCAAGTGCTAGGCTTACCTAGAGGTCCACCAAAAGCTCAAGCTCAAGCTAAACCTACTCCTAAAGCACAACCTAAAGCTAAAACTCAAGCTACATCATGTACCCCAAGTACATCAAGGAGGGAGTGGGAGTATACATTGTTTGGAATGCCTAATTATAGTAATGATGATGTGGGTAATGAGGAGATTCAGGATAGAGAGGATGAGATCCATAAGCATCACATCTCTAAAGAGCATGGCTTTTCCCGCTTGAGATGGTGTGATGAAAACAATGTTAAGATGCCGAAACATATTATTGTAATGAAAGGTAAATCCGAAAATGGGGTTATCGCATGCATGAAATTGGCTTATTTTATTGCAAAACAAGATCTTGCAACTATGAAATTTGAAGCATTATGTGAACTTGCACATGATTTGGAAGTTAACAATATGCCATTCAAAAAATTGTTTGGTACTTACACCAACACTATGGCAAGCAAAGAGTTCAAGCCCATTCTATGCTATTATGGTTGATGAGACCACATATAGGGGGATAGAGAAACATTTGATCATCTATGTTGCATTTTTGGGCAATGAAGACATGGGAATATGCAAAGAGGAGTTTATGAGACTTCTTGTGGTTGTGGATGGATGCGCACAGATAAAATTTGATGTAATCATAAAGGTACTTTCACATGCTGGACTTGATTTACAATGTTTAGTAGGCATATCTCTATTGATGGTGATAGCTCTATGCTTGGATGTCATGATGGTCTTGTTGCTAAGCTTGTAGCAGCTGTACCACATATTCTCAGTGTTCACTGTGTTGCGCACAGAGAGACATTAGCAGTTCTTGATGCAACTAAGTGCTTTCCATGCTTGTCATACATTGATAAAATTGCAAACCAAGTGTACTCATGGACTAGTACATCTAGTGTGAGGCATAAGAAGTTTCAAAATCTCCTACGTGAAATGAATATTCATGTGTTAGAGGTTTTACAAATCCATGAGATACGATAGCTTGCTATAGAGGTGCTGTTATGAAACGATTAACAAAGTTGCTTCTTGCTGTATTGAGTTTTTGGCAAGAAGGTGCCAAAGATTGGTATAATAAGCTTCGAGTCTACAAAATTTTATTTTGGATACACATGCTTGCAGATGTACTTTTTGACTTGGATGCTCTTAATAAAGAGTTTCAAAAAGAAACAATCGACATCTCTTCTTTTACCACCTATATCGAGGAAACAATATTCTCACTCAAAACAAAGTTTTTGGGTACAGAGTTTGGCAAAGATACCAAATATATAAAAGAGTTCATGGAAAGAACTCGAGATGGTATGCTACATCACACAAATCATGATGGAAAAGATTATGTGCATGTGCGTTTGTATCATTGTATGCCTGGAAAAGACAAGGATGGTAATGTGTTGGATGCGACAGATGGCACTTTGGATGCATGTATTGTTATAGCAAAAGAATTTGTGCAAAAGGTGATTGATTGGCGCATTAATGACACGTTTCCAGACATGTATTTTTTAATGCGACTAAATTATTTAGTCCCGTGTATTATTCTTGTGATGATAAAACTAAAGAGGAGATAACTCATATTCGGTTGTCAAGGCTATTAGTCAAACTTGGAGACAAAGTGGTAGATGTGGAGGGATGCAAAAAGGAGCTTTCAAAGTTTGTGAGCAGACTGTATATTGGATGTGGTCGAATGCCTTTCAAGGATGCATGACAAGTCTTCTCTTGTACTTCACAATGTGATACCTTTCCTAATATGGTGAGATTGTGGCAAGCAATTTTAGTGCTTCCCATTTCATCAGTGGCTTGTGAAAAGGGTTTTTCTAAGCAAAACCTCATCAAGAGCAACCGATGTCAATGCTTGAAAGTTAAAACTTTGGAAACACTCATTAAAGTGTCATTACTTGGGCCACCAGATTGTACATGCATTGACTGGGAGGAAGTGTATAAAACATGGGAGCTTGTGAAAGCAAGAAGAACATGCCAGGATTGATCATGCCAGGTTGGATGATGCACCCAAGTAGAATTTACTTTTTCTATTTTGTGAAACCATTAAGAAGAGGATAGATGCTCCCTCTTATGTTTGTTTAGGTTTCATCTTCCATTATAAATTATGATCTTTTTTCATTTTTTATGTTTCCAAGGTTTGACCATTGATGAGAATTGTGAAATGATCATAAACTATTTTTCCTATAATATGTAGGAGTCTATTGTAATATTTGATTTTGGATCTACATGTTCTTTACATGTCTTTCGAGCATGTGTATGTATGTTCATATATGCATGTGGTGTGTGTATGTGTTAGAGAGAGAAATGTGATTATGGATCTTGGTGTACTTTACATCTATTTTTAGTTTGTGTATGTGTATACATGTATGGGTGCATGGTGTGTGTATGTTAAAAATATCACTTGGGTATATTAACATAGCTAGGTTTTAGATATAGTTTAAGTACCTCAGATTGAAGCACCCAATTGGGCTAAAATTTATAGGGAGTCCTCAGAAAAAAAAACACTACTTCTTGAAATGTTTCCAAGCAATAAAAACTAGGCCAAAGCCTACACTTTGTTGTTATTGGAAAAGATATCTACCCATAAAACTACACAAACTCTTCAAGATACAAAGAATATAGCCAAATAAATTTTACTTTGGAAGTACAATTTTACCATGTGCAAAAGGCATTTGAAAGAGTGAGAACGTATGCCCATTGCATTATTTTAGATACTATAAAAACTTATTTTGCTTCATAACATCCTATAAAACACATGTACCAAGGCTGGTTGAGTTTGGAAGTTGTTGTGTATGGCAAAAAAATGAGAAAAGATTAAATTTTGTCACCAAAATATCCTTTTGTGGCCTTGAGTTTTAGTATGCATACATTTGTAATTCTTAAAGAATGACAATTACTTTCAATGGGGAGTTTTTAAACTATAGGGTTTTTTTAGCTCTCTGATACGTTATTCTAACCAAAAGTTATGGTCATTCTATGTAAAAGATAAGAAAATAGCTCAAATTCTTTTGATAGAATATCTATTTTAATTAAATCATAATTAAGTGTCAATTATTAGTAAAAAATATGATATGTGTCTTTTAGCTCAATAGACATTGGTATTACGAACAAATTACAATTATTAAGGAAAATTACATAGAAATGAATCTTCTTGTGCAATAGGGCCTACAAAAAAAGTTTATTATGGAAAATTCTACGGCTCTTAGAGTATGATGGAGAATTACAAAGAATTATGCAAACCTGTGTAATTATGTTGAAGAGTGTAAAAGTGAGGAATGCTACTTGTTGGAGAGACAATGATTGCCCACTCGGCTTACATGATTTTTGTTAAGATCACATGTTAAAAGGGAAGGACTCTATTGTACAATCTTGATTTGAATGCAAAGGACCAAGTTCCAATTGATGGTGGTCTTGAAAGTAAAAGAGCAGTAATTTTTATTTTTATTTAGATCATATGTTAAAAGGGAAGGACTTGGTTGTACAATCTTGATTACATGTTGAAGTTAACTATGGTTTACATGACACATCATAGTGTAGGGCGTCCTTCAATTATGCAAAAGGCTGGTTGAGTTTGGAAGTTGTTGTGCATGGCAAAAAGAATGAATAAAGATTAAAATTTTCACCAAAACAATTTTTTGTGGCCTTGAGTTGTAGTATGCATACATATCTAATTCTTAAAGAATGACAATTACTTTCAATGGGGAGTTTTTAAACTGTAGGGTTTTTTAAGCTCTCTAATAGGCCATTCTAACCAAAAGGTATGGTCATTCTATGTAAAAGATAAGAAAATAGCTCAAATTCTTTTGATAGAATATCTGTTTTAATCAAATCATAACTAAGTGTCAATCGTTAGTAAAAAAATATGATGACATGTGTATTCTTTACAAGTGTCTTTTAGCTCAATAGACATTGGTATTACCAAACCAATTATAATTACTAAGGAAAATTACATAGAAATGAATCTTCTTGTGCAATAGGGCCTACAAAAAAGTTTATTATGGAAAATTCTATGGCTCTTAGAGTATTATGGAGAATTACAAAGAATTACGCAAACCTATGTAATTATGTTGAAGAGTGTAAAAGTGAGGAATGCTACTTGTTGGAGAGACAATGATTGCCCACTCGGCTTACATGATTTTTGTTAAGATCACATGTTAAAAGGGAAGGACTCTATTGTACAATCTTGATTTCAATGCAAAGGACCAAGTTCCAATTTTGATGGTGGTCCTGAAAGTAAAAGAGTCGTAATTTTCATTTAGATCATATGTTAAAAGGGAAGGACTTGGCTGTCAGCTTGCGTATCCATGAATCGAACGCGCTGCTGCTTCCTCCCCTCTGGAAGGGCTTGGGCTTTTTTAGGGGTCTACCAAAACTCACTTTTTTGAAAACCTTTGTAGCAATAGACAAAGGTTAAATAAATCATACTCAAGTGAAAAATGATTATTTTTGGCATGAAGTGTACAGATTCATCAATCAAATCATTATTATATATTAGTGTGCCCATTGCATGTTCTTGAGAGGGATTATTTGCACCCTTGAGTGGATTCACTCAAGTGCTTCAGCAGGTGAGGACTATTTATTTAGGAGAGTCTTAGCAATGTGAAAAAGGTCTTGTTAATCTCCACTTCCAATTTATGTAAATGATAGGAATTTTCATAAAGACGTTTTAGTTGATTTTCACACCCTAAATATTGTCATAAATTTGACCAAAAGACTACTATTAACTAGTGTATTTTTAATGCAAAATTTTGGGGTTGTTCGTGATATTTGGGTAATTTTAGTGTGTTTTTTTAACATTTTCTTAAAATTTTATAGCTCTAAAATCATAAAAATAGTATGTGGTCACCGAAAATTCCCAAAAGAAAAGAATACGAAATTTTTATAACAATATCTATTCTTTGTTTAAAAAATCACTTGGATATATTAACATAGCTAGGTTTTAGATATAGTTTAAGTACCTCAGACTGAAGCACCCAATTAGTCTAAAATTTTATAGGGAGTCCTCAGAAAAAAAAACACTGCTTCTAGAAATGTTTCCAACCAGTAAAAACTAGGCCAAAGCCTACATTTTGTTGTTATTGGAAAAGATATCTACCCATAAAACTACACAAACTCTTCAAGATACAAAGAATATAGCCAAAAGGAAGTACAATTTTACCATGTGCAAAAGGCATTTGAAAGAGTGAGAACGTATGCCCATTGCATTATTTTAGATACTATAGAAACTCATGTTGCTTCATAACATCATTTTAGATACTGTAGAAACTCATGTTGCTTCATAACATCATATAAAACAAATGTACCAGGGCTGGTTGAGTTTGGAAGTTGTTGTGCATGGCAAAAAAATGAATAAAGATTAAATTTTTTGTCACCAAAATATTCTTTTGTGGCCTTGAGTTGTAGTATGCATACATATCTAATTCAATGACAATTACTTTCAATGGGGAGTTTTTAAACTATAGGGTTTTTTTAGCTCTCTAATACGTCATTCTAACCAAAAGTTATGGTCATTCTATGTAAAAGATAAGAAAATAGCTTAAATTCTTTTGATAGAATATCTATTTTTATTACATCATAATTAAGTGTCAATCGTTAGTAAAAAAATATGATGACATGTGTATTCTCTACAAGTGTCTTTTAGCTCAATAGACATTGATTTTACCAAACAAATTACAATTACTAAGAAAAATTACATAGAAATGAATCTTCTTGTGCAATAGGGCCTACAAAAAAGTTTATTATGGAAAATTCTATGGCTCTTAGAGTATGATGGAGAATTACAAAGAATTACGCAAACCTGTGTTATTATGTTGAAGAGTGTAAAAGTGAGGAATGCTACTTGTTGGAGAGACAATGATTGCCCACTCGTCGGCTTACATGATTTTTGTTAAGATCACATGTTAAAAGGGAAGGACTCTAGAGTACAATCTTGATTTTAATGCAAAGGACCAAGTTCCAATTGATGGTGGTCTTGAAAGTAAAAGAGCCGTAATTTTGATTTTTATTTAGATCATATGTTAAAAGGGAAGGACTTGGCTGTACAATCTTGATAACATGTTGAAGTTAACTATGGTTTACATGACACATCATAGTGTCGGGCGTCCTTCAGTTATGCAAAAGGCCAAGTTCCACAAGACCCGTGATTTTTATTTACATCACATGTTGAAAGGCCAAATCTTTTTGTGAAAAAGATAGGTAGGGCTGGATTCTATAAAAGGGTTTGCCAAAGCAACCCTCTTACTTAATCCTATAATACAAACTTAATCTCACTCATACACGCACAAACACATTGAGCACACAAGAGATCAAATTGTAAAAAAGTAAGAGAAACAGACTAAAGAAGAAAAAAAAATTTAGATTATGCATAAGTGAATGCGGCATTGAGAGTTATGTTTTAGCTTTTATACTTGACCTTTTAGTCTTTCACCTCTAGGAAGTAACGGCTTAAAATCAGATCCTGTGCACCTAGCCCACCTAAACTAGTGTAAATAGCTAGAGCATGTAACCTAAATAGAGATGTTTCATGGTGCACCTTTTATAGGCAAGCAACAATCACACCTGAAAAATAAAGTCTCATTAGGTGAGGCTGCGCTGATCCGATGCCTATGGCTAAAGATGATAAAAATGATATGATCAACAACACACGCACACACACATGTATATATGTATGTATGTAGCACATGTATGTATGTAGTATAAGAACCTCCCAATAAAGGAGAAAGTGACTAACGGGTTGTGGGAAACAAGGAGACGGGTTTCATTTAGTGTATTGTGCATGAAACATGCACATTTACAAAAAATGGAGTCTTGAATGGTTGCAATAGGCTTATGCATAAGGCCTATTGCATAATATGTTAAAATGAAATTATTATGATAATTTTTTGTAGGTCTATTCAAGCAAACAACCACCAAGGGTTTACGCCACGGGGTGGCTCATACGACTCTCTTATTCATTCAACCTCATGTTTATTGCACCCTTGGGTGTCAGGTTTAAGGTTTAGGATTATGCATAGATATATGGGGCATTGTCGTAGGCCATCTAGAATGCTATTTATGTCAAGCTAGGAGGGGTTATCTTGTAGCTCAAAGTCCTTTTGAAGAAGGAGGATAACAACTTGGGATGGTTATGATTAACGCTCAACAAGAAAATATATCTTCTCTGATCTCTGTTCCATTACAGTTATAATACGTCCACCATGTTTAAATTCATTAGCCTCACTTAACGAACCTATATGTTTAGTCACGCGCAAAAAGGGAGTAGTAGGCTCAACTACTTGCTTGTGAAGGCCAGGCATTCCTAAGGTCAAGGTCCAACCATGCCCATACCTAGATTTTTTAGCCTTTCCCTCAAAAGAACCTTTGTTGCCACTAGGTTCCAGAGCCTTGGGCACACAAGCCTCCACATCATTTGACAAGCACTTACCTTTATGACCTTTCCATCTTGATGGTGTGGGCTGGCTTTCCTGTGGAGACTGTTCTGTTTTGCTGCAAGAAGAGGCTTTCCTTTAAACAACCTTTCCCTTGTTGGCATGACCTAGCGTTCTTCTAGAAACTGTTTAGCTGCAAGGAGATCTCTCCTCAACAGACCACTTGGTGACTTGAGCCATCTTGTCTTTGCAAATGCTGGACTCATGGGTGGTGCTTGCAAATGAGAAGGATTCAAGGAACCTGAGTGCCCCAATCTTCCACTTACATCACCAACTTGAGAAGGTGATGCATGTTTTGAGGTTTTGAACTTCTTCTTGGAGTGAGTGAGCTGAGACTGTGATGCCATGGTCTGCAAAACAAATACTAAGATTAAGAAAAATTACAGTGATAGAAAAAGGAAAAATTACTCCAAAAGTATTTTCAAAAACCCGAGGTTGGCACTCTTCAAGAAACAATTCAAAACTTGGATTCCAAAATGGAGACTGAACAAAACATGAAGTTAAGACTAGCTAGTCCAGTTGAAACTAGCATGAAAGTTGAATTCTAGAGTCTCGACTGAAAAAATTGAGATCTTGAATTCATAAAAAATGGATTCTAGAATCCCACTATGAAAGGCTGATAAACAAGAAAACACACTCTTCTCAGAATTTAGCAAAAAATGTCTCAAAATTAGAAATTTTATAAAAGTTGACAAGATCCCTCAAAATTCACATAAAATTCTTAGAATTGGTAGATAATTGCTCTATTATTCTTCCCAAAAGAACACTTTAATAGTTTGAAAGATACAAAAACTATTGATTCCGATTGTTAAAACAAAACAAAATGATGTAAAACAAAGTTAAATTTGTGTTGAAAAAACCCAAAAAATATAAAATTTCCAACAATTTATAAACATAACATTGATGATTCTTCTTGGAAATGCAAAATAAAGATTATTCTTGTTAAAAAAGCTCACCTCTTTATAAAGAGATTTGTTAAATTGTAGTTGACCACACAGAAGTGCAAGAATTATGTTTATTGAATGGGATTTTTATAAGTTCAAGGCAAAGACCTTGGATTCACACTAAAAGCTAGAATTCCACTCCTTGAGACTCATACAGATCCTAAAGAGGCATAACAAAACACAAGATCCACACACTTTCTGAATTTGGTTGCAATCTGGTGCTTTTTTAGTTTTATGTTCTTGCAAACCACTGCGTGATAGTGTGTGTTGGCATGTCTTCTATCGCTCGCATTTGCCTAACTCTGCAAGAAACAAAGCGGATCCTCTAGGGATCATCCCCTTTAAGGGAAAATCTAACTCTCCAAAAATAAATCGGCCAGGTATATGGCACATACACAGAAAGTTACATAAGGAAATCACCTCTTGTAGAAACTTCTAGACACCATACCTATCCCGTGCATATGTATGTAGGCGTGGCCTCTCCCTTGCAGATGCACGACACTTGTCCCTTTATTTTGCACATAGTCCTTTGTCTGTCTCTATCTTTGACAAGGGTTTCTATATTTCACACGTTGTTTTCCCCACGATTGACAAACTCTTACACTACTTCCTAGGCTTTTGCATCGCGTTTAACACAATTGTGTTGCTTTTTGGGATTCTAGTTTTCCAAGTTCTCAAAACTTAGATTTTGGAATCCAATTTCCTAAAATTAGAGGTAATACATATATATGAAAGCTTATGCAAGCTATGCTAAAACTTATGTAAGCTATTCCGCTATGCAAGCCTTATGCAAACTATGCCGCTATGCTAAAGCTTATGCATAAAGCATGCATGAGGCCTTATGCATAAAGCTTATGCACATAAGCATGCATGAGGCCTTATGGATAAAGCCTATGCATGAGGCCTTGTGCATAAATCTATGCATGAGGCTTATGCATAAAGCACTATGCAAGCCACACTAGCACGCATGCATAGAGCTTAATGCATGTATAGATTAAGCCTCGGGGGGGGTCACTCACAAAAAAATGTGAATATCACGTGCGTTTCAACAGAAGCATAATTTTAATTTATGAAACTTACTGAAATATATTTACATAAGGGTATGATTTAAAATTTTTTCAAAAAAATTTACAGATTCATAAAGAAAAGGGGATATTATATAGATTAAAAAATCCACAAATAAGGGATTTAAAATATAGGCCTTGAACGCACGCGATAGGGATATTTTACATATAGTGACCCCCCCGAGGATTAAGCTCTATGCATAGAGCTTAATGCATGCATAGATTAAGCTCTATGCATAGAGCTTAATGCATGCATAGATCTGTCTATATGAATAGAGCTTAATCTATGCATAGATCTCTATGCATTGCATTAAGCACTACGAATAGAGATTAATACATAGATTAAGCTCTATGATTGGAGCTCTATTCATAGATTAAGCTCTATGCATAGAGGACCTACAAAACAAAACCCCTCTTTTTGGTAGATAAAAATAGAGGAAAGAGAGGATAAAAAGATAGGAAAGAGAGGAAAGATAGGAAAGCACTTACCTCTTTTTGGTGATGTTGAAAGCCAAGATTAGAAGACCTACAAAACCAACAAAAGAGTGAGGAAAGGATTAGTAATGCATACATACAAAAGTCCTAAGAACCTAATGCATACATATAAAATCGAAAAGATTAGAATCTATACATGCATTAAGCTCTATGCATAGAGCTCAATACATGCATAGAGCTTAATCTATGCATAGATCTCTATGCATTATGAATGCATGCATAGAGCTTAATCTATGCATTAAGCTCTACGAATAGAACTTAATGCATAGATTAAGCTCTATAATTAGAGCTCTATTCATAGATTAAGCTCTATGATTAGAGCTCTATTCATAGATTAAGCTCTATGCATAGAGGACCTACAAATAAAACCCCTCTTTTCGATAGATAAAAGTAGAGGAAAGAGAGGATAAAAAGATAGGAAAGAGAGGAAAGATAGGAAAGCACTTGCCTCTTTTTGGTGATCTTGAAAGAGAAGATTAGAAGACCTACAAAACCAACAAAAGGGTGAGGAAAGGATTAGTAATGTATATATAGAAAAGCCCTAAGAACCTAATGCATACATACAAAATCAAAAAGAGAGAAAAGAGAGAAAAGCATTTACCTCTTGTTGGTGAAGTTGAAAGAGAGGATTATAAGACTTGCAAAACAAAACAAAAATTTGAGAAAAGAATTAGTAATACAAAACCCTAAAAGTGTGAATAGCATGGATACACAAGGAGTTTTAAGCCTTATGCATAAGGAGGTTTAAGTATAAGCCTCTTATGCATAAGAGGCCTCTTATGCATAAGAAAGAGAGAGAGAGAGAGACAGAGAGAGAGAGAAGAGAATACCATTCAAAAATTTTAAACATAAGAAGCTTATACATGAGAGAGAGAAAAAGAGAGAGTGAAGAGAATACCAATCAAAAATCCTAACTCTAATAAACATACCATTCCAAAACCATGAATATATGAAGAGGTGGGAGAGACAAGTGGGATAGAGATTACCGTGTGAGGAATCGTCCTTGGGAGGAGACTTGAGAGGAGACTTTGTGAGAGGAGAGTTTGTGAGAGGAGAGGACAAAGGGTGAGCTGCAGCCATCATGAGGAAGAGGTACAACAGAGGGAGCAGAGAGGAAGCAAAAATAGTTGCGACGTCGATGCGGGTAGGATTATTCGAATGTTTTTTTAGCAGAGCGCGTCTATAAGCGTGTCTATATATCAGTATAGTCATGCTTATAGACGTGCTTATAGACACACATAGATGCGCCTATAGACGCGCTTATATCCACACATATAGCCGCATAAATCCCGCTAAATCATAAATTTACCCATGGCCCCTCTCTCACTTCCATCTCTCTCTAGTTTGGCGCGGCTATGTTGCGCGTCTATGATCTCATTTTGTTGTAGTGGTGTAGCTTCATCTTCCCAAGTTGTATCCTCTTTAGGGTAGTCTTTCCATTGCACTAGATGTTCTGTAATGATTTGATTATGCAACTTTCTTTCTCTAGAATCTATGGTTTTACTAGGCTGCAACTCAAGGACTCCTTCAACTGGGATTACGACTTGATCAACATCAGGAACATGAGCAAGACTAGGGACATAAGACTTCAAAAAGCTTACATAAAATACATTGTGAACCTTAACATTAGGAACATGAGCAAGACTAGGGACATAAGTCTTCAAAAAGCTTACATAAAATACATTGTGAACCTTAACATGGACTACGAGCTTTTGCTTATAGGCACTTCCACCCAAAAACTTGATGACCATAATATCTTGGGCTGAGTTTCTTATATTTCCCAAGTGATAGAGAACTATACTTGGGTCGCACCTGCCCACAAAAGAACTTTGTCTCGTTCCTTAAAATCCTTTCAGATCTCCTTGTGTCGATGTAATGTTTCTGCTGATCTTGAGCAACTTTAATGTCTTTTGGGATAGGCTTGCTCTACTCTTCCATCTCCTTGTGCATTTTTCTGGAGGCTTGGACTCTTAAGATTGAATCATAAAAATTTTGAGGATACAAGCATTCCTGCCCATAGAGTGCCTTAAATGGTGACATCCTTATGCTCTAGTGATAAGATGTATTATAGGAAGATTCTATGAGAGAAAGATATTGAATCAATCTTTTTTTCTCCCACCCTAAATATGCTCTAAGAATGTCTTTAATTACTTGGTTGACTCTCTCATTCTGGCCATTAGTCTCTGGATGGTAAGCTATACTGAAGTAAAGTTGAGTACCTAAGGCCTAAAATAAGGACTTCCAAAACTTTGAAGTGAAGCCAAAGTCCCGACGCTGACTATCCTCTGCTAAACTATCAAGCTTGAATACCTCCTTGATCAATAATTGGGAAATGTCATGAGCTTTGAAGGTTTTATTTGCGGGCATAAGATGAGCTACTTTGGTGATCAAGTACACCACTACAAAAATGGAATCATATCCTCTTTGTATAGTGGGGAGACTTGTGACACTAATGAATTCACACTTCATTTGAGGAATATCCAAGGGTTAAAGCTTTCTAGGCATCCTTACTCTTTTAGCTTTGATGTTTTGACATGAGAGTCCTTAGGAATACATCAACTATAATTGAAGTAGAGGCACCCATTATGGGTGTAGTCCTTGATTAGATTTTTCTCCTTCTCTCAGGTTCCCCCCTCTTTGACTAGGTTCACTATCCTTTGGTAGTTAAGATCTTGAAATGAGACATCTTTCACCTTGACCAGTATGGGGTCATTTGGCATATAAATTGCACTCAAAAAAGATTTGTGTGGCTAAGTGTATCTCCTACCACATTATCCTTCCCAGGATGGAATTTGATGTCAAACTCATATTCTTGTAGGGTCTCTACCTTCATATTGAGGTTAGGCTGGGTGAAGATCCACTTTATACTCCTCTGGTTGTTTACAAGATGAAACTTATGCCCAAGGAGGTAATGTCTCCATAAATTTAGGCAATAAGCAACTGATAAGAGTTCCAAATCATGGTGGGTGTTAAAATGAAAGAAAGATGATGAGCTATGGTGGATCAAATGCAAGAATCAACATCATTAGCATGTAATTAGATTTTGATTAAGATGAGATTAGTGAGCAATTAATCTAATCAGATAATATAGGCATGGATACTCAAAAACCAACAAATACTCATTAGGCCAATGCCTCAATAGTGTTTACATCCACAAGATGCCAAGCATCTAATCCCACTGATTTCTCCTTGATTTGTGGCACCTCCCCTAGGGGCACCTTCTCCTAGAATCTTTCCACACCCCTATATTCACTCATGCTACCCTTGATTCTCTCATTAATATATACCTCTCACCTTTTCACTGCTATGCACTCAATTATAGACTCTCTTTTACAGCCTCTTACTAATGGCTTGTTCCCGTACACACCCATTCACTTGCATATTTCAACACCTCCCCTCAAGTGAATAATTGTAGCACACCTGGACCCTTATACCAGGTTTCCCTCTTGCGTGGTAGCCCGCGACTAGTGCCTTGAGTCCCTAAGTCATAGTCCTTGACACTCTCTCTATGTGTCCAAGGCTACTACATGTGCCCTTGACCTTGACTAAAAGTGCTCACACATACATCTACCACATGGCCTACATCATCGGTCGCTGAAAGGTGGTTTTGCTCTATTGGGGAATGTTACATTGGGATGTGGGGTTTCTCTCTCAGAAAAGATGTCCAGACTCCACTTCCTTAGGAGTCTCCAATAAAGTTTGCCGATGTCGATCCTTGTTCATTGGGTTTGCTATCTCTAGCCATGTGTCTTGGCTTCCCACAATTGTGGAAAGTGAAGGTCCTTCCTCATCCCCTACCTCTTCCTCATCCTCGTCCTCATGAGAATCCTCTTTGGGTGTAGAATGCTCTTTCCTCTCTAGTTGTTGGGTCCACCCCTTTCTTCTCTTTAACCTTGGTCTCTTACTCTAGTAGATCTCCTTCTATCTTAATTGTACCAAAAAATAGTGATTAGTGCTAATTAAACATTGATTAGTAAAATAATTCCATGTTTTGTGTGTAGATAATAGAGTGTGTGGGGAGGCCAGATCTGGTGCCTTAGAGTTCAAATGAGGTCAAATCCTTTCAAAGGAATCAATAGCAGTTAGTCTAGTAGAAGATAAAGCCAAGAAATAAAATATTTGACCAAACATTGAATGCTTAATCTCTGTTTTGCCAGTCACTTTTTGCATTGATGCAAAGCTTGATCCCACTTCTCCTTGAGGAATTTCAGAAAACTGAGACCATCAGCATATAGAGCACCCTTGAAAACCTCTAGAGACAAGAGGAATTACACCAATTCCTTCTGTGTAAGTGTAGATCTACAATCTTCTCTAGAAAGAAGGCGCCAACGAAATTGCGAAATGCAGCAGCTCCCGGTGGCGGTTTGATGATTTGAGGCTGGCTAAAGCGTGGGGAGTCTCCTCAAGTGTGGCTAAGAGGGTTTGGGCTAATGTTATGGTTGGAGAGAGAGAGAGAGCTTGTTGAGGGTTAACTCAGCACGCATAATTTGCAAAATGTGCTAATCCATATTGAGAGAACCAACTCACAACCCGACCTTCCAATGTAGCTACAAAATGCTCCTTCACAGCATCCGAGAACACTCCATAACCACTAGCCTGCCATCTGGTTTCAAACTGACCAACATGGCTATCAGCATTTGCTTTCTTTGAGCCGTTGAACTTGGCTGGGCCAACCTTTGGGTTTATTGGGGGACCGCGAAGTGGAGGATTCAAAGCCATCATTGGTTGGGTTCTTCTTGTGAGACAGGTACTCTAGGCAATGGGTTAAAAGTTAAAGGTCTCCTTACTCTCAGCAAATGAGCTTCCAGTGCTCTTAAGCCAATGAGATTTGAAGTTCTTCTATGATCTTCAGCATTAGTTGTTGATGTTACTACTGTCCCTCTTGAAAAGTCAGGTGTGCAGGTGACACTGCCTGTCCTTCTGCAAAGTCAGATGTAGGTGCTTCTTCATCTGAATTGTCATTTTCATGGGTATTTGGTGGGTTATTTTTTGGGTGGATATTTTTTGCATCTAATGCAAACCTTTCTCCTAATCTACCCCTTAATCTCGTATCATAACCATGAGTAGGTCTTCTCATATTGTAATCTTCCCCACTCATTCACTGGTTTTTCTAATGTAATGCCTATGACACCACAAACCCCACATGCATGAAATTGCTGATAATAGGACTCCTGGAGAATTCTTCTAACCCTTCGTGGACCGTTAACCACCCCAAAAGGCAAAAACTCCTGCTTTTGTTTGTTCCACACCTGGGTTCGTATGCACCTCACCACATCTACAGGTAAGGAAGGAAATTGTTCCTGCAAGAATTTCTCTGCATACGTGGCATATTCTTCTTCTTCTGTCACCCAGTTACACTGAACTCTTGTCTCCATTCATCCATCTTAACAGTTCTTCTATAAATTCGTGTTGTCCTCTCCCTTTCCCATGAACAAGGATCCTAGGTTTGATACCGCAGGATTGCCAAAAGTGTTGAGGGTTAACTCAGCACCAGATAATCTTTACATTAATTCTTCCTGTCATTTCAAGTATTCTGTCTTCTGCACAATCTGAACATTTACAACACTATATTCATTGGTAATTCCTAAGCATACATTGATATCTTTTCAATTGAAGGCAAACATGTCGGACATAACACAATAGTAAAAACAGTAAAAAACTCCTTCCAAGATAACAGATAGATGTTTTTTCCAATAGCTACACACATTCCTATATCTCCGCACAGTATTCAAAGCTTAACCGCCTTCACCATGAAGATCCCAAGAGATAACATGACACGACTCTTCAACTCATGACTCCTAACATCTCCGGTAAAGGTTTAAAACCTAATAATACTTAATACTATCCTATAAAACCATCAGTTTTACAGAGCTCCTCCACCATCTACTAGGGGTACAGAAACTAGTTGAAAATAGACTCAAAAATGATTATCTCCTAATTATGATTAATAGGATGATTAGCAAGATAATTAGGCTCAAAAATTGGATGAATCCTAAGCTTGGCTGTGATACCATGTTAAAATGAAATCAAGATGATGAGCTATGGTGGATCAATGTAAGAATCAATATCATCATCATGTAATTACATGACAATTAAGATGAGATTAGTGAGCAATTAATCTAATCAAATAATGTAGGCATGGATAGTAAAAAACAATCAAATACTCATTAGGCCAATGCCTCAATTTATAGTGTTTACATCCACAAGATGCCAAGCATCTAATCCCACTGATTTCTCCTTGATTTGTGGCACCTCCCCTACATTTGGGGGCACCTTTTCCTAGAATCTTTCCACACCCCTATATTCACTCATGCTACCCTTGATTCTCTCATCAGTAGATACCTCTCACCTTTTCACTACTACCCACTCAATTACATACTCTCTTTTACAACCTCTTCCTAAGGGCTTGTTCCCGCACACACACATTCACTTGCATATTTCAATAGAGCTTACGAGCAGTATAAGCCATCCATATTACTTCTTAGGCTAAGAAACCACCAACTGCTACACTACTGGCATCAATAGCCACCTCAAATTCCATGTTGAAATTGGGTAGTTTCAGGGCTGGTGCTGAGGTAAGGATGGTGATCAAAGCTGACTTGATGGATTGGTAACCACACTATTTTCCAATCCTTCTTGAGAAGATCGGTCAAGAGTGCATCTACCATCATGGAGTAATCTTTGATGACAGTCCTATACCATCCTCTGATTCCCAAAAATCCATGAACTTTGCGGACTGAATTAGCGGGTGGCCATTCCAATATATCTTTGACCTTGATTGAATTAGGAGGTGGTCATTCCAGTATATCGTTGACCTTGGTGGGATCTACTAAGTTACCATCTTGGGAGACAATGAATCCAAGATACTTTAATCTAGTTAGGAAAGGAGGTACATTTACTTTTCTTAACATAGAGTTTATGTCTACATAGCAGTTGTAGCACTCTATGCACATGCTCCTAATGTTCTTCCACTGAGTTGGAGTAGACTATAATTTTAAAGAAAAGATAAGAATAAATTCATCCAAGTAGGGACGGAATATATCTTGCATTACGCGTTGAAAGTTACAGGAGCATTGGTTAACACAGTAAACTCATAGTGGCTATAATGGGTACTGAAATCTGTCTTGGGTATATATCTTGCATTAGGTGGTTGACAGCTATAGGAGCATTGGTTAACGCAAATGACATCACAATAAACTCATAGTGGCCATAATGGGTATTGAAAGCTATCTTGGGTATATCTACTTCCTTGAATCATAGTGGTTATTATAATAGGTATTGAAAGCTTTCTTAGGTATATCTGCTTCCTTGACTTTGATCTGATAGTAGCCAGATCCTAAATCTATCTTAGAGAAAACCTTGGCTCCATGAAGCATGTCAAGAAGCTCATCGATGTGTATGCAAGGGATAGGGTACTTGTTCTTGACAGTGACTTAATTTAGCCCCTGATAATCTATGCAGAGATGAAGAGTGTCATCCTTCTTCTTTTGTGGAAAAGAATGAATGCTCCCCAAGGAGAGCTGTTGGGGTGTACAATCCTTTCTCAATGAGTTGGAAAACTTCCTCCTTGAGCTCAATGGCTTCTAGGAGAGACATATTATAGGGTATTTTGGAGGTAGGTTAAGTACCAAGAATCAGCTCGATCTCATGGCCGACTTCTCGAGGGGGTGATAATCTTGTAAGCTCATCAGAAAAGATGGCTTCTAGACAGGCATCTTATAGAGACAAGTTGAGCATTGGGAATTATCTTGATCTCATGATTGACTTATCGAGAGGGTGGTAGACTTGTAAGCTCATCAGGAAAGGTGTCAAGGAATTCTTGGAGCCAAGAGGGTTTTAATTATTTACGCAGTTCAACGGCATTGTTGAGCTTGACAAGGAAAACTTGTTGTCCCTTACGTGCTCCCTTGAGAAGATGTTTTTCTTTTACTATCCTAGACTTGTGTTACCTGACCATGCTCATTTTTAAAAGTGATACTCCCCTGGTTACATTGAATACTAACATTATTTATGAGTAACCAATCCATCCCAAGGATCACATCATAAATGCCTAATGCTAGGACTCTAAAATGGCCATGAGTTTGTTCACTACCCAGTTCAAAATCAAAGTTTCCTACAGAGTGGTGAGATACTAATTTCTTCCCACATTAGCTAGCTCTATAACATGATTTTTGATCCAGGTTTAATTTTTGTAAACACCTTGGAGAAAGAAAGAAATGGGTACTGCTATAAATTAATCAAAAGTTGGAATGGCTTATAATGATAGCAGTTGTGTTTTAAATAACACCGAATTGCTAGTTAGGACCTTGATGCTCTACCACCGCATGGATGGTGGCATGCTCTTGTTCAACCATTTCCAAAGTTAGTTCTTTATTTATAGCACGACAAGCAACTACTCTCTGACCTCTACCACATCCACCACCTCTTGCACCCTGGCCGGATGAAGGTTCCACAACTCTAATATGCCCAACCACTTTGAGGAAAGGATGTTGCAATCTTAGGGTAGTTGGTTTTAAAGTTTCTAGGCTCATTGCAATGGAAGCACACAAGGGCCTCTCTAGTAGAAGAACTATACGTGCAGAGAACAAAGAGGTTGGTTGGCCGACCTCGGTTGTAGTTGGGAGAGCTTCTTGTAAGACTGGTCCTTAGGGTTTCATTCAAAGTGAGATCTCTTTGTAGGCCTAGCTTTGTCAAACTATAGCTCCTTCACAAGAGTTTTTTCTCGTATGAGATCTTGCAGTGTACTTGGCCTCATTGCTTTGAGGTGGGAATCCAAAGGTTCATTCAAGCCTTGGTTGAATTGGGCCACCTGTTGTTGGGAGGTAGTCATGGGTGGGGTATACTTTGAGAGAGTGATGAACTTAGAGTAGTACTCCTCCAGAGTCAAGTTGAGCTACTTGAGGCTAAAGAACTCATTCATCTTTATAGACTCATGAGATGGGGGAAGATACCGCCCCTTCACAACTTGTTTGATGTCATCCCAAGTTTGGGAGCATTCGGTGACTTCCTTATCGCACCATTGCTTCCACCAAAGCTTAGCATTCCTAGTAGTGAGGCAAAACCAAGCAAGCATGGATTCATTCGTAGTTCTAGTATTGGCAAAAGCTAGGAAGTAATCGTCCCCATTACTTCAATCCATACTTCAGAATCCTTCTCAATTTTTGAACTTTCTCCTTTAAAGGAGGAAGGTTGCATCTGTTTGAGTAGGAGCTTCTTCTCCTGGGTGTTTGTGTATAGCACATTGAGGGGAGAAGATTGATCATATTGGCCATCATTGCAAGACTAAATTTAGGATCACAAGACTTATACTTTAGACTACTCTCATGATATAAAAGTAAAACCTTGAAATCATTTTATTTTTCAATTCAAATATTTACAAGAACAAGATTGTTTACGAGGATTTGAGACTAACGTATTTAAACAACGAGTCATAAAAAACGACAACAAAATCATGCAAACGACAACTCAACTTTGTTTTTGGAAAAAAAATCCAAAAAATGTACCTTTTTTTAAATTATGGAGACAAAACACACACATTTTAAAAAAACCACTCCTTTTGTGAAAAAAGAATGCATAAAACATTACTTACATTTTGATCTAGAACCCAAAAAGTCCAATGTTTGGGACATCATAGCATAGCGGAGGCTACACTCCAACCCACACACTTTGTCAATCCGTGAATGCAACCCGGTTAGCGCATAGAGGCTATCCCGAATGGGAGAAGATTAGTTAACCACACACTAATGACTTCTAGTCCTACTCAATCCTTCTTCAACACTCAAGCAATCAATCTAACATAATCAAAGCATCAAGATTAGGCTACACTTAAGCATAAAAATGCAACTTATGCAAAGAATCTAACATGCAAAGAGCTATCACGCAAGCCTCAACTACACATCATTTCATGCACAAGCTTCATCACATGCACTCTACAATTCACAAATCAGATTTTTAGCATCAAAACATCATTAAGAAATCTAGATTAGCAAGTGTGTAGACCATAACCTCATATCATTGAAAATGTAGAGAATAGAGAGTACAAGATTGAAGCAAGAATGGAGATGGAGTGCCTTGGGAGAGCACATGAGAAGGAGCTATGGAGCAAGCTCTCTCTATGAGCCTCTCAACCAAATGACCAAAGAGTGCCCTCTAGCTCTCAAATGGGCCACTTTTTATACAAAAACTCTAGAACTCCCAAAAGTTCCCATGTGGGATTATTGTCAAGCCCTCTCCCACATTCATCTACAACTTGGAACTCTTTACAAGAGCCCTAAGTGTCTTTTTTGTTGCATCCTTGCATTGATCTTCATTCGTCATGCAACACTCCCCCCTTCCTATTTTGCGTACGTCCTCGAGCGCGGTAGTAGCAAGAGCTGCAAAAAACAATAGATACAAAATGCAATGCCCCATTATACTGTTCCTTTGCTATGCCACTTAAATTTTTTAAAGCATTTTGCAAGTGAATAAAATCTGTAATATTTAGAAAGGTAAGCAACACATATTCGGATGGCAAAGATCTACCAGCTGCTGTAATGATCATAATGCCGTTCAAAAGATTGCAAAATGATTCCACATCCCAATGCATATTTCTTCCCAAATCTTCAGTGTTATCCAGAACACATAACCCAATGGAAATTGGATTGTTGAGGTGGCGCTTCAAGTAGTAACTCCCGTCGAATGGAAGACTCACAGCATAAATACACCAAGGAAGATCCAAGGACAAGGTTGAACTTTCTTTGCTAAGGCTGATATTCCACTCCACATATTGCCTTGCTTCTACTGGAAAATCAATCTTCTTTGATCCAACCTGTAGCTTTGACTTTATATACACATCACATAACTTCAAAAGAACTGAGTATACAACCTCATTGATGCTATAGGTGATAGTCAATTCTGACCAATCTTGACATTGTTTGTCCTTGTTCAGAGTGTTGAACTCTACAAGCAATGCATCTTGAATAATTTTATCTTGCTTGAGCTGCTTGATACGCTCTGGCATGTCAATCACATCTACATCCTTAGTACCCTTTGAAAGAACAATTTTTCCAGACCTGATTTCTGATTGTATTTGTTTGACTTCTTGTTCATCTAGCCCAGCAAGACATCTGAAAACTGTGGCAGTTGGTTTCTTGTTTTGCTTCTCCATGATTTCAAGCCAGCCTTTGAAAACTTCATCAGAGTAAATGACCATGTGAGACTGCTTTGAAATGAAGGATGCTCCCACCATAATTCTAGCCATTTGTAAAAATTTCTGCAAAGAAATAAAAGAAAAAAGATCAAAATCAAGTATTTTTTTCAAAACATATAATTATAAGAGAGCAAGGGATATGGACATACATCCCAGTCTACATGAGATGATGAGCCCTCTGTTACTCCAGATGCTGGCCTTGACGGACAATTATTGAAGATCCACTGACTCCTCAAGTACTGCAAGACATCATAGTATGGTTGTTTGACATATAATGATTGGGCCAGCATTGATCTACAGGGATCTCATACTCTTTGTACTTGAATGGAAAATACTTAGAGTATTTTTCCATACCCCCTGTATCACTCTTTTGTGCCTTTTGCACCTCATTTTCCAAAACTTTGGGATCCACAAATCTTATTTTTGTTGAATTTTCCAAGCCTGTTTTCTCTACTGTAGATTTAAGAACTGCTTCATCTACATCCATAATACTTGTACTGCTTTTTGCCTTTTTTTGAACTGGATTTTTAGAGGGCGTTTTCTCTTTTTTTTGTTTGCCTTTCACACAATAAGCAATGGAAGCTTGCAACTCTTCAAGAGTTATTTCTTGACTTGCACAATCTAACTTCCACCCTCGAGAGAACATAGTATCTTGTTTATCTCTTACTAATTGTTCAATAATGAATGCCTTGGGATCTAGTTGATACTCATGGATCCCAGGTACCCCAATATTTATGCATTCAATATCAGGATGAGAATCAACTACAGAAATATAAGATAGAGTCATTGGTCCTAGATCCTCAAAAGTATCCACGCCCACATCACTAGCAACAAATAGATGAATTTTGTTAAATTGTGAACCCTGAAGACCCCAAATATCTAAGTACCACTGTCGTCATTGATCAGCAGAGGCAAAGTTAACACTGTCCGGAACTTCCACCACTTTTCTTTTCTGAGACATCTTTCACCTACAACAAAAACCATTGTCAATTGTTAATTATAGTTATTGTATTCTTACACTTAAAAAAAACTTAAAATATCATATTCAAAAATCACAATATATATCCATGAAAACAATATGAAGGAGAAGAAGAGTATTTCCATCTTGGAGATCTCAATACATTTGTTAGTCTTGCTCTACCACATGGTAGAGCTAGATAAATGCATTCTAGCTGGACTTCAAAGTATTCTAATGCTGGTTTTTCAATGGATATTATCTCTACCGGGTGGCAGAGCAAGATTAATAAATGTATTGACCAGAATGCTTTGAAATGTAGCTCTACCATGTGGTGGAGCTAGAATGCATTCTTCTAGCTCTACCATGTGGTAGAGCTAGAATTCAATGAATGTAACCGGTTGAGCTTGAATGTAACTGTGGTAGAGCTGCATTCTACCTAAACCTTACTGTAGAGATAGAATGCTTTGAGGTCCAGCTCTATCATGTGGTGGTTCTAGAATTGCATTTGAGGTCTAGCTCTACCATGTGGAGGAGCTAGAATCGTAGAGGTGGAAAGCTTTGAGGGCTAGATCTACCATGTGGTAGAGCAAGAATGCATCGATCTAGCTGTCTTCCATACACATCAACAAAACCAATTACTCCAAGAAGAGAACTACTTCTCATGACAAGAATCAAGGAGCTAGAATTGCATTTGATCTAGCTCTACCACGTGGTAGAGCTGTATTTTGCCTAGACCACATCGTAGATCTAGAATGCTTGAGGTCCAGCTCCACCATGTGGTGGAGCTAGAATGCATTCTTCTAGCTCTACCATGTGGTAGAGCTAGACTTCAATGAATGTACCGGCTGAGGTTGAATGTAACTGTGGTAGAGCTGTATTCTACCTAAACCACATTATAGAGATAGAATGCTTTGAGGTCTAGCTCTACCATGTGGTGGAGCTATTATTGCATTTGAGGTCTAGCTCTACCATGTGGTGGAGCTAGAATCGTAGATGTAGAAAGCTTTGAGGTCTAGCTCTACCATGTGGTGGAGCTAGAATCGTAGAGGTAGAAAGCTTTGAGGTCTAGCTCAACCTTGTGGTAGAGCTGTATTCTATCTAGACTACATCGTAGAGCTAGAATGCTTTGAGGTCCAGCTCTACCATGTGGTGGAGCTAGAATGCATTCTTCTAGCTCTACCATGTGGTAGATCTAGACTTTAATGAATGTAACCGGCTGAGGTTGAATATAACTGTGGTAGAGCTAGACCTCAAAGCTTTCTACCTGTACGATTCTAGCTCCACCACATGGTAGAGCTAGACCTCAAATGCAATTCTAGCTCCACCACATGATAGAGCTAGACCTCAAGGAATTCTATCTTAATTACTCCATCTTGGAGCTCTGAATTATACATCTATTAGTCTTGCTCTACCACATGGTAGAGCTAGATAAATGCATTCTAGTTGGACTTCATAGTATTCTAGTGCTGGTTTTTCAATGGATATTATCTCTACCAGGTGGCAGAGCAAGATTAATAAATGTATTGACCAAAATGCTTTGAAATGTAGCTCTACCATGTGGTGGAGCTAAAATGCATTCTTATAGCTCTACCATGTGGTAGAGCTAGACTTCAATGAATGTAACCTGCTGAGGTTGAATGTAACTGTGGTAGAGCTGTATTCTACCTAAACCACATTGTAGAGATAGAATGCTTTGAGGTCTAGCTCTACCCAGTGGTGGAGGTAGAATTGCATTTGAGGTCTAGCTTTACCATGTGGTGGAGCTAGAGTCGTAGAGGTAGAAAGCTTTGAGGTCTAGCTCTACCATGTGGTAGAGCAAGAATGCATCGATCTAGCAGTGTTCCATACACATCAACAAAACCAATTACTCCAAGAAGAGACCTACTTCACATGACAATAACCAAGGAGCTAGAACTGCATTTGATCTAGCTCTACCACGTGCTATTGCTGTATTCTACCTAGACCACATCGTAGGGTTAGAATGCTTTGAGGTCCAGCTCTACCATGTGGTGGAGCTAGAATTGCATTCTTCTAGCTCTACCATGTGGTAGAGCTAAGCTTCAACGAATGTAACCGGCTGAGGTTGAATGTAACTGTGGTAGAGCTGTATTCTACCTAAACCACATTGTAGAGATAGAATGCTTTGAGGTCTAGCTCTACCATGTGGTGGAGCTAGAATTGCATTTGAGGTCTAGCTCTACCAGGTGGTGGAGCTAAAGTCATAGAGGTAGAAAGCTTTGAGGTCTAGCTCGACCATGTGGTAGAGCAGAATGCATCAATCTACCTGTGTTCCATACACACACAAAACCAATTACTCCAAGAAGAGACCTACTTCACATGACAAGATCCAAGGAGCTAGAATTGCATTTGATCTAGCTCTACCATGAGGTACAACTGTATTCTACCTAGGCCACATCGTAGAGCTAGAATGCTTTAAGGTCTAGCTCTACCATGTGGTGGAGCTAGAATTGCATTTGAGGTCTAGCTCTACCATGTGGTAGAGCTAGACTTCAACGAATGTAACCGGCTAAGGTTGAATGTAACTGTGGTAGAGCTGTATTCTACCTAAACCACATTGTAGAGATAGAATGCTTTGAGGTCTAGCTCTACAATGTGGTGGAGTTAGAATTGCATTTGAGGTCTAGCTCTACCATGTGGTAGAGCAAGAATGCATCGATCTAGCTGTGTTCCATACACATCAACAAAACCAATTACTCCAAGAAGAGACCTACTTCACACAACAAGAACCAAGGAGCTAGAATTGCATTTGATCTAGCTCTACCACGTGGTAGAAATGTATTCTACCTAGACCACATCAAAGAGCTAGAATGCTTTGAGGTCAAGCTCCACCATGTGGTGGAGCTAGAATGCATTCTTCTAGCTCTACCATGTGGTAGAGCTAGACTTCAATGAATGTAACTGAATGTAACTGTGATAGAGCTGTATTCTATCTAAACCACATTGTAGAGATAGAATGCTTTGAGGTCTAGCTCTACCATGTGGTGAAGCTAGAATTGCATTTGAGGTCTAGCTCTACCATGTGGTGGAGCTAGAATTGCATTTGAGGTATAAAGCTTTAAGGTCTAGCTCTACCATGTGGTAGAGCAAGAATGCATCGATCTAGCTGTGTTCTATACACATCAACAAAACCAATTACTAAAAAAAGAGACCTACTTCACATGACAAGAACCAAGGAGCTAGAATTGCATTTGATCTAGCTCTACCACGTGGTAGAGCTGTATTCTACCTAGACCACATCGTAGAGCTAGAATGCTTTGAGGTCCAGCTCCACCATGTGGTGGAGATAGAATGCATTTTTCTACCTCTACCATGTGGTAGAGCTAGACTTTAATTCATGTAACCGGCTGAGGTTGAATGTGACATTGGTAGAGCTGTATTCTACCTAAACCACATTGTAGAGATAGAGTATTTTGAGATCTAGCTCTACCATGTGGTAGAGCTATAATTGCAATTGAGGTCTAGCTCTACCATGTGGTGGAGCTAGAATCGGTGAGGTAGAAAGCTTCGAGGTCTAGCTCTACCATGTGGTAGAGCAAGAATGCATCGATCTAGCTGTGTTCCATACACATCAACAAAACCAATTACTCCAAGAAGAGACCTACTTCGCACAACAAGAACCAAGGAGCTAGAATTGCATTTGATCTAGCTCTACCACGTGGTATTGCTGTATTCTACCTAGACCACATCGTAGGGTTAAAATGCTTTAAGGTCTAGCTCTACCATGTGGTGGAGCTAGAATTGCATTCTTCTAGCTCTACCATGTGGTAGAGCTAAGCTTCAATGAATGTAACCGGCTGAGGTTGAATGTAACTGTGGTAGAGCTGTATTTTACCTAAATTACATTGTAGAGATAGAATGCTTTGAGGTCTAGCTCTACCATGTGGTGGAGCTAGAATTGCATTTGAGGTCTAGCTCTACCAGGTGGTGGAGCTGAAGTCGTAGAGGTAGAAAGCTTTGAGGTCTAGCTCTACCATGTGGTAGAGCAGAATGCATCAATCTACCTGTGTTTCATACACATACACAAAACCAATTACTCCAAGAAGAGACCTACTTCACATGACAAGATCCAAGGAGCTAGAATTGCATTTGATCTAGCTCTACCATGTAGAGCTGTATTCTACCTAGGCCACATCATAGAGCTAGAATGCTTTAAGGTCCAGCTCTACCATGTGATGGAGCTAGAATTGCATTTGAGGTCTAGTTCTACCATGTGGTAGAGCTAGACTTCAACGAATGTAACCGGCTAGGGTTGAATGTAACTGTGGTAGAGCTGTATTCTACCTAAACCACATTGTAGAGATAGAATGCTTTGAGGTCTAGCTCTACAATGTGGTGGAGTTAGAATTGCATTTGAGGTCTAGCTCTACCATGTGGTGGAGCTAGAATCGTAGAGGTAGAAAGCTTTGAGGTCTAGCTCTACCATGTGGTAGAGCAAGAATGCATCGATCTAGCTGTGTTCCATACACATCAACAAAACCAATTACTCCAAGAAGAGACCTACTTCACACAACAAGAACCAAGGAGCTAGAATTGCATTTGATCTAGCTCTACCACGTGGTAGAAATGTATTCTACCTAGACCACATCAAAGAGCTAGAATGCTTTGAGGTCAAGCTCCACCATGTGGTGGAGCTAGAATGCATTCTTTTAGCTCTACCATGAGGTAGAGCTAGACTTCAATGAATGTAACCGGCTGAGGTTGAATGTAACTGTGATAGAGCTGTATTCTATCTAAACCACATTGTAGAGATAGAATGCTTTGAGGTCTAGCTCTACCATGTGGTGAAGCTAGAATTGCATTTGAGGTCTAGCTCTACCATGTGGTGGAGCTAGAATTGCATTTAAGGTATAAAGCTTGAAGGTCTAGCTCTACCATGTGGTAGAGCAAGAATGCATCGATCTAGCTGTGTTCTATACACATCAACAAAACCAATTACTCCAAAAAGAGACCTACTTCACATGACAAGAACCAAGGAGCTAGAATTGCATTTGATCTAGCTCTACCACGTGGTAGAGCTGTATTCTATCTAGACCACATCGTAGAGCTAGAATGCTTTGAGATCCAGCTCCACCATGTGGTGGAGCTAGAATGCATTCTTCTACCTCTACCATGTGGTAGAGCTAAACTTTACTTAATGTAACCGGCTGAGGTTGAATGTGACATTGGTAGAGCTGTATTCTATCTAAACCACATTGTAGAGATAGAGTTTTTTGAGATCTAGCTCTACCATGTGGTAGAGCTAGAATTGCAATTGAGGTCTAGCTCTACCATGTGGTGGAGCTAGAATCGGTGAGGTAGAAAGCTTTGAGGTCTAGCTCTACCATGTGGTAGAGCAAGAATGCATCGATCTAGCTGTGTTCCATACACATCAACAAAACCAATTACTCCAAGAAGAGACCTACTTCGCACAACAAGAACCAAGGAGCTAGAATTGCATTTGATCTAGCTCTACCACGTGGTATTGCTGTATTCTACCTAGACCACATCGTAGGGTTAGAATGCTTTGAGGTCTAGCTCTACCATGTGGTGGAGCTAGAATTGCATTCTTCTAGCTCTACCATGTGGTAGAGCTAAGCTTCAACGAATGTAACCGACTGAGGTTGAATGTAACTGTGGTAGAGCTGTATTCTACCTAAACCACATTGTAGAGATAGAATGCTTTGAGGTCTAGCTCTACCATGTGGTGGAGCTAGAATTGCATTTGAGGTCTAGCTCTACCAGGTGGTGGAGCTAAAGTCAATTTGGTAGAAAGCTTTGAGGTCTAGCTCTACCATGTGGTAGAGCAGAATGCATCAATCTACGTGTGTTCCATACACATACACAAAACCAATTAGTCCAAGAAGAGACCTACTTCACATGACAAGATCCAAGGAGCTAGAATTGCATAAATTGATCTAGCTCTACCATGAGGTACAACTGTATTCTACCTAGGCCACATCGTAGAGCTAGAATGCTTTAAGGTCTAGCTCTACCATGTTTTGGAGCTAGAATTGCATTTGAGGTCTTGCTCTACCATGTGGTAGAGCTAGACTTCAACGAATGTAACCGGCTAAGGTTGAATGTAACTGTGGTAGAGCTGTATTCTACCTAAACCACATTGTAGAGATAGAATGCTTTGAGGTCTAGCTCTACAATGTGGTGGAGTTAGAATTGCATTTGAGGTCTAGCTCTACCATGTGGTGGAGCTAGAATCGTAGAGGTAGAAAGCTTTGAGGTCTAGCTCTACCATGTGGTAGAGCAAGAATGCATCGATCTAGCTGTGTTCCATACACATCAACAAAACCAATTACTCCAAGAAGAGACCTACTTCACACAACAAGAACCAAGGAGCTAGAATTGCATTTGATCTAGCTCTACCACGTGGTAGAAATGTATTCTACCTAGACCACATCAAAGAGCTAGAATGCTTTGAGGTCAAGCTCCACCATGTGGTGGAGCTAGAATGCATTCTTCTAGCTCTACCATGTGGTAGAGCTAGACTTCAATGAATGTAACCGGCTGAGGTTGAATGTAACTGTGATAGAGCTGTATTCTATCTAAACCACATTGTAGAGATAGAATGCTTTGAGGTCTAGCTCTACCATGTGGTGAAGCAAGAATGCATCGATCTAGCTGTGTTCTATACACATCAACAAAACCAATTACTCCGAAAAGAGACCTACTTCACATGACAAGAACCAAGGAGCTAGAATTGCATTTGATCTAGCTCTACCACGTGGTAGAGCTGTATTCTACCTAGACCACATCGTAGAGCTAGAATGCTTTGAGGTCCAGCTCCACCATGTGGTGGAGCTAGAATGCATTCTTCTACCTCTACCATGTGGTAGAGCTAGACTTTAATGAATGTAACCGGCTGAGGTTGAATGTGACATTGGTAGAGCTGTTTTCTACCTAAACCACATTGTAGAGATAGAGTATTTTGAGATCTAGCTCTACCATGTGGTAGAGCTAGAATTGCAATTGAGATCTAGCTCTACCATGTGGTGGAGCTAGAATCGGTGAGGTAGAAAGCTTCGAGGTCTAGCTCTACCATGTGGTAGAACAAGAATGCATCGATCTAGCTGTGTTCCATACACATCAACAAAACCAATTACTCCAAGAAGAGACCTACTTCGCACAACAAGAACCAAGGAACTAGAATTGCATTTGATCTAGCTCTACCACGTGGTATTGCTGTATTCTACCTAGACCACATCGTAGGGTTAGAATGCTTTGAGGTCTAGCTCTACCATGTGGTGGAGCTAGAATTGCATTCTTCTAGCTCTACCATGTGGTAGAGCTAAGCTTCAACGGATGTAACGGACTGAGGTTGAATGTAACTGTGGTAGAGTTGTATTCTACCTAAACCACATTGTAGAGATAGAATGCTTTGAGGTCTAGCTCTACCATGTGGTGGAGCTAGAATTGCATTTGAGGTCTAGCTCGACCAGGTGGTCAAGCTAAAGTCGTAGAGGTAGAAAGCTTTGAGATCTAGCTCTACCATGTGGTAGAGCAAAATGCATCAATCTACGTGTGTTCCATACACATACACAAAACCAATTACTCCAAGAAGAGACCTACTTCACATGACAAGATCCAAGGAGCTAGAACTGCACATTAGGACTTGTTTGGGGTCTTCTTGGGCCCTTTTATTTGGACACTTAGTGAAATGCTTAAAATGCTAATCAAGCTTTGACCAAGCTAGTGGCCTAGGCCTGAAAATGCATTTTTCCTTTTCTACAAAAAAGAAAATAGGCCAAAAGGTAATCTAATCATTAGATCTTCTGTCCTTGGGAAGGAATATGGACCTAACTGCCTTTTTGTCTTGTAGTGAAGTACCTTTCACAAAGAATGTTTGAAAATTTTTGTCACTTTGTTCCCTCCTTTTTTGGAGGTGCTGCAGATCCCACTCTCTCTCTACACTCTCTCTCTAAAACGCGTTTAGGGTGTTTTACTTGGGTAAGGGCTTCTTTTTCTCTCTCTAGGAGCCATAGCCTGCAGATCTGGACCTCCTACTCCATCATCCTCTCCACCAGCTCTCATGGAAGAGCTCACCATCCCCTCTTGTGAAGGTACAGATCTACACATCCTTGCAAGCTGAAGCTCTCCATCTCCATCACTAGCAAGCTCTCCATATCTATCATCCTCTCCACCAGCTCTCATGGAAGAGCTCACCATCCCCTCCTGTGAAGGTACAGATCTACACATCCTTGCAAGCTGAAGCTCTCCATCTCCATCACTAGCAAGCTCTCCATATCTATCTCCTCAAGGCCTCCATTTCTCTATATCCATCTGCATCTCCTCCACCTCCATCTCCATCACCATCTCCATCTTCATCTCCTCCATCACCATCCACATTTCCATCCTCCACCTCCATCCTCCATCTCCATCATCTCCATCACCATCCACATTTCCATCTCTGTATCCATCTACATCTCCATCTCCATCACCATCCACATTTCCATCTCTGTATCCATCTACATCTCCATCTCCATTTGCTAGGTACAATGGCTCTACGGGACATCACCAACAAGCAATCAAAGTTTCGCTTGCACGTGGACTTAGATGAGGAGTATGCCACAATGCGAAGTAATCGAACGAAGGGATGTATTCCTGCTGAGGTGCTACGACTTCAAGGTGCAAAAGCCATTGATCTTTGGACTGATGGAAGCATTTATCCCCTTGATCCACAGACTAGTGCACCTCCCCCTTTTCGTAATATCACGCAGGTCGTACGCTTCTTGGGTGATGGTTATAATGGTTTCTTAGGGTACTGTCAGAGGCTCTATTCTTTGTACTTGCAGGAACTCTCAAATCAAAATCACCTCAGGAAGCTTCTAAAATTATGCAAGGCAGAAAAGGAAGAATGTGCGTCAACTTTCATGGCCACAAAGGAACATATGCTGGCTCGAGTCAAGGATCTAGAGAAGGAGGATGCAGAGCAGAAGATGAAGCTTGATAAAGGTGTGGAAAGGAGGGATCGAGCTATAGAGAACTATCTCCGTCTTCAAAACTCAACTCGGAACCTTCGCCGACGTGTCGATCATTTCACTCACCTCCCCGTGGGATATAATGCAAGGCAGCGAAAGTGCAAGCCTTTGAGTCTTCTTTCCAAAGATGGGGGGGCTCGCAAGCGACGTGTGCGTCAAACAAGGTAATCACAGCTTTAAAACTAGCATTACATTCCTTTTTCATATAGTTATGTCATTGACTCTGAACTATGTGATGTCCAGGGAATGTGCTAAAGCAATATTAGGTTGTTCCAATACTGAGGAGTCTATCCTTGAGCACATTATTCCAGAGCAGAAAGTAATCAATATGATAACCAATCCAGTAAATGGTGCATTGCGTGACAGGATTCAAAAGTATTTTCTCAAGAAATTCGAGCAGATTGTCAGTCCCGTTGACATGCTCACTGTGTGCGACACAGCAGGTATCAGTGATAAGGGATACAGGGCTTTGTATACTTGCATCACAGCTCGTCTACGAGGCAAAGGAATGACACGATCTATACTTCCAACACCATACAGTATAGTTATGGCAAGGAAGTTAGCAAACAACAATATTGCCGACTTGCTAGGCGGCTACAGATGGGTGGATGGTAGCATGCCAATGTCAAATTCAAAATATTTTGCTTACAACAAGTTTAACAATGTTTACGTCGAGGTGGAGGCGCTTCAACGAGCTATGATTCAGTTTTATGATATGACATTAGAGGAGACGGATGGAAAGGCTATATTTGTCCTCAAATTGGATGAATGTCAGGTTGTAAAGGGCCAAAGGGTGGAACGTACAAGTCTGACACTCATGAGCAGGGCATTGAAGCGAAAGAGCTTAGACGGCGAAGATGAAACAGGTGATGCGGAGAATAACTTGCACACAAAGCGACGCAAGCAAGATTACTTTGGAGTGCAGTCTGAGAAGAACATATGGTGGCAGGCGGCATGGACCCTTCCGCACGAGGACCATGACAGTCTGAGGTGGTACTTCACCTGTACAGGTATTCAAGGAGTGATACACAGGCAATCAAATGGTGAAGTCTTGCATGTGCCTGGCACTGGTCACTTTGAAATAGAGTGGCACCTTGGTGGTGATCTCAAGACCCTCAAATGCATGTTGGGAACTAAAAGCGGTGCTAACACTTTGTTTCCATGCATCTTTTGTTGTCATCCAAGGATGCCAAGTGTCGCAGTGGGGAAGGCCAAACAAGCAACCAAGGTGAAAGGTCGTAAGTAGGCAAGTGCAAAGGGCTCAAATCAATTACAAAAAGGGAAGGGTATGCACGTGTGGCTCAATGGAATTATGAGCTGCAATCAAAGCAAGGCACCATCTCGCGCAGAGGAGGATGCTACTTGGAACCCTATTCTTTCAATTCCACTATCGCGAGTACATGTGTGTATCTTGCATGCAAGAATTAGAATTCTGGACAAATTGTTGATGCTCCACATCAATTATGCTTGGAACATGGAGCCAGAGTCACGGCGAGAACAGGGCATCAAAGAGCTTGAAGTTGTTTTATCATCCGTGGGGCTTCACGCAGGTGCTGTCACCCTCTCTAAGGATCGCAAAAACCCATCAAGTACCCAAGATAACCCTAATAAGATATGTATGGGTGGTGCAAAAGCAAGACACCTGCTCTCAAACTATGGTGAGGCTCAAAGCCATACACATTTTGAATTATGGAAGCAGATTTGTGATGTAACAACCTATTGAGGTAATGAGGCGACACTAGGATTGAAGCGTGCACATGTGTGGGAAGCTTGTGATGAGATGATGAGGCTTCTTGAGCGCCCGTATCTTGATGAAGCAGAGATAGCTACATTCAAGACTTCGATTGACAGATTCACAGAAGAAATGATCGATGCTTGGGGGGAAACTCATATAACACACTACATGCATATTCTCTATGCGCACAGTTCCTTCTTTCTAGATGAATATGGGTCTCTTGCACTCTGGAGCAACCAAGGCATGGAACGATCACATTACCAAGCCAAGGCGGCCTATTTTAAGAACACGGGTCATGGCGGTGGCAAGGTTCGCAGCAATGCGTTTCAGGAAATGTTCAATTGGTTTTACCGTGCACTTACTGGGGCAAGGCCCAAAAGCGAGCCGGAAATTTGTCTTTGAGGCGCAAAATCATGAAGGTGTTAGGTGCAAGGCGAAAGAGAAGGGTGCAATGCGTCAATGGCACGTGAAAGAGCGAGGCAATGGCACAGTGGTCGACTAAGAAATGGCCGCGTGTGGTTACCCACCCAATAATTCTTGTTCGCCACTTTTTGGCGCGTTCATTTTGTAAATTGACTTTTTTGTAATTTTGGCCCCCTATAAATATCAGTGAGTTTTATAGTCATTTTTAAAAGTCTTGACTTGTGAGCTCTCTCTCTTCCTCTCCCCTGACTCTCTCGCGTGCTCTCTCTCTCTCTCTCTCTCTCGCTCGTGCACTAATATCTCACGCACATGGAGCCCCCAAATGATCCTCCCTCCAATACGCAAGATGACATTTTCAAAGACCTTGGGCCCTTACCGGTGGCACATAGAACTGCAATCCCAAACATTTACCCACAAGCCCAAATGGATCTGGAAGCTGAACGTGTGAGGCTTGAGCGAGAGGCCCAAGAAGCCCAAGAATGCCAAGAAGCGAAGAGATTACACAAAGAAGCAGAGGACATGGAGGTAGCTGAGAGAGCAAGAAAAGAAGCCGAAGAGACCGTCAGAACACAGGAGGACGAGGCAGAAAAGAAAGCATAGGAGGATGAGGCTGCCAAGAAGGAGGAAGAAGACGAGGCAGTTAGGAAGGCGGAGGCAGATAAGAAGGCTGTAGAAGAAGCTCAGGCTGCCGCAAGCAACAAGAGAAGATTAGCATTCTTTGCTGCGGAGGAGGATTGGCTTAACAGAAAAGCTCACGGATTTGTTGCTGACCTGCGAATGGCCGGATACGAAGATGACACAATTTTGGAAGCGGCTATACAAAGTCTTCGAGCAGAATATACAAAGAGGAGAAATGAAGACACAGTAGAAAGGGAGCACCTGCCGAGCAATAGGATTGTTAATGCAATGCTAGATAGAGTCTTGGCTCGTGCACTTGGTAAAGGAAAGAGAAAACTCTCAGCTGAGGAAGTAGAAAATAAGAGACAGAAGCTTGAACGAGAAGCCAGGGCAGCAAACACACGGAGGCTTTGTGAGGAAAAAGAAAGGAAAGATGAAGAGGAGCGAGTAAGGAAGGAGGCAGAGCAGAGAGCAGCTCAGAAGACTCCATCTGCAAAGGCAAAGAAAACTCCAACACCTGCAAAGGCTAAGAAGGGGAAAACCATTCCTAAACACACAGAACCCCCTTCCCCGATAACTTCCAAGAGCAGCGACAGAAGTTTAAAAATGACACGCCAGCTTCACGCGCAAGCACCACCGCCCCCAACAACGTAGAAGAAGCAAAGGTGGAGACCAGGGACAGTTGCCCTTAGAGAAATTCGCAAATATCAAAAGACCTGCACACCAATTATTCCAAAGGCACCTTTTGGGCGTCTCGTCAAAGAGATTATCCACGACCAGCGTCGGGATGTCAATCGTGTGCAAGCGGCGGCACTAGGCGCTCTGCAACAAGGTGCCGAGGATATTTTGGTTTCGCTTTTCCAAGACGCGGTTTTGTGCATGGTGCATGCAAAACGTGTCACTTTGAAGCCATCTGATCTTCATCTAGCTAGGCGTATCCGTGGAGAGGAAGCTCTCTTCTCGGGGGGTCACTCGTATAAATATGTAAGTATCACGTGGGTTCAACAGAAGGACATTTTAAATATTTAAAACTTACAGAAAAATATTTACAGAGGGGATTTATTTATTGCATTTAAAAAAAATTTACAGATTTGAATAGGAAATGATACATTATATTCACTAAAAAATTCACAGATAAGGGACCTTTCAAATAGGCCTTGAACGCACGTGATATAGAGGATTTACATATAGTGACCCCCCGAGGCTCTCTTTCACTAGATAGGGGAAGCCTTTGTAATGCAACAAACCGTGTTTTGTAATCTCAATTTGATTAATGAAAAACCATGTCTATTTTCAAAAAAGTTATTTTCTATTGCAAGTGATTGTTGTCTTTTCAAGTTAATTGTAGTCTTTTGCATGTAATTGTTGTCGCTATGTACATTCGACCTCATGTGAACGCTCGTCTGCCACCGCCCGTCCGACTTTGGCTCGACTCGACGGGCCAATTTCTCCTGCATATGGCCCCAAAAGGGTAGATCAGCTGTGCGGGGTGCGCCGGGGCCGAGGGGGGGGCCGGTGGTCGCGCCGTGGAACCTGTGTGCCACGGAGCGACTTTTGCCTGTTTGACCAGGGTCAAACAGGCAAAAGTCGCCCTGGTCAAACAGGCAAAAGTCGCTCCGTGGCACACAGGTTCCACGGCGCGACCAGCGGCCCCCCCCTCGGCCCCGGCGCACCTGGTCAAACAGGCAAAAGTCGCTCCGTGGCACACAGGTTCCACGGCGCGACCACCGGCCCCCCCCCTCGGCCCCGGCGCACCCCACACAGCTGATCTACCCTTTTGGGGCCATACGCATGAGAAATCGGCCCGTCGAGTCGAGCCAAAGTCGGACGGGCGGTGGCAGACGAGCGTTCACAAAAATTGATTGAAACATCATGACGGGACACGACAAAAACATATAAACACATCAAGAAGATAAAACTTAAAATCAGCTCGAAAAACATCTTTATGTCATTAATTGTTTGATTTTCATAGAAGGCAAATGAGTACATTGGATCTAGCCAACTCGCTTGATGAGCTTGGTGAAAGCCTCATGGGTGAGAGTCTTTACTGATGGTTTGTCACCAATGCGTTCGGCTATCTCTTTGGCATCAGTGATGCCTTGTCCAAGGCTAAGGCCACAAAATCCTAGGAAAGACCCTGCACTTTTATCACCAAAGCTATAGATAGCTGCTTCCCTATTTACAAGAATACATTTATGGGCATTTTGGGCTATAGGGGCTTCAGACAGGATGGCGCTTAGGGCTCTGCACTTCAAAAATTCAGCTTGCGCATCATTTGAAAAGTCGTCGTGAATTACGCGAAGCATCTCGGCATTGAAGCTCGGGATGTAGTGCCATAGCGCAGCATCTTTCCCCTCCACCTCCTTTCGTGCTCCACCCTTTCGGCTTGCGAACCAGTCCATTTCTCTTGCGGTCTACAAAGTAGATAGAAGAATGAGTTGACTTCAAAAAATTACAAATTAAGAAGGGAAGAAATTGGGTGTACTACCTCAGTGGCATCATCATGATCCGCAAGGTCTGCATCACTAATATTGATGCTCCCGAGGCTGACGGAATCCGAAATGGCAAGCGGCTTGTGAGGGGCAAAGCTAGTTTCTGGCACACTCTCGTAGAAATCCTTGCACTGGGATATTTGTACAAGAGTCTCTGCCACAAGGGACTCTATTGAGGCATGATTTTCCGGGAGCGCAAGCACCTTTGTAACATCTACGGAACTGAAGTCAATGCGGATGTCATCATCTTTGGACGGCTATTGTGTGTCTCGCATGCCCGCGTACATAGCAATGACTGAGAGAGTTTCATCCTAGTGCAGTCCAAGGACATGGGCGATGTCATCCAAAAATAAGAACTCTACACCTTCTACTATGATGGGGTGTAGAGTTCGCACTTCGAGCTCTGGAACTTCATCCATGACATCGTCCCCTTCGATGTCCCGTTTCACAGCCTTAGCTTGCGGCTCTTCCACCAGAGTCACAAGTGCAAGAGATGCTTCTTGCACTGGGGTGACAATCTCCTCCTTTGGGTCAGCTTCCTTGATCAAGAGATAAGGTGTGGCTTTCTTTGGAGGAGTGGCCTTCCTCTTTCCCTTGCTTTTCTCTGTTCCCTCCAAGATCAGGAGGGCAAGAGTCATGTCCCACCTCAAAAAACTTGTGCCGATGTTGCCCATTCCAAGACCTACCAGGTTATCTTCTTCCTCCTCCCTTAGATATGTGCTACTAAGGCCTTTGAGGAATCTTGCAAGCCTGAACCTAAAATTTTTGTCCGCTTTGTAGGTATGCTTGATAAGATCCACAGGCACCCAAGTTCCCTCCTCGTCTTCAAAGTTGACACAATATTCAGCCATGTATGTGTCCATGTAGCTAGTGAACGCCCCAAACACGTCATTATGGAGTTCGGCGGTGCCTTCCATGTCAATAGATGTCTGAAAGATGGGTGCAAGCTTCTCGATCAAGTGACCGAGGTCAAGCTTGTGCAATTGAGATAGGAGAGCTTGGGCGGGGGTGGCCATGCTTGAGTAGCGAAGAAGGCGAGGGGACCGCAAAGATGCCGAGAGTGAGGAGATGAACTCAAAGTGGCCAAAAGTGACTTATAAACAGGTCTTTAAAACTTTTTTTATGTTTAAAAACTCACTTAAAACCTCCAAAAAAATAAAAACACGCGACAAAACTTAAAAGTGCACAAAATTGAACGCAAATTGCGAGTAGCCAAAATTGTTTTGAATTAATCTCTCAAAATCTGTTACATAGCTTGCTTGCTATGGATACATCTGGGGAAGGGAATGCTTTTACAAAAGTAAGATGCCTCTTTCCTCTTACGTAGAGGTGTGTTATCAATCACAAATGAAAAGTCACCTTTCAGTGCAAACCTAAGGCCTAAGTACTCCCTTAGGTTCGCCATATTCCAATCAGCATTTACTACGATATCCCACACATCAGCTTGCGTGCTAACATGTACATCAAGCTGTTCTGCATCGTTGATGTCCGAATCGAGTGCTTGCCATTCGCCTCTAGTCAGCTTCCAACGTCTGTAAGGAAAGATAATAGAGAGTTGTTGCTTTCCAAGCTGGTACCGAACGACCATCTTTTCCGACACCACCATGCACTTTATCTTGTCACCCTGATGTTGAATAACCTTCAAATCCCACGAAGGTGGCAGAAAGGCACTCATTACTGTGCCTCCCTTTGCAATCCACATTGTAGGAGTCCGGTGAACATCAGCCGGTGAACATCAGCCTCCTTGAACAAAAACACAAACAAATGTAAAGGCATGAAGAACGTGAGAGTCGCACGATGTGACCCATAGGTGCACTTTATTGCATTGCACACATCAATCTCAATCCGACGTCTGGTTAGTGCAACCAAAGTATTGTCGGGCTTTGGCCAATCATGGTCCGTGAGACTTGGTGTAGGGAGCCTCCGTAGAGTCCCAGAACCATCTCTTGATGTGGGTACAATATACTCTGCATGAAAGAAGAAAACTGAGCGCTCTAAAAGCTCTGATGCCGAACAACCAGTATATAGTAGCTTGCCGATTTCAAAGTGGTGCGCCTCAAAGGTTCCAGAAAGGGCCTCTAAAGGCTCCCATTCCACAAATGTCGACGGAAAGATGTCTGCACAGAACATTACAAGAACACACTTGAAAAAATCAAGCTTTCGTAACATGAAATGATATTAGCATGTCTCAGTGCAGCCCATAAAACAAGAAGCACAAATAAAACTTACAATTTGCAGGAAAGCGTTTGTGATTGGCATTGTCAACACGGAGTTGCGATGCCTTGTAGAGGTGTTGGATCATCACCTGCTTGCTTCCGTCAGCCCCCTGCTTGAGATCCACTATGCGACCCTTCCAATGGTGTGACTTTAACCCTATGTATCTGCGAGAGACTTTGTGGGCTCCCCTTGTGCTTGGACGCATCGTCACCCACATTCCTTTTGCAAAGGTGCTTGTAACCCACAAGCCAGTGTCGTCTTGTTCGTTTTGCTGCTGCTAAAGGACTCCACCCTTGAACGAGGTCGGCGACTCATTGTGCTTGGCTAACCGACTAAGCTAAATGCTATGAAGTTGTAGGTGTGTGAGAAGATCTCTGCAACCTAATGCTAGCAGAGCATATAAGCTGGCAAGAGGAGTCAAGAATGTGTATAAGCTAGCAAGAGGAGAGTGAAGAATGTGTGCAAGCAAGAGAGGATGGACTTGATGGGAAAAAAAGGACTGTTTTCCAAGCTTTCCATAGCCAAGAAGATCTCTGCAACCTAATGCTAGCAGAGCATATAAGCTGGCAAGAGGAGTCAAGAATGTGTATAAGCTAGCAAGAGGAGAGTGAAGAATGTGTGCAAGCAAGAGAGGATGGACTTGATGGGGGAAAAAGTGGACTGTTGTCCAAGCTTTCCATAGCCAAGAAGGCACAGAAAGATAGATCTAACTTTAGGAGGGAAGGGGAAGGCAGAATGGGGAGGGAGGAGGCCAAAAAAGATTCTTTTAGTTAGAGAGAGACTCAAAACCGAATTGCTAGTTTTAGAGAGAGGAAGAGGGAGTGGGGAGAGGGAAAAGTAGCTTTAAATGAGGGATAATGATGGGGGGGCGTTTCTGGCCCTAGCCCACTTTTTGAGGTGGGGTCATTTATGCCAGTTTGAGCTGTCTTTATTAAAAAAAGGTGGGAAATTTGATTTTATTGAAAGATTTTGCATTTTAAGCCCAATTTCTTTAAAAAAAAAACGTATGATTCAAGTTTGACCCCTACATATTAGGGGCAGGGAAACCCAACATTTTTCTCCACATGGCCTTCTCCCATTGCACCATTCCTTAATGACTGTCATTAGGCTTGGGGCAAATTAAAGGGCCCAAGAAGACCCCAAACAAGTCCTAATGTTTGATCTAGCTCTACCATGAGGTAGAGCTGTATTCTACCTAGGCCACATCGTAGAGCTAGAATGCTTTAAGGTCCAGCTCTACCATGTGGTGGAGCTAGAATTGCATTTGAGGTCTAGCTCTACCATGTGGTAGAGCTAGACTTCAACGAATGTAACCGGCTAAGGTTGAATGTAACTGTGGTAGAGCTGTATTATACCTAAACCACATTGTAGAGATAGAATGCTTTGAGATCTAGCTCTACAATGTGGTGGAGTTAGAATTGCATTTGAGGTCTAGCTCTACCATGTGGTGGAGCTAGAATCGTAGAGGTAGAAAGCTTTGAGGTCTAGCTCTACCATGTGGTAGAGCAAGAATGCATCGATCTAGCTGTGTTCCATACACATCAACAAAACCAATTACTCCAAGAAGAGACCTACTTCACACAACAAGAACCAAGGAGCTAGAATTGCATTTGATCTAGCTCTACCATGTGGTAGAAATGTATTCTACCTAGACACCATCAAAGAGCTAGAATGCTTTGAGGTCAAGCTCCACCATGTGGTGGAGCTAGAATGCATTCTTCTAGCTCTACCATGTGGTAGAGCTAGACTTCAATGAATGTAACTGGCTGAGGTTGAATGTAACTGTGATAGAGCTGTATTCTATCTAAACCACATTGTAGAGATAGAATGCTTTGAGGTCTAGCTCTACCATGTGGTGAAGCTAGAATTGCATTTGAGGTCTAGCTCTACCATGTGGTGGAGCTAGAATTGCATTTGAGGTATAAAGCTTTAAGGTCTAGCTCTACCATGTGGTAGAGCAAGAATGCATCGATCTAGCTGTGTTCTATACACATCAACAAAACCAAGTACTCCAAAAAGAGACCTACTTCACATGACAAGAACCAAGGAGCTAGAATTGCATTTGATCTAGCTCTACCACGTGGTAGAGCTGTATTCTACCTAGACCACATCCTAGAGCTAGAATGCTTTGAGGACCAGCTCCACCATGTGGTGGAGATAGAATGCATTCTTCTACCTCTACCATGTGGTAGAGCTAGACTTTAATGAATGTAACCGGCTGAGATTGAATGTGACATTGGTAGAGCTGTATTCTACCTAAACCACATTGTAGAGATAGAGTATTTTGAGAACTAGCTCTACCATGTGGTAGAGCTAGAATTGCAATTGAGGTCTAGCTCTACCATGTGGTGGAGCTAGAATCGGTGAGGTAGAAAGCTTTGAGGTCTAGCTCTACCATGTGGTAGAGCAAGAATGCATCGATCTAGCTGTGTTCCATACACATCAACAAAACCAATTACTCCAAGAAGAGACCTACTTCACACAACAAGAACCAAGGAGCTAGAATTGCATTTGATCTAGCTCTACCACGTGGTATTGCTGTATTCTACCTAGACCACATCGTAGGGTTAGAATGCTTTGAGGTCTAGCTCTACCATGTGGTGGAGCTAGAATTGCATTCTACTAGCTCTACCATGTGGTAGAGCTAAGCTTCAACGAATGTAACTGGCTAAGGTTGAATGTAATTGTGGTAGAGCTGTATTCTACCTAAACCACATTGTAGAGATAGAATGCTTTGAGGTCTAGCTCTACCATGTGGTGGAGCTAGAATTGCATTTGAGGTCTAGCTCTACTAGGTGGTGGAGCTAGAGTTGTAGAGGTAGAAAGCTTTGAGGTCTAGCTCTACCATGTGGTAGAGTAGAATGCATCGATCTACCTGTGTTCCATACACATACACAAAACCAATTACTCCAAGAAGAGACCTACTTCACATGACAAGATCCAAGGAGCTAGAATTGCATTTGATTTAGCTCTACCATGAGGTAGAGCTATATTCTACGTAGGCCACATCGTAGAGCTAGATTGCTTTAAGGTCCAGCTCTACCATGTGGTGGAGCTAGAATTGCATTTGAGGTCTAGCTCTATCATGTGGTAGAGCTAGACTTCAACGAATGTAACCGGCTAAGGCTGAATGTAACTGTGGTAGAGCTGTATTCTACCTAAACCACATTGTAGAGATAGAATGCTTTGAGGTCTAGCTCTACAATGTGGTGGAGTTAGAATTGCATTTGAGGTCTAGCTCTACCATGTGTTGGAGCTAGAATCGTAGAGGTAGAAAGCTTTGAGGTCTAGCTCTACCATGTGGTAGAGCAAGAATGCATCGATCTAGCTGTGTTCCATACACATCAACAAAACCAATTACTCCAAGAAGAGACCTACTTCACACAACAAGAACCAAGGAGCTGGAATTGCATTTGATCTAGCTCTACCACGTGGTAGAAATGTATTCTAACTAGACCACATCGTAGAGCTAGAATGCTTTGAGGTCAAGCTCCACCATGTGGTGGAGCTAGAATGCATTCTTCTAGCTCTACCATGTGGTAGAGCTAGACTTCAAGGAATGTAACCGGCTGAGGTTGAATGTAACTGTGATAGAGTTGTATTCTATCTAAACCATATTGTAGAGATAGAATGCTTTGAGGTCTAGCTCTACCATGTGGTGAAGCTAGAATTGCATTTGAGGTCTAGCTCTACCATGTGGTGGAGCTAGAATTGCATTTGAGGTCTAAAGCTTTAAGGTCGAGCTCTACCATGTGGTAGAGCAAGAATGCATCAATCTAGCTATGTTCTATACACATCAACAAAACCAATTACTCCAAAAAGAGACTTACTTCACATGACAAGAACCAAGGAGCTAAAATTGCATTTGATCTAGCTCTACCACGTGGTAGAGCTCTATTCTACCTAGACCACATCGTAGAGCTAGAATGCTTTGGGGTCCAGCTCTACCATGTGGTGGAGCTAGAATGCATTCTTCTACCTCTACCATGTGGTAGAGCTAGACTTTAATTAATGTAACCGGCTGAGGTTGAATGTGACATTGGTAGAGCTGTATTCTATCTAAACCACATTGTAGAGATAGAGTTTTTTGAGATCTAGCTCTACCATGTGGTAGAGCTAGAATTAAAATTGAGGTCTTGCTCTACCATGTGGTGGAGCTAGAATCGGTGAGGTAGAAAGCTTTGAGGTCTAGCTCTACCATGTGGTAGAGCAAGAATGCATCGATCTAGCTGTGTTCCATACACGTCAACAAAACCAATTACTCCAAGAAGAGACCTACTTCACACAACAAGAAGCAAGGAGCTAGAATTGCATTTGATCTAGCTCTACCACGTGGTATTGTTGTATTCTACCTAGACCACATCGTAGGGTTAGAATGCTTTGAGGTCTAGCTCTATGTACCTGGGCACTAAATGCCTGATACTTGGTAATGGAAATCTCATACAAGAACAAACACTAGCACAAAGACATTCCCTTCAGCAGAAAATCATAACAGTAAAATGGAATACAAAACATCATATAGCAAATCCGCTAACACACAATAACCCTGAACAGATGATCAGAATTCATTCATGTCATAATCATGCAAGGGATTACATTCCGCTTCTTCATCTTCTGCAATTCTGAATATCCGTTATGCGCCTTCCCCTGATCAACTAACTACATCCCTTCATATCTATCACTTCTCATGAATTCCTAAGCAACTACCCAAAAGGATCATTCACATACATAGAATTCGGATATTCCAACTTAGGTAAAGTTAACCCCTAACACATGGCACAGCCCGGTGGTTGGGTTTTCAAGAAAACCCGACTCGGACCCATAAATCCCTGATCAAACCATCCATTGTCTTTACATTGCTTCAAAAAAAACACAAGTGCAAACTGAAAGCAAAACCCTACTAAACTGGAAATCCTAAAACACTAGAAAAGCGCGGAAATTACTGAGGTAACACCACCGGCTCCAACAGCTTCGGCGAATCATCTTTAGTCTTTGAATCTTCCACCAGCTCCAGATTGACCACTGGAACAGCAATCTGATCTGCAGGCATTATATCCTGTGACACCATCTGAATGACTTCAGCCTGGCCAACTGCTTCCTTTTCAACCTCCGACATAATCTCCATAGTTTGTCCATTATCCCCCACAGTAACCTGCTCTGTATCCAACTGTCCCTCATTAGGCAACTCCATAAAACACATGGCTTGAACTTGCTTCTCAATCTCCAACAATTTCAACATCAAAGCACCCTTTTCAGACTGTAAACCTGCTACTTGATCCAACAATATCTGCTCAGATTCAGAAATGAAAGCTCCACTTAAAGTATTAAATGGCTTCATCACCCAGGCTTCAATCCGATCTCGGATACCTTGCCACAGCTTGACTCCCACCTCAGTTAAGCTCCGCCTAATCACTGCTAAATCAGACTCTGAAACTAACACTCCCTCCACATCTTCATTACTCTGAGATAACATCTGTCTTTCAATAGCCAACAATGGTTGAATACGTTGGGCTAACATCTGATTCTCCACCTGCAAACCCACATTTTGCTCAGACAATACAGCCAACTCCATATGCATCTTCTCCTGCAATTGATATGCCCATTCTTTAAACAATCCCAACGACATCTTTGTCTTCACCAAATTTCTCTGACACTCTGCTACCTGGTCTTTCTCTTTAACCACTGCCTCCTGAGCCTGAACTAACAACATCTTAGTTTTCACTAACTCCTCCTCCTGATGCTTGACTTTAAGCTGATAAGTAGCTTCCGATCTCGACTGCTCCTGGATTACCCGAACCTGGTGTTTCCAATCTGCAATACTACTCTCCTGCTTCCGAACATACTCTTGGACCTTAGTTAAAGACCAGAGCACATCCTGCAACTCTCCCCCACAAATAGATCCACTCAAAACACTCTGTTCTGCTTCCTTGGCTACGACTAAAACGGAATCCCACTGATTTGACTTAACAGGAGTAAAATCCATCGTCTGAACCACAGATTTGATCGCAGATGAATCCACATCCAATTTTCTTTTCTTGCTAAAAGTGAATTTCTTACCCACTGAAAGTAGTGATGGATCAGTACCAACAGACTCTGTGGCCTGATGCAACAAATCCAGCCCTTTCGGAACATCTGGTGAGACCAACACCTCCTTGGCTTCGGAGCGAGTATAGCCTGCTTCCACCAAAGACTGAAACACATGCATCTTGTCAGGCTGATGCTCAAACCCCAATGGAGAATTCACTGCCCCCTCCGGGACAACGTCAACCTGACCCGGTTCTTCATGACCACCATGCACACCCCCAGAAAAACCTGGTTGAGGCGGCAAAAGAGGCAATTTGCTGGCAGACATAATAGGAACCTTCTCAAACAAAGCTGCTAAGAACGCCGACAGCCGAGAAGTCACTTGAGACTTCCTCTTATCAGTGATTTCCACCTCCTGCAGAATTCTAGTGTGCACCAAAGAAGCCCAACTAACTTTCCCCCCCTTCTCAGCATACAGCAAAGGTGCAAAATTGTCTTTTGACATGTATTCCAATTTAATTACCTGACAAATTCGCTCAAGGTACCATCTTAAGTGCTGACGATGGGGTTCAGCGACATTCTTCACCATGTAATAGGCTCGAGACCCCTGTGGAAGCCCAAATTCCTTCCTCATGGCCACATCTGAACACTTTGCCACAGCCACAGTTTCTTCATAATGGAGATGAAACACTTCTGCTATCAATTGAGGTGTCAAACCCACAGTCGCAGAGAGGTAACCATTCCTCTTACGAATCACCTCCAACTGCATCTTGGCATAAACATTTTCCCGCCATCTGTCCCACGGCAAAGATGCAAACTCCCATAACCCAATGGTCTGCAACCACTGAGTAGTCACCTCCTCTGACAGATCCAGATGAACACCAAAATCCAAGAAAGGATCCATTAAAGCCTTCAAAGTAGTAGCTTCCAACCCCCCTACCTCAGCAGACAGCGCATCCTCAGGCTCAAAATCTTCATCAGCCTCTGCAGACGCACGGACAGAAATCTCCTTACTGGCGGCGGGTTGCTGACGCAGTCGCAGGGGAGAAGAGCGCTCCACAGGAACCACCTTAAGCGGCATCGAACGCCCCATCTCAGCCAGCGCTTGACGCAGGGAATTCAGCTTTGCTAAGCACTCTGCGTTATTCATGCAAAAAGACTCCTCAAAGCATGCCAAAATTGAAATGTGCATGAAAAAACCCCCACACGTGGTGATATAAAGCACAATGTCACCCAGTCGGCCAAATCTACCACACATGCCCGACTTTCCATCAGTATCCTCCACTTGTACACTAGCGGACATTCCCAAATTGTCTAACACATCCCCACTTACACCTTCGCCTGATTTGCCCACTGGTGCGGATATTCCTCCGTCTGCTAAAACTCCGACCTTTGCGGATACTCCGACCACCACTGGTGGCTGACCCACAAACTTCTTCAGTCGGAATCCATTAATTGGTTTCTCGACCAGAGTCCCAAACATATCAGCAAGTCGGAAAATACCCTGACCACAATCCTCCATGATTTTGTACGGCCCTATGTACCTCAGCTTTAATTTACCCGGATGAGGACCAAGCTTCGAATTATACAACAAAACCCAATCCCCAACCTGAAAAACTTTGAATTTGATCTGCCTACTTACCCAAGCCTTCCGCCTTTGCTGAATCACCTCTGTGATATACCCACTAACAATCCGATCCTCTTCGAGCTGATACAGCATCCGCTGTCCGAACTGAACAGATTCTTTCGGTGATAACCGATCAGCAATAGCCACCCGCAAACTAGGAACTACATATTCCATTGGAACCACCGCCTCCAAGCCATACACCAGCTTGAAGGGTGTCAGACCTGTAGTGACTTTAAAAGCTGTACGGAATGACCATAGAGCAGAATCAAGCTTCACATCCCAGTCATCCCTATTCTCTGCTACTGTCTTCTTCAAAATCTTCACCAAGATCTTGTTGGAACTCTCTGCTTGACCATTGGCTTGAGGATGATAGACAGTAGACTTCTTATGCATAATCAAATGAGTCTTGGTCAACTCCGCAATGGCAGCATTGAGAAAATGAGTACCCCGATCACTAACCAATTCCACTGGGCACCCAAACCTGGTCATAATGTTGTGATACAGAAACCTAGCCACACTCTTGGCGGTATTATCTTTCAAGGCAACAGCTTCCACCCACTTCGTACAATAATCAGTAGCCACCAAGATATAACGACAACCTGTCCGCTTGGACTTAGGCTTGATTGGCCCAACAAAATCCAAACCCCACTTCTGAAAAGGATCTAAGGGCAGAATCGGATTATCCGCCATGCGGTCTGAAAGCTCCAGGCTGCCCCAACTGTTGACATACCAAGCAACTCCTAGCATGATTGTGTGCATCCTTCAGCACGGTAGGCCACCAAAGCCCAGATTGAAGAATCTTCTTACCTGTAATGTCTCCAGAAAAATGCCCACCTGCAATTCCACCATGAGCCTCTTGCAGAACTGCTGATTGCTCAAATTCTGGGACACAGCGACGGATAATCTGATCTATCCCTCTCTTGTACAGAGCACCTGCAATTACCAAAAAGGTTTACTCCTGAGTGCCAGCTTTCTCCGTTGATCAGTGGAAAATTCCACTGGCATGGTGCCATCTGTCAAGAAACTCAACATCTGATCATACCAAGAATCCAATATCGCCACAGTAGCTGAAAACAAAACCGAATCAGGGAAGTGATCATCCACCCCTACAGCTACTTCCCCAATCTCCAACCTACTCAGATAATCCGCTACAGCATGCTCCTTTCCCGGGGTATGTATGATCAGAAAGTCAAACTCCTGGAGTAGAAGCATCCACCTAGCTAACCTACCCGTCAAGTGTGGTTTCTTTACCAAATACAATAAGGCCAGTTGATCTACATGGAAAACCACCTTATTGCTCAACAGATAGTGCCGGAACTTGTGAAGAGAATACACCATCCCCAAAGCTTTCCTCTCCGTGACGGTATAATTCCTTTCAGCACTTGTCAACATCCTGCTAGCATAGTACACTGGCCGAAACCAGCCCTTAATCTTCTCCTGCATGAGGACAGCCCCTATGGCAATGTCCGAAGCATCTACAAAAACATGAAACGGTAACCCCCAATCAGGAGGTTGCACTATCGGTGCCACCACCAACATCTTCTTCAGAATTTGAAATGCCTTTTCTTGAACTGGAGACCACACAAAATCCACTCCCTTCTTGGTCAAATGAGTAAGGGGTGCACACACATCTGAAAGATATCGCAAAAACCTACTATGCCACTTAACCTGCCCCAAAAACCTGCTTGTCTCCTTGAGAGTACTTGGTGCGGAAGCCTTCTGAATGGCCTCAATCTTCTTAGCATCAATCAAGATGCCTTCCCGAGACACCACATGGCCCAAGAGAATCCCACGCCTTACTGCAATAGCACATTTGAAGGGATTAAGAGCTATGCGGAACATCCGACAGCGCTCCAAATAGAGCCTCAGGTGCTGTAAGTGCAAAGCCATTTTACCAAAGACACTAAAATCATCAAGAAAGGCTCGCATAAAATCCAACAGATATGGCTCAAATGCCTTCTGAGCCACAAATGAAAATGATGGTGGGCCATTCTTTAATCCAAAGCTCATCACCGTGTAAGCAAATGCTCCCCACTCAGTGATAAAGGCCGTCTTATCCACATCCTCCGCGGTGCCATCCTTATCTGATTATACCCTGAGAAACCATCCAAAAAACTATACATCTCATGACCAGCCACAGCATCAAGGAGGGTATCACAGAACGGTAACGGAAACAGGTCAGTAATTGTGGCAGCATTCAACTTCCTATAGTCCACACACACCCTGATCTTGCCATTCTTCTTTGGCATGACCACAATGGGAGACAGCCAAGTCACCTCATTGACCTGCTTGATAAACCCTACCCGTAATAGCTTATCCAGCTCCTCCTTGACCTGCTTGGTGAAATTTGGATTCATTCGATACCGCTGTTGGATGACAGGAACAGCATCATTCTTCAAATTGATGCGGTGCTGATGTAAAGCTGGATCAATGCCCTTCATATCAGAATACTCCCAGGCAAATACATCTCAAAACTCCACTAACAGCTGCTGCAAGTCCTCCTTAAATTGACCTTCAACATACACACTGACTCGGACCACCTTGGGATCGGATGCAGTACCTAAATTCATGTCCTGTAATTCATCTTCCTCCACCCTGATGGACTTCTGCAAACGCCGTTCATATTGCTGTTCAGCTGCTATAATGGCTTCCTGCTCGGTTACAGAATGCACCTGCTGAGCCTTGGCAGCTAAAGCTTCTTCCACAGCCCGCTGAAAAGTCTGGCCTTCCATGATCTGGCCTGGTACCACCTGGATCTCCTGCTCGGGCACCACACTGTCTTCAGTCGAAACATCCGATGATTGTTCCAAACCCTCGACACTCTGCAGAACTGCCGATACAGGGTGTCCAGTATTCTGATATCTGGTGACAATAGCTTCCACATCTACATCAAAGACCGGTACTACCGTTGGATTTGCTTGCATATATGCCTCCTCCTCATCTTCACCTACATCACTTGCCAAATGAATGCCCTGAGCACATAAAGGCTTCTGCCCCTGCTTCAAGAGAACTTTGGATAACATGGACAAGCGAGTTGTCTTCTTGCCCTGCCTGATCACCATAGTATTATCCTCCCAATCCTGCTTGACTCGGGCAATTTTAAACCAGGGGCGGCCTAGCAACATGGCATAGGCAGACCCGCTACCCTGCATCCGGAGCACCACAAAATTCACAAGAAACGACAGACCACCCACCTTAATAGATTGATTCTTGAGAATCCCGAAAGGTTGAAGTCGCCTCTGATCTGCCATCCTCACTTGAAAAGGTGCTGGTGCTAACGCTCCCAACCTCATACGAAGGTAAACGGTCTCCGGTAGAATATTGACTCCGGAACCCCCATCCAGTAAAACCTCTTCAAAATTGTGCCCGTGGAATGCCACCTTAATCACTGGGACTTTAAAATCCACATCTGCGGACTCAGCTTGAGAAACTCCCACAAACGGGGCTTGATCCTCCACCATCTTTGCTGGAACTGGCTCCTGCAGCTTCCCCAACAGCTGTTCCCGAAAAGCCGGTACCATGCTTAACAGCTGATCCAAGGAAATCTGAATAGGCGCATGCATTAGTGCATCAAATAGATCCCCAGAACCTGGTACGGTTTCAGTTACCTTAGGGACTGGATCCGAATGGACCACCGCAATCTTTCCTGGAAGGGGATCACAAGGTGGCTGGGCCGGAATCGGTTCCTCCGACAACTGTGCCTTTAGCAGTGGCTCCATCGGTTCCACCGGGAGCTGCTTCTGCTGGAGGTTCTGAACCTGACTGGAAACTTTTCTACGAACCACCTCCTGGTCCTCCCAACTGATAGGTCCCTTACCCTTTGCATGGGTAACAGCCAAAGTATCCACTAAATCTTGCCCCTTACAATCCCCAACGAGCATACCCGTGGAGCACTCACCGAGCCAGCAAGAAGCCCGAGGGTTAGTGCTAACACACTACGCATCAACAGAGCTAGAAGCTTTCAGCACTTGGAACTGCTGCGACACACCCTGAAGATGTGAAACCCCCGTGCCGCCGCTTTATCTCCCACCATCTCTATCAGGATGGCATTTGCTTGAGCTGGAGGTCTCTGCTGCTGCTAGTCCTGGGGAGGTCCCTGACCCCGATTCCCCTCATTGAATCGAAGGACAGGTCTCCCTCTTTCCTCCCTATGCTTACACCATAATTCACAGGCCGGACCAATTCGATGCCCGTCTTTTCCACAGTAATCACACAGTGGCACACCCTGAGGTCCCCTTTGAAACCCTTGCTGCCCCTGCCAATTAGGTCTTGGAGCATATGGTCTTGGAGGCCTATTATAGGGAACATGCGGAACGGTCGGAACCACCGGATTAGCCTCTGCAACTTGCTGAGGTGGTGCTCTCTGAACCACATTGGGTGGCACCTTGCCTCTGTAGTTGGGGTTGTACCAACAGGCACCCGTAAGATGGCCTTCCTTCTCACAGATATGGCAGTACTGTTTCTCCTTGGGCAAGACTGCTGCATACCCTAAGGCTTTAAGTTTGTGAAGAAGCTTTTTCTCCTTCTCCTCCCTAACCTGTTTCTCTTTATCTTTTTTTTGCTTAGCCTTCCTTGAGGCCTTTTTCTTCTCACTACGCTTCTCATCCTCCGATTCATCAGATGAGCATGCCGACTCGGCCTCACTATCCGAGTCTGACTCAGTCGAACTATCCGACTCTGAGCCATCCTGCTTCCTGCCCTTCCGTTTGCCCTTCTGAATGCCCAGTCGCTTTTCCACCCGAGAGGCAGCTGTCACGAGGTTATCAAAGCCGCCGGCAATATCCACATTTGCGACAGCACTCTTCAAGTTCCTCCGCAATCCTTTGACAAAATAACTGGCAAGCATTTCATCCGAGAGTCTTTCATTACCCTGCAGTCTGGCAGCCAATCCCCGAAACTTCTGAGCATAATCTTCCACTAATAGATGCTTCTGTTCCATGGCCTTGATCTTTTTGACGATATCAGTAGGAGTTTTCTCCTTCCTGAACCGGGCCAAAAACGCATCCTTCAAAGCATTGAAATCTGCAAAGTGGGCCAAGCCATATTGGCTAAACCAACTCATTGCTACCCCCTCCAGGGTTGCAGCAAACTGCTGCAATTTCACCGGATCTCCAAAATGGGCAGGGTACCCACTGGCTTGCCATCGGGTCTCGAATTGAGCCACGTGACAGTCTGGGTCTTCCTTAGGCTTTGCCTTAAATTTGGCAGCCTTAACCGTTGGATTGGGTGGTGGTGCAGCCATGTTCATAACTCCTGGTAGTGGATTAGCTGGTGGCGGATTTTTCAATGGATCAAATTACGACCGTCTCTGACTCCGAACAGGCGGTCTGGACAGAAATAGGGCACCAACAAATTGATGCAAATGCCGCCGGGCTTGTTCCGGGCTAACGACATTCTGCCCCGGCCCTTCTACAAGTGGTGTTGTATGCTCGACAGCGTCAGCCTCGTCCACGCCGGCCTGCGCCAATTGGCCCTCAATTACGCCAGCAGAAACCGACGTAACTGCCACAGGTGGTGCTTCCGCAGCATCACCGCTTCCACTGCTAGAAGCTTCCGACCTGTCATATCTGCGCTTCCTGGCTTGAGCCCTCGTGAAATGAATGGGACTAGTGTGCCTCGCCCTATCTGACATTCATGCGAAACACAAACAGCACAGCACAACACAACCCCATACCCAACAAATACAAGACAATGCTGAGTATGCGAACACCGCAGGATCGCCAATGTGTACCTGGGCACTAAATGCCTGATACTTGGTAATGGAAATCTCATACAAGAACAAACACTAGCACAAAGACATTCCCTTCAGCAGAAAATCATAACAATAAAACGGAATACAAAACATCATGTAGCAAATCCGCTAACACACAATAACCCTGAACAGATGATCAGAATTCATTCATGTCATAATCATGCAAGGGATTACATTCCGCTTCTTCATCTTCTGCAATTTTGAATATTCGTTATGCGCCTTCCCCTGATCAACTAACTACATCCCTTCATATCTATCACTTCTCATGAATTCCTAAGCAACTACCCAAAAGGATCATTCACATACATAGAATTCGGATATTCCAACTTAGGTAAAGTTAACCCCTAACACTCTACCATGTGGTGGAGCTAGAATTGCATTCTTCTAGCTCTACCATGTGGTAGAGCTAAGCTTCAACGAATGTAACCAGCTGAGGTTGAATGTAACTGTGGTAGAGTTGTATTCTACCTAAACCACATTGTAGAGATAGAATGCTTGGAGGTCTAGCTCTACCATGTGGTGGAGCTAGAATTGCATTTGAGGTCTAGCTCTACCAGGTGGTGGAGCTAAAGTCGTAGAGGTAGAAAGCTTTGAGGTCTAGCTCTACCATGTGGTAGAGCAAAATGCATCAATCTACGTGTGTTCCATACACATACACAAAACCAATTACTCCAAGAAAAGACCTACTTCACATGACAAGATCCAAGGAGCTAGAATTGCATTTGATCTAGCTCTACCATGAGGTAGAGCTGTATTCTACCCAGGCCACATCGTAGAGCTAGAATGCTTTAAGGTCCAGCTCTACCATGTGGTGAAGCTAGAATTGCATTTGAGGTCTAGCTCTACCATGTGGTAGAGCTAGAATTGCACTTGAGGTCTAAAGCTTTAAGGTCTAGCTCTACCATGTGGTAGAGCAAGAATGCATCGATCTAGCTATGTTCCATACACATCAACAAAACCAATTACTCCAGAAAGAGACCTACTTCACATGACAAGAACCAAGGAGCTAGAATTGCATTTGATCTAGCTCTACCACATGGTAGAGCTGTATTCTACCTAGACCACATTGTAGAGCTAGAATGCTTTGAGGTCCAGCTCCACCATGTGGTGGAGCTAGAATGCATTCTTCTACCTCTACCATGTGGTAGAGCTAGACTTTAATAAATGTAACCGGCTGAGGTTGAATGTGACATTGGTAGAGCTGTATTCTACCTAAACCACATTGTAGAGATAGAGTAATTTGAGATCTAGCTCTACCATGTGGTGGAGCTAGAATTGCAATTGAGGTCTAGCTCTACCATGTGGTGGAGCTATAATCGTTGAGGTAGAAAACTTCAAGGTCTAGCGCTACCATGTGATAGAGCAAGAATGCATCGATCTACTTGTGTTCCATACACGTCAACAAAACCAATTAATCCAAGAAGAGACATACTTCACATGACAAGAACCAAGGAGCTAGAATTGCATTTGATCTAGCTCTACCACGTGGTAGAGCTGTATTCTACCTAGACTACTTCGTAGAACTGAATGCTTTGAGGTCCAGCTCTATCATGTGGTGGTTCAAGAATCGCATTTGAGGTCAGATAGCTCTACCATGTGGTAGAACTGTATTCTATCTAGACTACATCGTAGAGCTAGAATGCTTTGAGGTCCAGGAACACAAATGTGGTGGAGCTAGAATGCATTCTTCTAGCTCTACCATGTGGTAGAGCTAGACTTCAATGAATGTAACCGGGTGAGGTTGAATGTAACTGTGGTAGAGCTAGACCTCAAAGCTTTCTACCTCTACGATTCTATCTCCACCACATGGTAGAGCTAGACCTCAAATGCAATTCTAGCTCTACCATGTGGTGGAGCTAGAATCGTAGAGGTAGAAAGCTTTGAGGTCTAGCTCTGCCATGTGGTAGAGCAAGAATGCATCGATCTAGCTGTGTTCCATACACATCAACAAAACCAATTACTCCAAAAAGAGACCTACTTTACACAACAAGAACCAAGGAGCTAGAATTGCATTTGATCTAGCTCTACCACATGGTAGAAATGTTTTCTACCTAGACCACATCAAAGAGCTAGAATGCTTTGAGGTCAAGCTCCACCATGTGGTGGAGCTAGAATACATTCTTTTAGCTCTACCATGTGGTAGAGCTAGACTTCAATGAATGTAACCGGCTGAGGTTGAATGTAACTGTGATAGAGCTGTATTCTATCTAAACCACATTGTAGAGATAGAATGCTTTGAGGTCTAGCTCTACCATGTGGTGAAGCTAGAATTGCATTTGAGGTCTAGCTCTACCATGTGGTGGAGCTAGAACTGCATTTAAGGTATAAAGCTTAAAGGTCTAGCTCTACCATGTGGTAGAGCAAGAATGCATCGATCTAGCTGTGTTCTATACACATCAACAAAACCAATTACTCCAAAAAGAGACCTACTTCACATGACAAGAACCAACGAGCTAGAATTGCATTTGATCTAGCTCTACCACGTGGTAGAGCTGTATTCTACCTAGACCACATCGTAGAGCTAGAATGCTTTGAGGTCTAGCTCCACCATGTGGTGGAGCTAGAATGCATTCTTCTACCTCTACCATGTGGTAGAGCTAAACTTTAATTAATGTAACCGGCTGAGGTTGAATGTGACATTGGTAGAGCTGTATTCTATCTAAACCACATTGTAGAGATAGAGTTTTTTGAGATCTAGCTCTACCATGTGGTAGAGCTAGAATTGCAATTGAGGTCTAGCTCTACCATGTGGTGGAGCTAGAATTGCAATTGAGGTCTAGCTCTACCATGTGGTGGAGCTAGAATCGGTGAGGTAGAAAGCTTTGAGGTCTAGCTCTACCATGTGGTAGAGCAAGAATGCATCGATCTAGCTGTGTTCCATACACATCAACAAAACCAATAACTCCAAGAAGAGACCTACTTCGCACAACAAGAACCAAGGAGCTAGAATTGCATTTGATCTAGCTCTACCACGTGGTATTGCTGTATTCTACCTAGACCACATCGTAGGGTTAGAATGCTTTGAGGTCTAGCTCTACCATGTGGTGGAGCTAGAATTGCATTCTTCTAGCTCTACCATGTGGTAGAGCTAAGCTTCAACGAATGTAATCGGCTGAGGTTGAATGTAACTGTGGTAGAGTTGTATTCTATCTAAACCACATTGTAGAGATAGAATGCTTTGAGGTCTAGCTCTACCATGTGGTGGAGCTAGAATTGCATTTGAGGTCTAGCTCTACCAGGTGGTGGAGCTAAAGTCATAGAGGTAGAAAGCTTTGAGGTCTAGCTCTACCATGTGTTAGAGCAGAATGCATCAATCTACCTGTGTTCCATACACATACACAAAACCAATTACTCCAAGAAGAGACCTGCTTCACATGACAAGATCCAAGGAGCTAGAATTGCATTTGATCTAGCTCTACCATGAGGTAGAGCTGTATTCTACCTAGGCCACATCGTAGAGCTAGAATGCTTTAAGGTCTAGCTCTACCATGTGGTGGAGCTAGAATTGCATTTGAGGTCTTGCTGTGGTAGAGCTAGACTTCAACGAATGTAACCGGCTAATGAATGTAACTGTGGTAGAGTTGTATTCTACCTAAACCACATTGTAGAGATAGAATGCTTTGAGGTCTAGCTCTACAATGTGGTGGAGTTAGAATTGCATTTGAGGTCTAGCTCTACCATGTGGTGGAGCTAGAATCGTAGAGGTAGAAAGCTTTGAGGTCTAGCTCTACCATGTGGTAGAGCAAGAATGCATCGATCTAGCTGTGTTCCATACACATCAACAAAACCAATTACTCCAAGAAGAGACCTACTTCACACAACAAGAACCAAGGAGCTAGAATTGCATTTGATCTAGCTCTACGACGTGGTAGAAATGTATTCTACCTAGACCACATCAAAGAGCTAGAATGCTTTGAGGTCAAGCTCCACCATGTGGTGGAGCTAGAATGCATTCTTCTAGCTCTACCATGTGGTAGAGCTAGACTTCAATGAATGTAACCGGCTGAGGTTGAATGTAACTGTGATAGAGCTGTATTCTATCTAAACCACATTGTAGAGATAGAATGCTTTGAGGTCTAACTCTACCATGTGGTGAAGCTAGAATTGCATTTGAGGTCTAGCTCTACCATGTGGTGGAGCTAGAATTGCATTTGAGGTAGAAAGCTTTGAGGTCTAGCTCTACCATGTGGTAGAGCAAGAATGCATCGATCTAGCTGTGTTCTATACACATCAACAAAACCAATTACTCCAAAAAGAGACCTACTTCACATGACAAGAACCAAGGAGCTAGAATTGCATTTGATCTAGATCTACCACATGGTAGAGCTGTATTCTACCTAGACCACATCGTAGAGCTAGAATGCTTTGAGGTCCAGCTCCACCATGTGGTGGAGCTAGAATGCATTCTTCTACCTCTACCATGTGGTAGAGCTAGACTTTAATGAATGTAATCAGCTGAGGTTGAATGTGACACTGGTAGAGCTGTATTCTACCTAAACCACATTGTAGAGATAGAGTATTTTGAGATCTAGCTCTACCATGTGGTAGAGCTAGAATTGCAATTGAGGTCTAGCTCTACCATGTGGTGGAGCTAGAATCGGTGAGGTAGAAAGCTTTGAGGTCTTGTAAGATTCCTCCCCCAACCCCCTTTTTGATGTCTAGTATATTCCCCTGTAATCAATTCCTTTTCTGAAATATAAGAGATCTTGTTTGTGGCTGTTTTAACCTAGAGAGAGAAAATATTCTAGAGAGAGAATATTCAGATTTTGAATATTTTTGGATAGAAAAATATCTCTTATAATTCAGATGAGTTCCCCTGAAACAGAAATTTAAAAAGAATTTTCCAATGTGCAATTGGAATTAATTGGAAATAGGTATAAAGAACCTTAGCCTAAGGGTCTAGATTTTCAGAAATCTTTAGACTATGGTCCAATTAAGGTTCCTATGGGCCAATAGCATCAATCCATGTGTAGGGAGGAGATAAATCCAAATTGTAAAAGAAGATACCCAAAAATGAGTAAATGCTCACATAAGATGAAGAGTTGAAAATGTACAAGGTTTATTAGTAAATAAACACATATGTAAGGAAGGGGAGTTCTTTAAAGGAGGTGCATATTTCACATAAGATGAAGAGTTGAAAATGTACAAGGTTTATTAGTAAATAAACACATATGTAAGGAAGGGGAGTTCTTTAAAGGAGGTGCATATTTCACATAAGATGAAGAGTTGAAAATGTACAAGGCTTATTAGTAAAAAAACTATGACACATATGTAAGGAAGAGGAGTTCTTTAAAGGAGGTGCATATTTCACATAAGATGAAGAGTTGAAAATGTACAAGGTTTATTAGTAAAAAACTATGAGCAATACAATTTTGACACATATGTAAGGAAGGGGAATTCTTTAAAGGAGGTGCATATTTCACATGCTTGAATGAGTTTTAAACTCATAAAAATTGAGATATTTCATCTCTCCTCTCTCCTCATTCAAGTCTAGTTCCAGAAAGTTAGCTTAACTGACCTAAAAATGGTCAAAAAGTCACCAAACTGACTTAGAAAATTCTAGAATCAGTTTGTTTGGTTAGGAGCTCAAATTTTCCTATAAATAGAAGCCTCCCCTTGTTGAAAAAAACATAGTCTCTTATGCTTTGTTACTCTACTCCACCTAAGCCAAAATACATAGTCTCTTATGCTTTGTTACTCTACTCCACCTAAGCCAAAATACATAGTCTCTTATGCTTTGTTACTCTACTCCACCTAAGCCAAATTAGATAGAGTCTTATGCCTTGTTACTCTACTCTACTTAAGCCAAAAAAATATAGTGTCTTATGCTTTGTTACTCTACTCCACCTAAGCCAAATTAGATAGAGTCTTATGCCTTGTTACTCTACTCTACCTAAGCCAAGAACTGTGAATTCTTTAATAATTCACTAGTTTTTGATACTTCTCTCTTTCTTCAATCCCCATTGGTGGCTTCATCAACATACTAAACCAATTGATTGGTTGGGGGCCTCTACCGTGAATAAAGAATCAAGCAAATTATAAGGTAAGTATACTGAATTTTGATCTTTTCTATAATTACTCAATGATTCTCTCTTCTCAACCCCTCTCAAGCTTGAGAAGTTTAATTGGTATGGTTTTTTAAATGCTATTGAAGTTAATTGGTGAATAGTAGTGAAGAGTTACATAATTTAATAAATGCTATAGAAGTTAATTTCCATTTATGTTTAAATTCTAATGGTTTTTTCTCTCTCTCACTCAAGAAATGGTCATACTCATGACCCATTCTCAATCCAAATGAAGCTTTTCATAAAGCTTTTCCTTAATCCAAGATTAAGCTATGCTTGAGGCCAAATTAATGGCTTTTTACTATGCTTTTAGTTTATGCACATTGATGATTCAATCCATTATGGATTGATGACCCAATTAGAGACCATTCTAATTGTTTTCTTAATGATCCAATTAGAGACCATTATGGATTGATGACCCAATTAGAGACCATTCTAATTGTTTTCTTAATGATCCAATTAGAGACCATTATGGATTGATGACCCAATTAGAGACCATTCTAATTATTTCCTTAATGATAAGCTTTATCCCTTAGAAAAAAAATTGAGATTTATCAGTCATAGTAGCGGAGCTATGGCAAAATTTTTATAGAAATCACGCATAAAATAAATTCATTCAAAGCATAAAAAGAGGACTTCCTACCATATCCTAGGAACTATCATCCTAGATTAATTAAAAGAATATTATTATGCATGGAGATATGGATGTTTGCATGTAGATGTAGAGGTATGGATGTGAGTGTGAATGTGGAGGTGGATGTATGCATGTAGATGTAGATGTATAGATGTAGATGTGGATGTGGAGGTGGGTGGATGCATGTAGATGTAGATGTATAGGTGTAGGTGAGAATGGAGATGTGGATGTATACATATAGATGTAGATGTATAGATGTAGATGGGAATGGAGATGTGGATGTATACATGTAGATGTAGATGTATAGATGTAGATGTGAATGGAGATGTGGATGTATGCATGTAGATGTAGGTGTATAGACGTAGATGTGGATGTAGAGGTGGATGTATGCATGTAGATGTAGATGTATAGATGTGGATGTGAATGTGGAGTGGATGTATGCATGTAGATGTAGATGTATGGAGGTGAATGTGAATGTGGATGTGGATGTATGCATAGGGATGTAGATGTATGCATGTAGATGTGAATGTACGCATATAGTTGTGGATGTATGGATGTGAATATACGATTGTGATGTGAGGGAATCTGAAGTGATGAGATGGAAATGATGTGATGGGATGAGTATACATATAAATGGAATATGGAATAAGTAATGTAGATTGAGGAGGGATAATGTGGAAAAATGAAAGTTAAAATAGAAATTGTATTGTAAACTGTTTGTAAATGCTGTTTGTAAATGCTGTTTGTAAATGATTGTTTTATGTCAAGAATGCTGGGGGGAGCATTTTGACCGTCTTGTGATTAAGGTCGTGATGAGAAAGTTGCAACTGCTGACGGGGAGTCAATGAAGGACGTCTCGCGTAGCAAGGTCGGCCGAGGTCTTGACCAGCCTCGGTGCGATTAAAATGGTGAGCTTCCGGTACGGTGGATGAGGGGCCAAGGAAGCGGCCTATGCGTGAAGCGCTAGGTTACCTGCGAAGGATCCTAGAGGGTGCTGACCATACGGTGCTCGGGCTCTGGGTCGCCTAGGATACCCACGCGTGCGTCGAGGAAGATATTGGAACAGAGTTGGAGTTGTTTTCTGAAATCGAGCATGGATCTGGTTGATTGACCTTGCTGGTCTTCAATGGATGAGTCCATGGCTCCTTATATGGATCTGTTGGTTGATCTTGCTGATCTTCAACGAGAGTCCATCTTGTTAAGTGGTTATATTGCCAAGTATTATGGGCTAGGAACTATCGAAACGGCTCCTGAGCGTTCTAGTTGCCAATGATGCCATAGATACTCTGATGAAGGAATGATGGGAAATTAAGAATCAATTGGATAAATTGGAAGATGGTGATCAATGATACTATGGTTTTATTAAAGGATTGTTTTAAACTGGTTGAATCTGGTTGAAAAAAAGGCAATTTCATATTGGGTGTGTGAGTGGTGTGACTAGTTTTATTTTGCATGAACATCCGGCTAGGGGGCCTTGGAACTCTTTTCCTTGGTACCCGGGACAAAACCTAACCAAATTTTTAATTGGATCCCATCACTACAGTGGTTGGGCGGTTGGCTAACCCATGGGATTGGATGGGGTTAGGCTGGACTGATGGATCCGTAAACCGAGACTCAAACTTTTGTTTTTACGATAGAAAAAAAAAAATAAATCCCGGACAGTAACTGTTCTATGGATAGGAATCAACGGCTGTGCCTCTTGAATGGGGAAAAAAGCGTTGATCCCAATGATCCAAGTGCAAGTTTCTTCCTTGAACTGACTAAGTATCTTATAGATGTAATCGGATCATCTCGATCAGAAATGATCTTGACTACGTTAGAGTAAAAAGTTATCCTGGTGGAATCGCCCGTGCTTTTCGGTAAAGGAAGTTTTTCCGGGTTCGGTTTTGGAACAACCGATGGATTAGTCTCTTATCCGGATATCCGTGGGCGAGGCCCCGAGTGTGGGACCCCTGTCCCACGCGAGAAGCGCTACTTCCGCTGCCAGTACCGCGAATCCGTTGCTCGGTGGGAACAGGGATCTTACAGTTGGTATCAGAGCATTTGGTTAATAAAGATCAACTGAGAAGACAAATATGTCAAAAATTTATCAAGAAACACAAAAAGGTTATAATTGTGTGATATAATTCATACAATTTGATATTCAAACTGAAATTCATAATTTGGTAATTGGTTCTCCAGATAGAAGTACCGCGATTATATAGAATCCCTGACTTGCTTGAGGCGTAGACATGATATTATTTACCTTATGATTCCAAGGGCCGTGACTACGCGTATATACCGAGAGTATACTGCAGCTCTTTACTGACAGTATATACGAGTAAATCTAAGACTTGAAATTATAAGCGTTAATGCTATCTAGATGATGATTTTGAATGTGATTGATATGATTTTTAATTCTGTTTGAGAATGAATGAATTGATTTGGATTCTGATTGAAAATGCTGATTGAAAAATGTTGATTTTTAAAAATTAGTTGAAATATAATGAAACCACAATGAGGGGGAATGGGACGAGTCCTTGTGATGATATTCATAACTAGAATGATGATAACGAATTCAGCAAATCACTATGAGATTAGTGGGTTGTGCTGTCAGATTGCTACTGTTAATACTTGACCGGTAGATCAAGTTAAGGGATGTCAAATTGAGAACTTGCTTAACTGAAATTTCCGTGGAGGAATGTTCCGAAGGAAACTTTTCGGTCTAATGGACCTTATCATGTTAAAGATATGAATGATATGATCTGAATGAATTGTTATTTAATGATGAGTTCTATATAAGGGATAATTATCCCAGTGTTCTGTTGGGTTGACCAGAATATAAGGAACCCCAGAATAAAATTGGATCTTAAGAATAAGAGCTGTCCTCTACCTTGCGAGATGAGGACATCTCGCACTTTTTAAGTGGGGTAGGATGTAAGATTCCTCCCCAGCCTTCGAGGTATATAGGAGTAAGAATCTCCCTTTCGGATCTTATAATTATTCCCTCTCTAAAATAAAAGAAAGTTTCTGTTTAAAAAAGGAATACCCTTTTCCTAAAATACTTCTCAGGAGTCACACCTAATTTAAGGATTTAGAACAATGAGTTTAGAAGTGAGAATCGGTGTTTTGGATACCAAGGTTTTGGTTTTCATTCGAGTATGGCCCAAAAGAAGTTCTTTATCTCTTGGGGAGTATAAGAAGTTATCCCCCAGATATTGTGATCCTTATATCTGAATTCAATGAAAGTAGGTGACTTAGCCTACAAGTTTCTTTTATCTCCTCATCTCAAAATTCTTAATGCCTTCTATAGAGAAATGTGTCAAACACAAATCATGGAAAGACGGTAAAACTTCAGTGGCAAGTTACCGTTGGCTTCTAGGTTACGCTAGCTCCTTCCTTTATATAAGTCGTAACTTTTACTTGTCGCTCACAGTAATCTTACTCCCATCAATCTCCTTTCTTTCTTAATCTCCTTCATGGCTTGGCAACAGGAATTAGTTTTATCCCTGATGAATTCTCACCTTCAAGACGCAAGAGAGTCTGTGAAGAAAGACTTTATAGAACAGTATGAGCGCTCACTTTTTCCTCACCTAGGAACTTCTGTAGCGCAGACCAAATGGCGGACCTATCAAAACATAACTAGGGTAACACCCTGGGGTCAGCAACACTTTCGTAACAATGTCCGCTTGGCCATGGTTATTGAAGCTTTGGGTTTGGGTCCCCGATACTACTGCGTCATGAGATCAAGACATCTTGGGTTTTCTGAGCGGGTCTTCTTATTGGCATGTTTTCTTCCTCATGAGAAGATATGCCTTTATCCCGTTTTTGGCTTGCCTCTCAGAGGTCCTTTTGTTAGATCACCTCATACCACTGAGATAGGTGCGGCAATAACGAGCAGAATCATTCCCATAGATGAGTTACCCTATACTTGTGCAGCTTGTGAGGACTGCTTTTGTGACCATATGATGGACGGGCTTATGGAAGTGTAAAGAGTTTCTCTATCTTTACTGTATAAGTTCCGAGAATGAATAAAGTTTAAATATTGTTCTTATTTTGAATCTTTCTCTCTTTAAGACTTTTCTTGGTGGTTAATCGTGATTAAAATTTTTCTCTAAGTCTCATATTCGTGCATCTTGCGAAATTATTCCAAGTTGCGAGATGAGGACATCTCGCGTTTTTTAAGTGGGGTAGAATGTAAGATTCCTCCCCCAACCCCCTTTTTGATGTCTAGTATATTCCCCTGTAATCAATTCCTTTTCTGAAATATAAGAGATCTTGTTTGTGGCTGTTTTAACCTAGAGAGAGAAAATATTCTAGAGAGAGAATATTCAGATTTTGAATATTTTTGGATAGAAAAATATCTCTTATAATTCAGATGAGTTCCCCTGAAACAGAAATTTAAAAAGAATTTTCCAATGTGCAATTGGAATTAATTGGAAATAGGTATAAAGAACCTTAGCCTAAGGGTCTAGATTTTCAGAAATCTTTAGACTATGGTCCAATTAAGGTTCCTATGGGCCAATAGCATCAATCCATGTGTAGGGAGGAGATAAATCCAAATTGTAAAAGAAGATACCCAAAAATGAGTAAATGCTCACATAAGATGAAGAGTTGAAAATGTACAAGGTTTATTAGTAAATAAACACATATGTAAGGAAGGGGAGTTCTTTAAAGGAGGTGCATATTTCACATAAGATGAAGAGTTGAAAATGTACAAGGTTTATTAGTAAATAAACACATATGTAAGGAAGGGGAGTTCTTTAAAGGAGGTGCATATTTCACATAAGATGAAGAGTTGAAAATGTACAAGGCTTATTAGTAAAAAAACTATGACACATATGTAAGGAAGAGGAGTTCTTTAAAGGAGGTGCATATTTCACATAAGATGAAGAGTTGAAAATGTACAAGGTTTATTAGTAAAAAACTATGAGCAATACAATTTTGACACATATGTAAGGAAGGGGAATTCTTTAAAGGAGGTGCATATTTCACATGCTTGAATGAGTTTTAAACTCATAAAAATTGAGATATTTCATCTCTCCTCTCTCCTCATTCAAGTCTAGTTCCAGAAAGTTAGCTTAACTGACCTAAAAATGGTCAAAAAGTGACCAAACTGACTTAGAAAATTCTAGAATCAGTTTGTTTGGTTAGGAGCTCAAATTTTCCTATAAATAGAAGCCTCCCCTTGTTGAAAAAACATAGTCTCTTATGCTTTGTTACTCTACTCCACCTAAGCCAAAATACATAGTCTCTTATGCTTTGTTACTCTACTCCACCTAAGCCAAAATACATAGTCTCTTATGCTTTGTTACTCTACTCCACCTAAGCCAAATTAGATAGAGTCTTATGCCTTGTTACTCTACTCTACTTAAGCCAAAAAAATATAGTGTCTTATGCTTTGTTACTCTACTCCACCTAAGCCAAATTAGATAGAGTCTTATGCCTTGTTACTCTACTCTACCTAAGCCAAGAACTGTGAATTCTTTAATAATTCACTAGTTTTTGATACTTCTCTCTTTCTTCAATCCCCATTGGTGGCTCCATCAACATACTAAACCAATTGATTGGTTGGGGGCCTCTACCGTGAATAAAGAATCAAGCAAATTATAAGGTAAGTATACTGAATTTTGATCTTTTCTATAATTACTCAATGATTCTCTCTTCTCAACCCCTCTCAAGCTTGAGAAGTTTAATTGGTATGGTTTTTTAAATGCTATTGAAGTTAATTGGTGAATAGTAGTGAAGAGTTACATAATTTAATAAATGCTATAGAAGTTAATTTCCATTTATGTTTAAATTCTAATGGTTTTTTCTCTCTCTCACTCAAGAAATGGTCATACTCATGACCCATTCTCAATCCAAATGAAGCTTTTCATAAAGCTTTTTCTTAATCCAAGATTAAGCTATGCTTGAGGCCAAATTAATGGCTTTTTACTATGCTTTTAGTTTATGCACATTGATGATTCAATCCATTATGGATTGATGACCCAATTAGAGACCATTCTAATTGTTTTCTTAATGATCCAATTAGAGACCATTATGGATTGATGACCCAATTAGAGACCATTCTAATTGTTTTCTTAATGATCCAATTAGAGACCATTATGGATTGATGACCCAATTAGAGACCATTCTAATTATTTCCTTAATGATAAGCTTTATCCCTTAGAAAAAAAATTGAGATTTATCAGTCATAGTAGCGGAGCTATGGCAAAATTTTTATAGAAATCACGCATAAAATAAATTCATTCAAAGCATAAAAAGAGGACTTCCTACCATATCCTAGGAACTATCATCCTAGATTAATTAAAAGAATATTATTATGCATGGAGATATGGATGTTTGCATGTAGATGTAGAGGTATGGATGTGAGTGTGAATGTGGAGGTGGATGTATGCATGTAGATGTAGATGTATAGATGTAGATGTGGATGTGGAGGTGGGTGGATGCATGTAGATGTAGATGTATAGGTGTAGGTGAGAATGGAGATGTGGATGTATACATATAGATGTAGATGTATAGATGTAGATGGGAATGGAGATGTGGATGTATACATGTAGATGTAGATGTATAGATGTAGATGTGAATGGAGATGTGGATGTATGCATGTAGATGTAGGTGTATAGACGTAGATGTGGATGTAGAGGTGGATGTATGCATGTAGATGTAGATGTATAGATGTGGATGTGAATGTGGAGTGGATGTATGCATGTAGATGTAGATGTATGGAGGTGAATGTGAATGTGGATGTGGATGTATGCATAGGGATGTAGATGTATGCATGTAGATGTGAATGTACGCATATAGTTGTGGATGTATGGATGTGAATATACGATTGTGATGTGAGGGAATCTGAAGTGATGAGATGGAAATGATGTGATGGGATGAGTATACATATAAATGGAATATGGAATAAGTAATGTAGATTGAGGAGGGATAATGTGGAAAAATGAAAGTTAAAATAGAAATTGTATTGTAAACTGTTTGTAAATGCTGTTTGTAAATGCTGTTTGTAAATGATTGTTTTATGTCAAGAATGCTGGGGGGAGCATTTTGACCGTCTTGTGATTAAGGTCGTGATGAGAAAGTTGCAACTGCTGACGGGGAGTCAATGAAGGACGTCTCGCGTAGCAAGGTCGGCCGAGGTCTTGACCAGCCTCGGTGCGATTAAAATGGTGAGCTTCCGGTACGGTGGATGAGGGGCCAAGGAAGCGGCCTATGCGTGAAGCGCTAGGTTACCTGCGAAGGATCCTAGAGGGTGCTGACCATACGGTGCTCGGGCTCTGGGTCGCCTAGGATACCCACGCGTGCGTCGAGGAAGATATTGGAACAGAGTTGGAGTTGTTTTCTGAAATCGAGCATGGATCTGGTTGATTGACCTTGCTGGTCTTCAATGGATGAGTCCATGGCTCCTTATATGGATCTGTTGGTTGATCTTGCTGATCTTCAACGAGAGTCCATCTTGTTAAGTGGTTATATTGCCAAGTATTATGGGCTAGGAACTATCGAAACGGCTCCTGAGCGTTCTAGTTGCCAATGATGCCATAGATACTCTGATGAAGGAATGATGGGAAATTAAGAATCAATTGGATAAATTGGAAGATGGTGATCAATGATACTATGGTTTTATTAAAGGATTGTTTTAAACTGGTTGAATCTGGTTGAAAAAAAGGCAATTTCATATTGGGTGTGTGAGTGGTGTGACTTGTTTTATTTTGCATGAACATCCGGCTAGGGGGCCTTGGAACTCTTTTCCTTGGTACCCGGGACAAAACCTAACCAAATTTTTAATTGGATCCCATCACTACAGTGGTTGGGCGGTTGGCTAACCCATGGGATTGGATGGGGTTAGGCTGGACTGATGGATCCGTAAACCGAGACTCAAACTTTTGTTTTTACGATAGAAAAAAAAAAATAAATCCCGGACAGTAACTGTTCTATGGATAGGAATCAACGGCTGTGCCTCTTGAATGGGGAAAAAAGCGTTGATCCCAATGATCCAAGTGCAAGTTTCTTCCTTGAACTGACTAAGTATCTTATAGATGTAATCGGATCATCTCGATCAGAAATGATCTTGACTACGTTAGAGTAAAAAGTTATCCTGGTGGAATCGCCCGTGCTTTTCGGTAAAGGAAGTTTTTCCGGGTTCGGTTTTGGAACAACCGATGGATTAGTCTCTTATCCGGATATCCGTGGGCGAGGCCCCGAGTGTGGGACCCCTGTCCCACGCGAGAAGCGCTACTTCCGCTGCCAGTACCGCGAATCCGTTGCTCGGTGGGAACAGGGATCTTACAGGTCTAGCTCTACCATGTGGTAGAGCAAGAATGCATCGATCTAGCTGTGTTCCATACACATCAACTAAACCAATTACTCCAAGAAGAGACCTACTTCGCACAACAAGAACCAAGGAGCTAGAATTGCATTTGATCTAGCTCTACCACGTGGTATTGATGTATTCTACCTAGACCACATCGTAGGGTTAGAATGCTTTGAGGTCTAGCTCTACCATGTGGTGGAGCTAGAATTGCATTCTTCTAGCTCTACCATGTGGTAGAGCTAAGCTTCAACGAATGTAACCGACTGAGGTTGAATGTAACTGTGGTAGAGTTGTATTCTACCTAAACCACATTGTAGAGATAGAATGCTTTGAGGTCTAGCTCTACCATGTGGTGGAGCTAGAATTGCATTTGAGGTCTAGCTCTACCAGGTGGTCAAGCTAAAGTCGTACAGGTAGAAAGCTTTGAGGTCTAGCTCTACCATGTGGTAGAGCAGAATGCATCAATCTACGTGTGTTCCATACACATAAACAAAACCAATTACTCCAAGAAGAGACCTACTTCACATGACAAGATCCAAGGAGCTAGAACTGCATTTGATCTAGCTCTACCATGAGGTAGAGCTGTATTCTACCTAGGCCACATCGTAGAGCTAGAATGCTTTAAGGTCCAGCTCTACCATGTGGTGGAGCTAGAATTGCATTTGAGGTCTAGCTCTACCATGTGGTAGAGCTAGACTTCAACGAATGTAACCGACTAAGGTTGAATGTAACTGTGGTAGAGCTGTATTCTACCTAAACCACATTGTAGAGATAGAATGCTTTGAGATCTAGCTCTACAATGTGGTGGAGTTAGAATTGCATTTGAGGTCTAGCTCTACCATGTGGTGGAGCTAGAATCGTAGAGGTAGAAAGCTTTGAGGTCTAGCTCTACCATGTGGTAGAGCAAGAATGCATCGATCTAGCTGTGTTCCATACACATCAACAAAACCAATTACTCCAAGAAGAGACCTACTTCACACAACAAGAACCAAGGAGCTAGAATTGCATTTGATCTAGCTCTACCACGTGGTAGAAATTTATTCTACCTAGACCACATCAAAGAGCTAGAATGCTTTGAGGTCAAGCTCCACCATGTGGTGGAGCTAGAATGCATTCTTCTAGCTCTACCATGTGGTAGAGCTAGACTTCAATGAATGTAACTGGCTGAGGTTGAATGTAACTGTGATAGAGCTGTATTCTATCTAAACCACACTGTAGAGAGGTCTAGCTCTACCATGTGGTGAAGCTCGAATTGCATTTGAGGTCTCGCTCTACCATGTGGTGAAGCTAGAATTGCATTTGAGGTATAAAGCTTTAAGGTCTAGCTCTACCATGTGGTAGAGCAAGAATGCATCGATCTAGCTGTGTTCTATACACATCAACAACACCAATTACTCCAAAAAGAGACCTACTTCACATGACAAGAACCAAGGAGCTAGAATTGCATTTGATCTAGCTCTACCACGTGGTAGAGCTGTATTCTACCTAGACCACATCGTAGAGCCAGAATGCTTTGAGGTCCAGCTCCACCATGTGGTGGAGCTAGAATGCATTCTTCTACCTCTACCATGTGGTAGAGCTAGACTTTAATGAATGTAACCGGCTGAGGTTGAATGTGACATTGGTAGAGCTGTATTCTACCTAAACCACATTGTAGAGATAGAGTATTTTGAGAACTAGCTCTACCATGTGGTAGAGCTAGAATTGCAATTGAGGTCTATCTCTACCATGTGGTGGAGCTAGAATCGGTGAGGTAGAAAGCTTCGAGGTCTAGCTCTACCATGTGGTAGAGCAAGAGTGCATCGATCTAGCTGTGTTCCACACACATCAACAAAACCAATTACTCCAAGAAGAGACCTACTTCACACAACAAGAACCAAGGAGCTAGAATTGCATTTGATCTAGCTCTACCACGTGGTATTGCTGTATTCTACCTAGACCACATCGTAGGGTTAGAATGCTTTGAGGTCTAGCTCTACCATGTGGTGGACCTAGAATTGCATTCTACTAGCTCTACCATGTGGTAGAGCTAAGCTTCAACGAATGTAACCGGCTGAGGTTGAATGTAATTGTGGTAGAGCTGTATTCTACCTAAACCACATTGTAGAGATAGAATGCTTTGAGGTCTAGCTCTACCATGTGGTGGAGCTAGAATTGCATTTGAGGTCTAGCTCTACTAGGTGGTGGAGCTAGAGTTGTAGAGGTAGAAAGCTTTGAGGTCTAGCTCTACCATGTGGTAGAGTAGAATGCATCGATCTACCTGTGTTCCATACACATACACAAAACCAATTACTCCAAGAAGAGACCTACTTCACATGACAAGATCCAAGGAGCTAGAACTGCATTTGATCTAGCTCTACCATGAGGTAGAGCTGTATTCTACGTAGGCCACATGGTAGAGCTAGATTGCTTTAAGGTCCAGCTCTACCATGTGGTGGAGCTAGAATTGCATTTGAGGTCTAGCTGTATGATGTGATAGAGCTAGACTTCAACGAATGTAACCGGCTAAGGTTGAATGTAACTGTGGTAGAGCTGTATTCTACCTAAACCACATTGTAGAGATAGAATGCTTTGAGGTCTAGCTCTACAATGTGGTGGAGTTAGAATTGCATTTGAGGTCTAGCTCTACCATGTGTTGGAGCTAGAATCGTAGAGGTAGAAAGCTTTGAGGTCTAGCTCTACCATGTGGTAGAGCAAGAATGCATCGATCTAGCTGTGTTCCATACACATCAACAAAACCAATTACTCCAAGAAGAGACCTACTTCACACAACAAGAACCAAGGAGCTAGAATTGCATTTGCCCTAGCTCTACCACGTGGTAGAAATGTATTCTAACTAGACCACATCGTAGAGCTAGAATGCTTTGAGGTCAAGCTCCACCATGTGGTGGAGCTAGAATGCTTTCTTCTAGCTCTACCATGTGGTAGAGCTAGACTTCAAGGAATGTAACCGGCTGAGGTTGAATGTAACTGTGATAGAGCTGTATTCTATCTAAACCATATTGTAGAGATAGAATGCTTTGAGGTCTAGCTCTACCATGTGGTGAAGCTAGAATTGCATTTGAGGTCTAGCTCTACCATGTGGTGGAGCTAGAATTGCATTTGAGGTCTAAAGCTTTAAGGTCGAGCTCTACCATGTGGTAGAGCAAGAATGCATCGATCTAGCTGTGTTCTATACACATCAACAAAACCAATTACTCCAGAAAGAGACCTACTTCACATGACAAGAACCAAGGAGCTAGAATTGCATTTGATCTAGCTCTACCACGTGGTAGAGCTGTATTCTACCTAGACCACATCGTAGAGCTAGAATGCTTTGAGGTCCAGCTCCACCATGTGGTGGAGCTAGAATGCATTCTTCTACCTCTACCATGTGGTAGAGCTAGACTTTAATGAGTGTAACCGGCTGAGGTTGAATGTGACATTGGTAGAGCTGTATTCTATCTAAACCACATTGTAGAGATAGAGTTTTTTGAGATCTAGCTCTACCATGTGGTAGAGCTAGAATTGCAATTGAGGTCTAGCTCTACCATGTGGTGAAGCTAGAATCGGTGAGGTAGAAAGCTTTGAGGTCTAGCTCTACCATGTGGTAGAGCAAGAATGCATCGATCTAGCTGTGTTCCATACACATAAACAAAACCAATTACTCCAAGAAGAGACCTACTTCGCACAACAAGAACCAAGGAGCTAGAATTGCATTTGATCTAGCTCTAACACGTGGTATTGTTGTATTCTACCTAGACCACATCGTAGGGTTAGAATGCTTTGAGGTCTAGCTCTACCATGTGGTGGAGCTAGAATTGCATTCTTCTAGCTCTACCATGTGGTAGAGCTAAGCTTCAACGAATGTAACCGACTGAGGTTGAATGTAACTGTGGTAGAGTTGTATTCTACCTAAACCACATTGTAGAGATAGAATGCTTTGAGGTCTAGCTCTACCATGTGGTGGAGCTAGAATTGCATTTGAGGTCTAGCTCTACCAGGTGGTGGAGCTAAAGTCGTAGAGGTAGAAAGCTTTGAGGTCTATCTCTACCATGTGGTAGAGCAGAATGCATCAATCTACGTGTGTTCCATACACATACACAAAACCAATTACTCCAAGAAGAGACCTACTTCACATGACAAGATCCAAGGAGCTAGAATTGCATTTGATCTAGCTCTACCATGAGGTAGAGCTGTATTCTACCCAGGCCACATCATAGAGCTAGAATGCTTTAAGGTCCAGCTCTACCATGTGGTGGAGCTAGAATTGCATTTGAGGTCTAGCTCTACCTTGTGGTAGAGCTAGAATTGCACTTGAGGTCTAAAGCTTTAAGGTCTAGCTCTACCATGTGGTAGAGCAAGAATGCATCGATCTAGCTGTGTTCCATACACATCAACAAAACCAATTACTCCAAAAAGAGACCTACTTCACATGACAAGAACCAAGGAGCTAGAATTGCATTTGATCTAGCTCTGCCACATGGTAGAGCTGTATTCTGCCTAGACCACATCGTAGAGCTAGAATGCTTTGAGGTCCAGCTCCACCATGTGGTGGAGCTAGAATGCATTCTTCTACCTCTACCATGTGGTAGAGCTAGACTTTAATAAATGTAACCGGCTGAGGTTGAATGTGACATTGGTAGAGCTGTATTCTAACTAAACCACATTGTAGAGATAGAGTAATTTGAGATCTAGCTCTACAATTGCAATTGAGGTCTAGCTCTACCATGTGGTGGAGCTAGAATCGTTGAGGTAGAAAACTTCGAGGTCTAGCTCTACCATGTGATAGAGCAAGAATGCATCGATCTAGCTGTGTTCCATACACATCAACAAAACCAATTAATCCAAGAAGAGACATACTTCACATGACAAGAACCAAGGAGCTAGAATTGCATTTGATCTAGCTCTACCACGTGGTAGAGCTGTATTCTACCTAGACTACTTCGTAGAACTGAATGCTTTGAGGTTCAGCTCTATCATGTGGTGGTTCAGGAATTGCATTTGAGGTCAGATAGCTCTACCATGTGGTAGAACTGTATTCTATCTAGACTACATCGTAGAGCTAGAATGCTTTGAGGTCCAGCTCCACCTGCATGTGGTGGAGCTAGAATGCATTCTTCTAGCTCTACCATGTGGTAGAGCTAGACTTCAATGAATGTAACCGGCTGAGGTTGAATGTAACTGTGGTAGAGCTAGACCTCAAAGCTTTCTACCTCTACGATTCTAGCTCCACCACATGGTAGAGCTAGACCTCAAATGCAATTCTAGCTCCACCACATGGTAAAGCTAGACCTCAAAGCATTCTATCTCAATTACTCCATCTTGGAGCTCTCAATACATTTATTAGTCTTAATCTACCACATGGTAGAGCTAGATAAATGCATTCTAGCTGGACTTTAAAGTATTCTAGTCCTGGTTTTTCAATGGATATTATCTCTACCAGGTGGCAGAGCAAGATTAATAAATGTATTGACCAGAATGCTTTGAAATCTAGCTCTACCATGTGGTGGAGCTAGAATGCATTCTTCTAGCTCTACCATGTGGTAGAGCTAGACTTCAATGAATGTAACCAGCTGAGGTTGAATGTGACATTGGTAGAGCTGTATTCTACTTAAACCTCATTGTAGAGATAGAATGCTTTGAGGTCTAGCTCTACCATGTGGTGGAGCTAGAATTGCAATTGAGGTCTAGCTCTACCATGTGGTGGAGCTAGAATCTAGCTGTGTTCCATACACATCAACAAAACCAATTACTCCAAGAAGAGACATACTTCACATGACAATAACCAAGGAGCTAGAATTGCATTTGATCTAGCTCTACCACGTGGTAGAGCTGTATTCTACCAAGACCACTTCGTAGAACTGAATGCTTTGACATCCAGCTCTACCATGTGGTGGTTCTAGAATTGCATTTGAGGTCTAGCTCTACCATGTGGTATAACTGTATTCTATCTAGACTACATCGTAGAGCTCGAATGCTTTGAGGTCTAGCTCTACCATGTGGTGGACATTAGGAACTCAATGGAGTCTTCTTGGGCCCTTTTATTTGGCAGTTTAAGGGAGTCAAACCTTTTCTCTTAAGAAGAAACGTTTTCTAATTTGAAGCTTCAAAATGGCTACTTTATTCGAATTTGAATTTTGGGGGGAAAATGGAATTTAAAATCTAGCGGATAAAACCATATCATGTAACATATCTATGGAAAGCTCTTGATGCGTAGATCACGGATTTGTAATCTCCTCTCAAATTGGAGCTTGTATGTAGAAGTTATGGAGGTCCAAAAATTGTAAAATTGCCCCCTCCCCTTTTTGGGAAAAAAAGTGCACCCTTTGACCACTCTTACACCTCTCTTACAAACCATTGGTTTTTGCTTACATGGCGGGCTCCTATTTGTCAAAAAGTTAAACGTTTTCATAATCTCATGGCAAATTAAAGGGCCCAAAAAGACTCCATTGAGTTCCTAATGAGCTAGAATGCGTTCTTCTAGCTCTACCATGTGGTAGAGCTAGACTTCAAAGAAGGTAACCGGCTGAGGTTGAATGTAACTGTGGTAGAGCTAGACCATAAAGCTTTCTACCTCTACGATTCTAGCTCCACCACATGGTAGAGCTAGACCTCAAGTGCAATTCTAGCTCCACCACATGGTAGAGCTAGAACTCAAAGCATTCTATCTCAATTACTCCATCTTGGAGCACTCAATACATTTATTAGTCTTGCTCTACCACATGGTAGAGCTAGATAAATGCATTCTAGCTGGACTACCTCAAAGTATTCTAGTGCTGGTTTTTCAATGGATATTATCTCTACCAGGTGGCAGAGCAAGATTAATGAATGTATTGACCAGAATGCTATGAAATCTAGCTCTACCATGTGGTGGAGCTAGAATGCATTCTTCTAGCTCTACCATGTGGTAGAGCTATACTTCAATGAATGTAACCGGCTGAGGTTGAATGTAACTATGGTAGAGCTAGACCTCAAAGCTTTCTACCTCTACGATTCTAGCTCCACCACATGGTAGAGCTAGACCTCAAATGCAATTCTAGCTCCACCACATGGTAAAGCTAGACCTCAAAGCATTCTATCTCAATTACTCCATCTTGGAGCTCTCAATACATTTATTAGTCTTGCTCTACCACATGGTAGAGCTAGATAAATGCATTCTAGCTGGACTTCAAAGTATTCTAGTGCTGGTTTTTCAATGGATATTATCTCTACCAGGTGGCAGAGCAAGATTAATAAATGTATTGACCAGAATGCTTTGAAATCTAGCTCTACCATGTGGTGGAGCTAGAATGCATTCTTCTAGCTCTACCATGTGGTAGAGCTAGACTTCAATGAATGTAACCGGCTGAGGTTGAATGTGACATTGGTAGAGCTGTATTCTACCTAAACCACAATGTGGAGATAGAATGCTTCGAGGTGGAGCTCTACCATGTGGTGCATATAGAGTTATCATACATGAGATCTTATGCATCGAGCTCTCCTGTATTCTAAGAGGTCTCATGCATGAGATCCCTCTTGCATTGTAAGAGCTCTCATGCATTAATAGCTCTCATATGCATAGATCTCTCATATCGTGCATGAGAGCTATAGAGATTTTGGTCTTGCACTAGAGCTCTCATGCAAAGAGCTAGGTCTTACATTAAGAGCTCTCATACATAAAGCTCCCATGCATAGAGCTTGGTCTTACATTAGAGCGCTCATTCATAGAGATAGGTATTACATTAAGAGCTCTCATACATAGAGCTCGCATGCATAGAGCTCGCATACATAGAGCTCGCATGCATAGAGCTATATCTTGCATTATTATAAGAGTTCCCATGGATAGATCTCATGTATAGAGTGAAAGAGCTCTCATGCATAGAGCTAGGTCTTGCATTCAAAGCTCTCATACATTGATCTCACATGCATAGAGTTAGATCTTGCATTATTATGAGAGCTCTCTTACATACATCTCATGCATAGAGCTATAATATCTTGCATTATTATAAGAGCTCCCATGGATAGATCTCATGTATAGAGTGAAAGAGCTCTCATGCATAGAGCTAAGTCTTGCATTAAGAGCTCTCATACATAGAGATCGCATGCATAGAGTTAGATCTTGCATTAATTATTATAAGAGCTCTCATACATAGAGCTATATCTTGCATTATTATAAGAGCTCCCACGGATAGATCTCATGTAAAAAGTAAAAGAGTTCTCATGCATAGTCTCATGCTTAGAGAGTAAGAGCATTAGGAGCTACATCTTGCATTATTATGAGAGCTCTCTTGCATAGATCTCATGCTTAGAGTGTAAGAGCACGAAAGTACAATTTCAAGCAAGGAGAGAGGGGAGAAGCTATGCTATGAATAGAGGTACGATACTAGATGGATGGTTTTTCATTTCAAGTAATCTTGCACTAGTTTAAGTCATTTCAACTCCAGCTCTACCATGTGGTAGAGCTAGAATGCATTTTTTCAGCTCTAGCATGTGGTAAAGTATTAAAATTATCCCGCCCAATTTTAAATTCAAATTATCCCGCCAAATTTTAAATTCAAATTATCCCGCCCTTAAAGAATTTAAAATGGTCTTGCTATTTTTCAAGTTTTCCTTGACGTCCATGTCGCTTATGTAATACAAACCTACTTTCCCATCTTGTCATTGACAACTAGCACTTGGACATCACCGCATCCATTATCAAATTCAACGATACAACAAGGTACACATATTTTTGTCTCATACTAAATTATCTATGATTAGATTTAAAGTTTTGACCACATTGACATAGAGTAGAAAATAAAAGCATGCAAGAATTCAAAAACTCAGGAATGGTTGAAGAGAAAAACCTGAAAAGAAAATCAGGAAGAATGGACCTGCGTAGACAAGTTTATGCTGGCTGTCTACGGTGCTGTAGAAGATGTGGCCTGCAACTATGCAATGTCTTGTATATGCTGCGTAGGAGAGTGGGCCTGCTCACAGCAATAAGAGACGCCTAAAGAAAACCAAGCATGAGAGATTTATGGCCTGTTTATTTCCCTTTATCTCTTTTATTGTCTGATTCAGAAGAGAAAATCAGAAAATTAGAGTTTGAGATGCCCATATACCTGCTAGAATCCAGATTGCATGGCTTGCATGGCTATGGAGGGACGGATAAGCTTAGTTAAATAACCCCGGTTGTACATATAATCATCCAGCGGATAGAGCTGCTGAAGGGGCTAGAAGATGCGCATAAGGGGGGCTGCAGAGAGAGAGCCGCCCAGAGAGAACGCAAACGTGCTTAGAAGATCCGAAACTTACAAATATTAAGGTTTCATTGTCTATTCTAATCCAACCTTGAATGATGGAGATATCTTAGGTCACATGGTGGCGGTCTTGAAACGGCTGCCCCGGCGTCGATCCAGACCACGGTCTGGAGGGCGAGGTGCGATTCGGTGGCCACCGCTGCGCACACAGGGATCGACGATGATAGTGTCCTCCACAGCCTGGATCCGCTTCCAAGCGGTCGGGTAGTAGTCGTCCAGCAGCGCCCACGAACGTGAGCCCCGCAGAGAGAGAGCGTCTGTTGCTTTGTTTTCTCCTCAGCAGTTCTGTGTGCTAGAGCCGCCCAGAACGTGCGCCCCGCAGAGAGAGAGAGCGTCTGTTGCTTTGTTTTCTCCTCAGCAGTTCTGTGTGCTAGAGCCGCCTAGAACGTGCAAGCGTCTGTTGCTTTGTTTTCTCCTCAGCAGTTCTGTGTGCAGAGAGAGACGGATACGCAGAGAGAGACGGATATGTTCGCCACGTAGAGAGAGAGAGCCGCCCAGAAACGTTCGCCACGTAGAGAGAGAGAGAGAGAAAGCCGCCCAGAACGTGCAGGATAAGGTTGAGGATAAGGATTTGAGATTTTCATAAAATTAGCAATGGTGACCTAAAATTAGCATTGGTAACATATACCAAATTTTAAGTTACAATTTGGTAATTTTCTAGATCTTAAAGTTTCCAAAGATCTCTTCATTTCTCCATACATTTGGGATTAGGCCATCCCATCTTGTACACAATTTTGAAATATAAAATCAAGAGCAAAGATAATTTCATATAATTCTTTTTTTGCTCTTGGATTTACTTAAATTATGAAGATCAATTATTACGAATTTATCTTGACAAATCACCTTGTTTTGTCTTCTGAACATGCAATGGCTGTGTGCACTTGTGCAAAATCAATATTGAGGTGCCCGGATCTCGACGCCTAATCCATAGTTCCCTACTAGACTCATCTATGCTCCTTATGCATCCATACACACGTGTGCGCGCATAGCGGACCGACATAGCTCGAGACTAGATGTTGTATGAGTTACAAAAAATTAAAGCTATTTCTATCAGTTATTGAGAGAACTGAGAGAACTTGGAAAAAAGAGCAAGATATTATAGTGATTTCTACTTGGTGAACCTCAAGTTATCAATTTGAGCCTTGTTAAGCATGCATCATATAGGCTTATAGAAAAACCGTAATGGTAATTTTTCTTAAAAGGTGAGTTATCATTTGTAATTTTTTACTAGTGCAAAGTTACCAAATGGTAATCATCAATCTAAATTAGATTACAATTTGTAACTTTTTAGTCGTTTGGTTCCAAGGTGGTTACCAAATTTCTACTGTGATAAGGTTGCAGCGATTAGGTTTAAAATTGAAACTTTAATTTTGTTAATTAGAGTTTCTAAAAGGTGATCCAAACCATTGGATCACCTTGCCTTAAGTGTCAATGTAAAGGGGGTTTCTAAAAGTTATCAAACAACTCTAAATGTTGAAATTTGTTTCTTGTTCCATCAAATTTGTTCATGCATGTGGCAATATGTGTTAGTTTTGCATGTGGGTTTCTAATTATGTGGACTACCTACATGCCCAACCCCTTCCTACAGGTTTAATATTTGAAGCATACCTTCAGTGTAATCCCCGAGAGGTGTTATATATGGGTGGAAAATTACCATGTCTCATGTGGTTGCATTAAGGTTGCTCGATTGTTTGGCATGGGTGACCTAGCAAACACAATTATGCTTGCACTACAAGTATATCTGGGGGCATATAAGATTTCTATAATTGATTTAGTGAACCTGGAGCTCCGATTGAAACTAGATAAGTTTAAGAAGGCGAGGGTTAAGTTTTTTTTTTGGGATTTATGCTCGTAGGCACTTATTCCAACTCACCGTGCCTATAGGCACTTATTCCAACTCACGGGTTGCAAAAAAGGGTTGTGATAACCCTTGTACAGCATAGGAATAATTATAACAATAAGGTGAGGCTTGTGTCGAATATGATGTTTTTGAGGTCATGTGTTGGGCATGGGTCAAGTTGATACGTGGCCCCATTTCACCTTCTAAATCTAGAACCACCAACAAATTTATGCTTATGTGTGTATTAATTGATGATCAAGAGCCTCAAGTTAACAGGTATTGAGACTGAACATTGCCCTAGTTTTGATCATTATTTGGTATAGATATTTATAACTTCTTCAACTTACCTTTTTCAAGCCTTGTTAGGTCTTTTTTTAATTGTAATGTGAAAAGACCCTAGTGTTTGTGGAAGTGGCACGTGGGAATAGCCCCTTTTTTCTAGATCCTTGGTTCTCATCATGTGAAGTAGGTCTCTTCTTGGAGTAATTAGTTTTATTGATCTGCATTAGCTCCACCACATGGTAGAGCTAGACCTCAAATAATTCAAGCTCTATGATGTGGTCTAGGTAGAATACAGCTCTACCACGTGGTAGAGCAAGATCAAATGCAATTCTAGCTCCTTGGTTCTTGTCATGTGAAGTAGGTCTCTTCTTGGAGTAATTGGTTTTGTTAATCTGCATGGTACACAGTTAGATTGATGCATTCTGGCTCCACCACATGGTAGAGCTAGACCTTAAATGCAATTCTAGCTCCACCACATGGTAGAGCTAGACCTCAAAGTATTTGATCTAGCTCTACCACGTGGTAGACATGTATTCTACCTAGACCACATCGTAGAACTTTAAGGTCTAGCTCTACCATGTGGTAGAGCTAGACTGCATCAATCTAGCTGTACCATAAACCACGTTGTAGACCTAGAATTCCTAGAGGTCTAGCTCTACCATGTGGTGGAGCTAGAATACATTGAACTAGCTATACTATCTGGTAACTATATCATGTGGTGGAGGTAGAATGCATCAATGTAACTATATCATATAACGGAGCTAGAGTTCATTGATCTAGCTCTACCATGTGGCAGAGCTATATCAAAATAATCTATCTAGACACCATGGTATCGCTAGAATGCTTTGAAGTCTAACTCCACCACATAGTAGAGATAGTCTTCAATGGGTTCTATCTCTACCATATGATAGAGCTAGTTCTAGCTCGGCCACATGGTAGAGCTATACTTCATGGTAGAGTCTGATGTAGGTTTCAATCTAAAAAAAATTGCTTGCTAGATTTGATTACTAGTTTAACAAGTCCAACATGATTATGTGCAGGATGGATTTCCAATCTGGAGGGAGGGTCTACATGATGTTGAACAATGATTCTGTTGGTATTGGTTGCGTGTGTAGAATTGATCCAAATTCCACTTGTAGTGGAACAAAGATTGGTTAAGGAAATGTGTCATTACTTGTGGAGGAATGCTTGAAGGATGTGGAACTACCATTTCCTACAATGGATACCATTTATCTAAAAAATGCATTATGGAGTAATGTTCGTTGGCCAAAAATGCTTTTAAGGCCTTTCACAAGGGAGCTAGAATTTGGAGAGTGGAGTGAAAGATGTAGTGATGCAGATCAAGAAGAGTCTGTGGAACCTCCAATTATAGATGCAATACCGATAACATCTCCAGAACTTGACATGCAAATCCGACAATCTTGGAAGAATGAGATGGTTCTTTTAAAGGATGAGAGCATGATGCAAACTATCAATCAAGGGACTATCTTATATGTGTTTCCATTTGAATGTGTCAACTTTCAACAACTTGGTGATGATTGTGTGGGTGTGGCTATTGAAAGTGCAAATGTATTTCAAACTATGCCGCAAGTGGATAGTATCACCCTAGTTAAATGGCCTATTAAACAGCTGACAATGCTGGATGGGAGCCCATTGCAACGCTATGTTCCGCTTAATGGCATGCATGTTGAACATGCTGATGTATGTAATGAGGATAATGATGGAGATGTAACTAATGAGGTTATTGTTGCCCAAACCTCTGCAAAAAGACACTACACTTTCATAAACAGGATTCCAAAGCAGAGACCACAACCAGCTTCTGCATTATATATGTCACGTGAATCAGTTCAAAGGATTTCATCCATTGATTGTTGTGCAAAAAAATGTTGTCAGCTAATCGATCGTGATGTACTAATGAGGATACGACAAGACTTTTGGGGACAATCTCAGGAGTCTCGTACAAATTATGTATATGATGTGCTTTCTACAGCTTGGCATCATGATTCAGCTCAAAAAATTAAATATGAATTTAGGTTAAATGGGGTGATTGTTTGTTGCAGAGCATGGTATGAGATGCATGGTATACCAAAGACATCCTTTTACCGTTACAGGGAAAAGTTTGAGTCTGGTGTGTGTCAATATCTGCATGGAAACACAAGGGTGTTGAGGAGAGGCCTACAACATGCTAGTGAGGCAAGAGCACTACTTGATGAATTTGTGAACATGAACTCCGAGCCTGCGCCACACAAAAGTAGAACATTGCTAGATGGCTCAAGGGAAACTAGGTTGTCGATTCCATCAATATTCAAGCAAGTTGACATTTTAAATGAAATCAACGCAACACTTGAGCAGTTGGGACATGAGAAGAGGCTATCAAAGTCATCGTTTAGTAGAATTTGGAATAAAGAGTACCCACAAGTGTCCCTAACAAAGGCAAGTGAGTTCTCCAAGTGCACCTTGTGTAGTGGTCTCAAGGCAAAACTAGAAGCCAAACCTAGTCTAGAAGAAAGAGCAAGGCTCCTCAGTGAAAGAGATATTCACATGCGACAACAACAAAGTTGCAGGAGCTTATACTATGCATGGCGCATATTTTCGGAAACCCAACCACAAAAGTATGTATGCATCATCCATGACAAGATGGATCAAAAGAAAACAGCCATTCCCAGACTACGGGTCCTTCCCAAGGGTGTGGATTCGGGATATAATTTACCAATTGCATTGATTGGTATGATCACTCATGGCCATGCAGAAGGTCATTATGGACACTTTATTTTGAATGGTTTATGGCCATCTGATCCCAATCTAACAATTGGCTCAATTGCAAGTTGTTTACATAACATAGAGAGGATGGATAAGCATCCTCTTGGTGATCTAGTAACAAATGGGCTTCCAAGGAGCAATGTTTCACTTCTACATGCTTTAAATTCAAGGACAGCTTTAGACAACCACAATATGAGTGATGGTAAAGATCCCATTGTTGAACCATGTATAAATCAGGGAGACACAATGAATTGGGTTTCCTCGTTTTGCAAGTTGCCAGAAAACTTGTTGCTACAACTAGATAATTGTGCTGGAGAAAATAAAAATCGGTACTTATTTGCCTATTTGTCATTGCTTGTTGCACGGGGTGCTTTCAAAACTGTACAGTTGGGATTTCTAATGGTCGGACATACACATGAGGATATAGATGCCATGTTTAGCAGGTTTTCAGAGAAATTAAGAGTGGGGCAAACCTTTACTTTACCACATTTGATGGATACTTTAAGAACCAGCTCAACTTCTTCTCCAGCTCCCTTCTTGCTTACAGAGGTCCCTGACTTCAAGGCATATTGTGATGGCTACATTTGTGATGGGCAAGAAGCACTTATAGGTCACTCCAAACCACTTCTATTCAGGTTCTTCATGGAAGGAGACACACCGGTAATGCAATTTAAGGCACATGTAGCTATTCGTAATTGGAGTGGAAGTATCCGTCTTTGGAAGACAGACAGTGAAGGTAAACCAAGGTTACCAAAAGGAGATCCACCTCTACTACCAATGGCCGAGCATATAAAGATGCATGCAGAAGTAATATCAGGATTGAAGGGTTACATAAAATTTTGGCAGAATCTAAGTAATGGTTCATTTGTGCCAAGATATTATAGGCCCGTCATAGATTATTGGAGTAATGTAATCGAAGAGCTTGGAAAACCAATACAATCAGAGGCAAGAAAGTACACAGATTTTTGGCCAAAATCTGAAGGGTCCCATCAATTAGATGATATGAATGTTGAACAATTGCAGGCACAAAGATTCTTAGGTATTAAAGAACATAATGATCATTATTGTGGGCTTGTACAGGATAAACCAAGGGAGGCATTTAACCCTATGCTACATGTTCAGCAAGGACACTTTGTTATGCTGCACCCAGATGACACAAACATCTATCTAGTTTGGCTTGCTATGGCTGAATCGGATATTAATGATGAGCCTACATCACCAAATTACAAGAAACTCTTGATTCAATATTGGGGACCTTGTGCAAGGAAGAAAGGTTTGACAGATACTCAAGCTTATGCTGATTGTTGGAAGGGATATTGGCAAATTAATGAGGCAGAACAACAAGTATGGGAGAATGCTGATGCAATTCTTTGGTCGTGGAGACCAAGGAATCCACCACCATACAAAAGAATTAAGATACCAGAAAAGGAAGCCCGTAAAGAAAAAGCATGCTTAGGCTTGGCCTGTGAGGATGAAGCTCATATTGATGGTTCCTTCAATGAGGAGTAGCATTTGTAGATGTAATATTGACAATGTGGATTTTTAGGTTATAACTCTAATATCCAAAAGAGATGTACTTTTGTACTATCTTCTTTTAAATTATTTTTTATTTTCACTTATTGAATGAAATTTTTTTTGTGTCTCCTACATTTTTTTGATATAATAATGTTTCTATCTTATTTGTTCAATTGTTTCATAAATTTTGTGCAGTGTACAACTCAATTGGTGCAGGTCCTTGTTGCAAAGAAACAAATACCACTTTCTTATTAATGGTGTTTATCAACACCACCTTCCTACATGATTATCAAACTCCTTTCAAAATATAACTATGCACAAATACTAATTATAGTACCACTTTTTTGGTTCGAACCGTGATTATCTCAACACTACCTTCCTCCGTTCTATATTAAGAAATTCCACAATAACTATTCCCACATTAAGTGGGAAATTCCCATAATACATGAAACCTCTCAATTTCAAAATTCCCATAATGCGGGATTTTTCCCATAATACCTAATACGGTCTTCAATGCCATATTTTAGTGAGGAAGCACTCCTTCCTCTACCACCTTCTCCAGAGGCCGGTTTTTGTGAGGGGTTGTCCCTGCATCCTGAGGAAATTGATACCATCTTTCCAGCAGATGTGGACACGGATCCACCACCAGCGCAAGGGTAAGCACATCGACTCCACAATAAGATCGACAAGCCAGGGCACTTTTCTCCCATTGGGTTTTTCCCCTCGGCTATATTCGGTGATTGGCACCAATAACAAATTTTATTCCTTTATTTTCTTTTCTTGCTTGTTAATAAAAATTTTGCAGAGATCTCCGCTAAAAAAGAGCATCAAACATGCCCCAATGGTCCACCTATCGTGCACACAAATTAGGAAGGGAGGAGACATGCTACGCCTACAAAGTTCAAGGAGGAGCAATCTGCACAAAATCATCAATGCAAACGAACAACATCAACGGGCACTACAACAGGTGTATTCAAATCTTAACCTTTTGTTCTTTATGTGCTTTTATCTTTTGGATATATGGTTTGCATGTTCACACAATATTGGCTGGTTTAAGTTTTTGATTAGTTGTTAAAATATGGTGAGTGAATTCTAGATTCTTAGAGGACTTAGTAGAAGATATTTCTATTTAAAGACAGTGTAGGATATATACCAATGGAGTATGCCAAGTTCTTATGATTTCAAGGTATATTAGTTATCCCTAGTGATAGCTACCTCTTAGGTATGAGCTAGGTGCTAGGAGTAATAAAAATTTATGAAAATATACCTAAAAAATATATATATACAAAGTGAATTGAGACATGACGTGTCTACCGCTATGTGAAATGCTTGGTAGGACCTGGGGTTGTCTTAGCACCTTGGGGCCGATGCCTTGGTTTCCATGGGGTAAACACTGACGTCTAAAAGCTTCAGAAAAAGACCTTCAAGGATTTTATCGCCTTGATAGATGTTGGTAGGACTCTGGGGTACACTATGGGCCCTCGAGACCGATGCCCTCAACTTCATGGGGTACTCCTTATGTCATAAAAGAAAGAAGAAGGGTCTGTTGCCCTTGAGATACTTAGCGGTTTTTAGATTCTCTTGGCGGAGGTCTCTTGGCCATTGCTTGGGTCTCATTGGGATGGAACCTTAATCTTTATCACCTTCTACACACACATCAAAAAAAAAGAGAGTTCCAATCACCTTTGCTCATATTTAGGAGTAGGTTTTTCACTTAGGAATAACTTAAATACTTGTAGGACATTGAGAATGCGGTCATAACCGGCGGTGTACAAGCACACTTGCCTTTGCATAGCACTATCTACCACTTAGTCTCACTTTGACTAGTCTTTACTCACCTATTTTAGTACTCTTTAAAACTTTAATCAGCCTTGCACTTGTATGCTCACATGTGGAATTGTCATTGCTGTTTTTTTTTCTTTTCTTCTTTTCTTTTCTTTTTTTAATAGAGTTCTTCACATCCTTAGTGTTTTTCAGCAAGGGAGATGCCTTTCAAGGACTAGCAGATGTTCCTGATCTAGGTACACAAGCGACAATATTGGATACTGGACTTCTTGATATAGATAATGAAGATGTTAAAACTATCCCAGACATTGAGTTTCTAAGAATCAAGAAGAATCTTTTGATCAAGCAATGTATTCGAAAGTACTGCAGAGAAGGCTGCAAGCTTGTTGATCTTTTCAGTAATGGCTACATCATCGAGCTAGGGCTAGCACTAAATAAGGAAGTGATTTGCCTAGTGGAGAGTATTGAAGATCAAAGAAAGATGGGAATAAGGCTTCTTGACTTTGCAAAGTCAAGAAATGAGCAACCAGTACCGCCTATTACTAACAATCCAAGGAATACCACGGAAAGATCGAGCCATGGTGAAGTTCGTTCAGCTCGAGATTTTTTGGATTTTGAAGATAGTATGTAACTTCTTAATGGGCTTTCCTTGTATCTTCAATACTTTGATTTGGTGATGTTTTGACTTGTTATATCCTTGGTTCATTTTTTAGTAGTATTTTTGTAGCTCTCTCCAAATTGGGCTTTGGAATCTAGAATCACCAAGTTATGGATCCTAACATGTTCATTGACAAATTCACTTTTTACATAACCAATTGGTGAATTTGGAAAGCCTACTTAGTGGTCGCACAATGGCCAGTTGGTGAATCTGAAAATCTTGCTTATAAATCTAAGATGATAGAGCTAGAGATCCTCTCATTTACTTCAATCCTAAGATGATAGAGCTAGAGATCCTCTCATTTACTTCAATCCTACCCTGTGTGGTAGATCTAGATTTCAATAGGTCTACAATTTGGTGGAGCTAGCTACCTCTTCAAAGTGGTGGACCAAGAACCCATTAAAGTCTAGCTACCTCTTCAAAGTGGTGGAGCTAGGCCAATGCACCCCCCCAAAGACAGTTTTTGCAGAGCATCCATTTAAGTCTAGATCTACCATATGGTAGAGCTAGGCCAATGCATTTCTAGCTCCACCACATGGTAGAGCTAGTTCAAATGCAATTCTAGCTCCTTGGTTCTTGTCACGTGCGAGGAGCTAGAACCCATTGAAGTCTAGACCTAGAACCTATGGAAGTCTACTGGCTCCACCCATAAAGAAGCTATCTTGATCCCCAACTCAACCACGTGGTAAAGCAAGACTTATAAATTTTAGCTCTACCATATGGAAAATCTACAACATCTAAAATTTTAGCTTTACCATATAGTTGAGTGGTTGAGCAAAAGGGATACAAGTGTTATAACCCTACTACACGTGAGTTGAGGGTAAGCACGCATGTTGTTTTTGATGAGATGATCAGCTGGTATGCTGCTAAAAAAGAAGCTGTTGGGGCTGATGTGAGTGGAAATGTGGTTGCACAAAATGCAAGTCAGCAATCATAGTCTTTGAGTAGACCAGGAGAGTCCTCATCTAGTGGTTTAGTTGGTAGACCATGGAGTGGCAGACTGCGTCATAACACTAGTCCTGCAAATGTGATTAGTACATCACATAAAGACAAAGAGAAAGTATTTGAGCCCCTTAGTATGCCTGACATTTCTACAGGACATTCTCATGTTGATGGAGAGTCTAGTGGCTCATAGATAGCCTTGATGAGGATCTAGGGATACCAACTATGAGAACACCTGGTGTAAAGAAGGCTATGGAAGCCATGAATGCAAAGCTGTGAAGATCTAAGAGAGTGAAGAATCCTGTGCAGAGGTTTACCTACGATGGTTATGTGGCACATCACTATGCATACATGGCAAAAGTTGTACAGGTTGTAGAGTCTACTTGCATTGATGAGGCTCTTGGAAATGTGTGTTGGGAGAAAGCTATGGACGAGGAGATGGACGCACTATATGGAAATGAGACTTAAGATTTAGTGCAATTGCCTGAAGGCAAGAAAGCCATTGGATGCAAGTGGGTCTACAAAGTAAAACATAATAGTGATGGAAGCATGAGCATGTACAAGGCTAGATTTGTAGCCAAAGGATATGCGCAAACATATGGCATTGATTATGAGGAAACTTTCAGTCCAGTTTTGCCAAGATGGCAACAGTGAGAGTTGTGATAGCAGTGGCTACGTTAAAGCAATGCTCTTTACATTAGATGGATGTAAAGAATGCATTCTTGCATGGGGATTTGTAGGAAGAGGTGTATATGTTACAGCCAGCTGGTTATGAGGATGTGTCACCCCAAGCATGTTTGCAAGTTGAAGAAAGCCTTGTATGGCTTAAAACAAGCACCAAGAGCATGGTCTAACAAAATTTTTGAATATCTTGTCACTATTGGCTTTCATATAGCCAATGTAGATTTCTCGTTGTATGTGAGACACAGTGATAGAGGGGTTGTGCTTGTTGTCATCTATGTAGATGACCTGATCATTATGGGAGACCATGATGCAGAGATCTTTGATGTAAAAATCTTGCTTAGATAGAAGTTTGAGATGAACACTACAAGGGATCGGGCTCATACCCGCGCTCCTAGCCGCTAAAAATGACTTGTGAAAAAAAGTAACGGGCCCGTGTATGAGCGCGTGTATCATCGCGGCCAGAGACATGCGTGTAAAAGCGCTGTCGTGAAGTGTGCGGTACAGCCAGGAAAGTACGAAACTTCTAGCTGTGAGAGTGAATGTCAAATCTAACAAGGAAACTCACGCACAAAATTTCCCAAGGAGTATTGAACTTCACTATTTCCAATGACAATTACATGTGTCAACTTGCCTCAATACAACCTTGAATTCATCCTGATGATTGCACAAAATTGCATATCAAGTGTTTATTCCTTCCATTCACATGTAAGCATAACAAGGCCTTCAAATTTTCCCAATATACATGTGACCAGTTACATCCTTTACATCCAGTGTCATCAAAACCATTATATCATGATGCTCTTTTTCACCTGAAAACCTGCCTTAATATTCTAACATCTCACAAGCAAAAGATGGCATAACATGCTCATGACTTCCGGAATTCAATCAAGCAGAAGATAGACCAATTTCCCGTGATTTAAATGTGCTAAGAGGATACCTTTTTCCACAAACTTCAAGTTATTGTTTTTCTTTTATTTATGCTTGTCTCGAAAGTCGCTTCAACGTTGATTATGTGAAGAAGAAACGCGGGAGCAGCACCGCTTCAGTCTTGATTTTTGAAAATGGTTTTTCCCATAATTATATCATCACGTAGTACTAGATTTACTCTCTAATTCTAACACCTACAAAGCACAAGCAGTATATGTATTCAAGAAATTAAAAACTCTGGTAGATTTTGACGCTGTTCCTCAACTCTGCAGATTTTTTTTCCCACTCTGAACTCGCCGTCGTGGCCTCTGGTCTTTCCTCTTTTTCCCGCGGAGAACTCGGCGCCCCCCACCACCTTTTTGAGCTATACATGCGGGAAATTCCAATTTAAAAGGCTGCGCTCGCATTTCCCTTCCATGCTATCTAGAAAATCCCCAAATAAAAGAAATGCATTTCCTTTTCCACGTATGTTGCTAGCCACGTATGCTGCTAGCCTTAGTGCTTTGTTTCTAACCTTAGCATTAAGGTTGCAAGGCATAACCTTAGCGCTAGTCCCACTTTGAATTCTCTGCTTTGGCACAAACACAAGATTCCCAAAGCATTCTCACACCTATGAAAACATGCTTACAAGCCCCATGTTTTCTATCTCCACATTAGATATACATAAGATACATGTACCTCTACATGATGATCCATGAAGTCCAAGTGCAGTTTTCTATCTCCACATTTCCCCCACATTCAATGAACTCTTCGGCACTGTGATGTTCATTAAATCTCCATTTCTCTTGACACCTTCATAGTTTATAAATCATCATATCGGCCCATGTGATTTATAGAATCTCCAATTGCTCATTCAAGTATTTCTCCATGCCTTCATAAATGCATTCCTTTGTGCATTGGTATGCCCTCATGCCATCATATATAACTGGATGCTTCTAACTTGCCCATGGGCTCTGAGTAACAGCAGAACCATCACCCTCCACACTCATATACAGAAACTCCTAGATCTGGCTCAGCCTCAGCTTGTCTTATTGAACCTCATTTACAATATAAACATATGTACATGGCATCATAATGACTCGTCATGGCACATAACCTCATGCATCTGGATGTGTATTAGATGGCCTCACATGCACGGTTTCACATCATAGACGTGCCATGGCACGACATCCACCCCCTCTAAACCTGCACATCCTCTGGTATGTGCCAAATCATCATCAAGGTCCACATATAACTGGATGTCGTCTTCATCTTCTGCAGTTCCAGGAAGATTATCCTCTTCCTCTTCAATCATTACCATACTACCACTGTCAAGCTTCTCATCCTGAATCTCTTGTGAATCAAAAGGATCACCATCATGCCTTCTTTTAAATATCTTGATTCTTTTGCCAGCCACAAGATTCTTTACTTCTGTTCCATCAAGCTCACACAGAGTATACGTGGCATTTCCATGCACATGCTTGATAATGTAAGGGCCAAACCATCTTTTTGCAAATTTTCTTTGAACAGTGAATTGGTTGTCAAGGCTACTGTCATACATTAGAACCCAATCACCTTCTTCAATAGGTTTTGGCCGGAGTCTGTGTCTACTATCAAATCTTTCTTTATTTTTCAACCTTGCATCTTTCAAGCGGGCTTTAGCAAGCTCTATATCTCCAGGCCTCCTCTCCAACTGTCTTATTCGCAATGCAAGGAGGTCATCTCTGCTCAATCCTTCGACCCAGGGCAATACATTCCAGGTTAGAATTACTTCTTCAACTGGCATCACTAGCTTCTGACCATACATCAATTCTGCAGGCATGTATCCTGTCACTGAGCTATGAGTTGTACGGTCAGCCCACAAGGCATATGGTAGCAGCTTTGGCCACTCTCGCATTCTTTCTCTGCATGCCTTAGCCAAAGCTTTAATGATTGGAGGATGTCCTCGCTCACTTTTCCCATTGCCCTCAGGATTGTAAGCACATGTTAGGGACAGTTTGATTCCAATTCTAGAGAAGAATTCCTTTGCTTCTTCAACATCTAGCTCACCCCTATCAGCTGTTATCTTCCCAACACAACCATACCGGCAGATCACATCTTCCAAGAGAAATTTGCATACTGTTTCTGTACTCTTTGTTCTAAGAGCACGCCCTTCTACCTGATTTGTCAAATCTTCTCTTGCAAGTGCTATATACCGCATCTGCCAAATTCCCAAAGGCATTGTGACTAGATCCACTACCCATTTGTAGTGCATGGCAGGCGGGTAGGTTGGTTGCAAGCCATCACGATGCCGCACATTTGAGTACATTTGGCATACCATGCATGTTTCCACATATTGGGAAATATCCTTGTACATTCCTTTCCACCAATATTTTTCCTTTATTTTGGTAAAGGTGGCCCACACACTTCTATGTCCAGCCGAGAGACTCTCATGGAATTCTTTCACAAGCTTTCCTTGTGTCTCTTTATTACATATGACTCTCTGTGGCATAGCATTCCTCTGCTTAGGATGCTTCCAGAGATACCCATCCTTTAGGAAATAACCATATGCTTTTCTGCGGATCCTCTTAAATTCTGAGTCAGACCAATTTTCTTGCCTTGTCAGAGTACTCAAATATTGACCAATAAGCAACCAATCTCCTTCATATATTTCCTCAATAAAAGACTCAAGTGCATTTGATAGGCAAATATGATCCCCTTTTGCATATGCTGTAGTATAGAACTTTGTACCCACATCATCAATGTCACTAATCATCTCCTTCTCATCTTCATACCTGGCTCTTGATAGCATATCTGCAACTGGATTATCTTTTCCCGCAATATGCTCAAACTCAGGGTTTAGTGACTTGATATAAGCAATCCACCTAAGCATAGCAATATCTGGAGTGGTACAACTTGCTATCATCCCAAGAAGTGGCAAGCAATCAGTCTCCACAAGTACAGATGCCCCAATAAGATATTCTTTTTCACATTTTAGAGCAGTGACTATCCCCCATAATTCTCTCTTGATCTGTGGATACTTTCGTTGCCGAAAGCTTAATACCTTTGCTCCAAATCTAATTACATACCTATGATCATCCTCATCATCTTGCCCTACTGCCCATCCTATCCCAGTAGGACTAGTATCAACTGTAACAATCACAGGCCTGCCACACTCATAATCTGCTTTTCTCAAAATGGGTGATGATTGGAGCAAATATTTCAGCTTCCGCATAGCTTTAATATGTACTGCACTCCACAGAAATTTTTGATTTTTCCTCAAAAGTTGATAAAGAGGATCTGCTACATGTGCATAATGTGGGATCCAAATAACATAAAAGACACATGCTCCAAGAAATCTCCTCAGCTCTGTAACATTAATGCATGTCTCTTTCATTCTTTGTATTGCATCTATTTTGGCTGGACAAGGACGGCGTCCACTAGTACTACAAAGATGTCCCACTATTAGCACTTCACCAACTCCAAACACTGATTTCAGCCCAGATAAAGTAAGATTCACTTCTTCAAGCCTGGATAGAATCATGTCACAATCCTTTATATGATTTGCCACAAACTTGCGGCACCCTTTTGAATCCAAATCCCCATCTTTGTCTTTCTCATCACAGCCCTTTATTGGCACATCATCCAAAAATGGCATAGTTTTTTGTGGTATGAAGTCTCGTAAGACTTTATTCATTCCATTCATCATATGTGCCACTGAGTTAGTGGCTCCCTGTGGTAAGGTACACATCCTTACTAATCCCAAAGGAGTTCTCATTGTGGTCAAGTCCCTGCTTTGTATATCCAGCTGGAACTGATCATATCCCGAATACAGATCACCCATAGAGTATATAGCTTTCCCTGCAAATGCTTCTGCAAACTCATCCACAATTGGACCTGCTCCCACATTCCTGATTGTGACTTTGTTTACAGGTTGCATGTCTTGAATAAAGCGCAATGTCCCATTTTTCTTTGGTACAGTAAACCATCTGTTGGAATATGGGGCACATGAAGGCTCCAAGATTCCCATCCTGATCTTTTCCTTTAGTAATTCCATTAACTTTGGCAAGAGAGCCTTTGGAACTGGAATTGGCCGCAGGTTCCAGGGCACATGTGGAACAGTAAGGATCACCATTGGTGCTGTTACACTTGGATCAACACAGCCTATCTCATGTGGCTGAAAAGCAAAAGCTTTCCCATGTTTTACAAGCATCTCCTCAAAGCATTCCCTTTCCACTGGCAATAGAAAATCATTCTCACCAATCTTCAGTTCTTTTAGAGTTTCTTGAGTAAATTTATGCCCAATTTTCTTCGGATCTCTAAGATTTGGCTGCTTTGAAGCTTCATCTATCTTCTCCTTGCTTCCTGGTGGCAAGGGCAAGGCAACTGGTTTCACCTTCTTTGCAACCGTTTTGTACTTTGTATCAACATGAGCATCCATCTCACAATTCATGTTTTTACATTCCACCCCCTCAAATTCCTGGATTATATCATACATCTCCACAGATGACACCTTTATCATTTCATTTCCACCCTGTAAGCATGCTCTTCCCATATCAAAAAGCACATCCATAGTATCTATAAATGACACCTCATCAAGCACCCCTGAAATAAACTCATTCTTCTCCAAAAGACCACACTGCTCAAAACTTTTTTGTTCATTTTGTATATGTTTTTGTATGCCACGCTTCAAATCCTTGCTTTTTACAAAAACCAGTGACCCATAGCTGGAGAATCCCTGAAAATTTGCTGAAAAATTATTTACATTGATTGAGTCCTGCGAGAACTCATTTCCCCTTGTACCATTGGAATCCCGCTTTACAATGGCACCTGGCCAAAATCCCTCATCTCCCTGTAATTCATAAACTCTCTGTTTATCTTTGGGAGTGACTGTGCCCGAAGAGACTCACGATTCCTTTCATGATTAATGCAAACTGTCAAAAACTGAACAGCTTTTTTGCCATCTTTACTCCTTATTCTTGCATATGCTGAACCATCATCCAAAACCTTTGTTTCCATCCTTACAGCTGTAATGTAGGGTTGCCCAAGGATAAGGGGATACGATGACATCTCCTGAACAAAGAAATTCTGATCATCCTTCACATCTCCTATAGTTACCCTTACATTTGGACATGCTGCATAAAGCTCTCCAGATGAGTTATTAGCTGCTTTAATCATCCACCCATGATCCACATCCATTGGCCACTTACATTTGTTGTAGAGATTTTTAGCCATAAGATTTATTTCAGACCCATGATCAATTAGAGCGACATATGGCTCTTCCAAATCACCTATCTTGACAAGGGTTTCAGTGGTTGCTCTTGCCCAATGACTCCTGGAGTAATGACTCTTTGTAAGAACTTCTTTTTCATCATCCTCTTCCACAAAGCGCACTTGTCGTGCCCCATCGCAGAGTGATTACATTCCACCACATTTTCTCTCTCTTCCTTTTTCTGTACCTGTACTCCATGAGTCTTGGAAGTGCTTGCCTCCCCTTGTGATGGAATAGATTCAATTATGGACTGCCTTTTTCTTCGTATAATATCAATTATCTCATCATGAAATTCTTTCTTTGCAATCCCCAAGACTTCCCCTAGTGTGAATTCCACCCTACTGTTTAAAATTCTTTCTTCAAGCACCTTTTTGAGATCTGTTGCAACTTCAATATCAGATTGAAGCTTATAGAGTGGACTTTTCCCTTTACCCTTCTCCTTCATTTTTGCTGGCGCTTCTTCCATTGAAACATCCTGTGGAGATCTGCTATGCTGTGGAGGCATATGTGATGGCCCAGGATCCTTCTTTTCACTTCCACGTGTAACTCTTTTTGATGGCCCTCCTTCCTCATTTTCCCTTTTACGCTTCTCCTCTACCTGTGCCTCATTATTTTGGCATTTGGCAATATAGGCATGAATGGATAAAGAATCCACAGGCTCCTCCCAGCCAGTCTCAAGACGTATACAATCACCTGCCTCATGCAAAGCTTGCTTTGACACTTTCTTTGACGCAATTAATTCCATTGTTGATGGCCAAAAATTCTCATTCTCATAATCCTCATCATTCTCAAATCCCTGCTTTAATTGACCAACCTTTAATCCATAGGTTGCTGCCTCAACCATAGAAATGGCATGACTAGCAGCCATATCCTCTACCAGCTTTTTCATCCCTCCTTTCCCAAAGTTTGTACTCAATGGAAGACCAGTCTCTGTAAGATGGATTTTCCCATCTTTGAAAAACACAAGTTGATTTTTAAGAGCTTCTTTATAGCTGGTACAATCCTTCTTTGCATGCTCTGGGTCATCACACCATATGCATCTATATGTAAACCCTTCTTTGCTTTGAGGCCTTTGCATAGAAGCCTGCCCCAATGGTAGACCTTTTTCTTCAATCCTGGACATCTTCAATTTTAAGTCACGCATACCCTTGATAAGCTCATCCATCGGCCCATCTATCTTTGGAATTGTAGCAGCTGGTTTGGATAGATTCTTAGGGGTGACAGTAGTTATGGGGGTTGCAGAGCCCATCACCATTTTATCCCTCCTCCGCTGCCGCTTTGCTAACATAGTGACTGCATCCTCAACATCATTCCAATCACTCTTTAATCCCTGCTCTGTATCCTTATCCTCAAGGAGGATTTCCAATTTCTCCTGGAGATCTTTCCCAGCTGCTTGCAAGAAGAGCTCTGTCTTTTCTCTGTCCAAAGTTGCACGCTCTATCCTTGACAATTGGGCATAACGCTTCTCAAACTCTCTTAGCAATTCTGTGACAGAAATTCCCATTTTAGATTTTGTGACCCATTCCAAGAAAGTTCGTTTGGTCACTCGCTCAGAATCTTCCATAAAATATTCATCCTTTAAAGCAAGCTTGAACTCTTCCCAATTTCTGCCACCATATGCTGTCTGCAATCCTTTTATGCGCTCTCTTATTTCAGGAACACATACCAGCTCGAAACTTCGAACCATGTCCTCCTCAGTCACCCTGTTTAGCTCCATCTCCTTTATATAATTGCGCAGGTACTTTGTAATGTCCTTCCCATCAAATTGATCCATCTTTTTCACAATTGATTGTAATGCTTTGGTCGTGGAAATTTGTCCTCTTTCAGCAGCTTGTTGTTGTTGCATGTACATGGTAAACAGTTGAAACATCTGCATAACTCCGGGGTCAAAATGAACCCCCTGACCCTCAGAATTCTCGGCCATAGCTTCCCTGTATATTTCACCACACTCTCACCCCAGCAGTTTCACGTCGGGTTCACCAAAAAGTTGTCGTGAAGTGTGCGGTACAGCCAGGAAAGTACGAAACTTCTAGCTGTGAGAGTGAATGTCAAATCTAACAAGGAAACTCACGCACAAAATTTCCCAAGGAGTATTGAACTTCACTATTTCCAATGACAATTACATGTGTCAACTTGCCTCAATACAACCTTGAATTCATCCTGATGATTGCACAAAATTGCATATCAAGTGTTTATTCCTTCCATTCACATGTAAGCATAACAAGGCCTTCAAATTTTCCCAATATACATGTGACCAGTTACATCCTTTACATCCAGTGTCATCAAAACCATTATATCATGATGCTCTTTTTCACCTGAAAACCTGCCTTAATATTCTAACATCTCACAAGCAAAAGATGGCATAACATGCTCATGACTTCCGGAATTCAATCAAGCAGAAGATAGACCAATTTCCCGTGATTTAAATGTGCTAAGAGGATACCTTTTTCCACAAACTTCAAGTTATTGTTTTTCTTTTATTTATGCTTGTCTCGAAAGTCGCTTCAACGTTGATTATGTGAAGAAGAAACGCGGGAGCAGCACCGCTTCAGTCTTGATTTTTGAAAATGGTTTTTCCCATAATTATATCATCACGTAGTACTAGATTTACTCTCTAATTCTAACACCTACAAAGCACAAGCAGTATATGTATTCAAGAAATTAAAAACTCTGGTAGATTTTGATGCTGTTCCTCAACTCTGCAGATTTTTTTTCCCACTCTGAACTCGCCGTCGTCGCCTCTGGTCTTTCCTCTTTTTCCCGCGGAGAACTCGGCGCCCCCCACCACCTTTTTGAGCTATACATGCGGGAAATTCCAATTTAAAAGGCTGCGCTCACATTTCCCTTCCATGCTATCTAGAAAATCCCCAAATAAAAGAAATGCATTTCCTTTTCCACGTATGTTGCTAGCCACGTATGCTGCTAGCCTTAGTGCTTTGTTTCTAACCTTAGCATTAAGGTTGCAAGGCATAACCTTAGCGCTAGTCCCACTTTGAATTCTCTGCTTTGGCACAAACACAAGATTCCCAAAGCATTCTCACACCTATGAAAACATGCTTACAAGCCCCATGTTTTCTATCTCCACATTAGATATACATAAGATACATGTACCTCTACATGATGATCCATGAAGTCCAAGTGCAGTTTTCTATCTCCACATTTCCCCCACATTCAATGAACTCTTCGGCACTGTGATGTTCATTAAATCTCCATTTCTCTTGACACCTTCATAGTTTATAAATCATCATATCGGCCCATGTGATTTATAGAATCTCCAATTGCTCATTCAAGTATTTCTCCATGCCTTCATAAATGCATTCCTTTGTGCATTGGTATGCCCTCATGCCATCATATATAACTGGATGCTTCTAACTTGCCCATGGGCTCTGAGTAACAGCAGAACCATCACCCTCCACACTCATATACAGAAACTCCTAGATCTGGCTCAGCCTCAGCTTGTCTTATTGAACCTCATTTACAATATAAACATATGTACATGGCATCATAATGACTCGTCATGGCACATAACCTCATGCATCTGGATGTGTATTAGATGGCCTCACATGCACGGTTTCACATCATAGACGTGCCATGGCACGACAGCGCGTGTACAGGAATAGTCAGACGCGCTGATACACGGGCGTATACACGCGTTCTGTCAGTTTAGCTGCACTTAGACGCGCTTATAGGAGGGTGTATACACGTGTTTTGTCAGTTTAGCTGCGCTTATACACGCGTATTTCTCAGACTATCCGTGTATATACACGCGACCTTTAAAGATTTGACGTGCCTATACACGCGTATTTCACAGATTATCTGCGTAAATACACGCGACTTTTTGCAGAGTTGACGCGTCTATACAGGCAAACAGAGAGCCAAAAAAAAATCCAGAGAGTGCTATTTGGTACCTGAATGCTGTTCTAGCATTCCAGCACCCAATAACACTCTCTGGATTTTTTTTTTCGGTGCATTGGACCATCCACGAGGAAGATTTAAGACAAGAAGGACATGAATGCATACATTATCAATACACGATTCAAGACAAACATGAATGCAATACTATCGATTCACGATTCAATATTACTATCAAAATTTTATGTGTACACATATATACAAGGGAGTCCATATGTCGAAGTAGCCCATGGCTTCAGTTACAAAAATATATATACAACCACATCCTCAATATGGAATGTGATACTATAAGTCTGAGTACTACTCAGACCCAGATGATGACTCGGTGCTCCCTCCATGATCAGATGAGCTCACATCGGTCGGAATGTCCGATGAGTAGTGCTCACGTCCACCCTCTGCAGTGGCGGCGGGTGGATCATCAGCAGCTTGTGCCTGTTCAAGTAATATATAGTATATAAGTATATATATATGTAATTCAATAAACCAAAATCATTCGTTTAGAGTTTTCAAGTACCTGTTGACCGTATGGTCTCATGGCCATCTCAAACTGCGCGTCCGTAATACGTCCCTCGGCTCTGAAGATGGCCCACATGTCACGTCTGCTATGCTGACGAGCATACCCAGTATCGTGGGCTGTGGGCTTCCTCCCCGTAACCCGTCTCCCTGTAGCATAATCAACACAATTTGTAAGATTAAAACAACAATAGAATCAATGAATTAAGTAAACAATCAAAGAAAGTGGCAAGATACTTACGAACTGTGCCTCCCATGACTCGATGCCGCCAGATCCGAAATGCGAAGATCCAATGGTCTCCATCTGGATCCATCGTGCCTCCACATGCTGCCTGCACTTCACGCCACCCTCTGCTCGTTTCTTTACCTCCTTTCACTCGTGTTTGTGCGCAGTGGTGGTAGGTTTCTCGGCAGAATAGCCACCCGCAGCTACATTTAGCCCATCATCGTACGCGAGTTTCTTAAGGTGAGATCTTTTATTACTTAAGATCTTCCTTATTCGCGTCCTTCCCCATACATCCGAGAATGTCGCTTGTGGGGGATTGGGGTACCGACTATGTACAGCTTCTATCACCTCCCCAACTAATCGGCTATTTTGATCTTTAAATCTAATAAAACAATTTCTATACAAGTTTGATACTACCCCACGCATGTACTCCATTACCTCTTTCCCCCTCGCATCCATCACTATCCCGCCCCTATCCATCACATCATAGCAGATCACTCCCTCCACCTCCCTGATCTCCTTCTCATCCTCATTGTCTCCTCTAACTCTTCTCCCTCTATCTCCTCTCTCACCACGTGCCCTACTACCTCCCCCACCAAAGCACCCGTCGCATCCTCCACTCCCACTCTTCCTACTGCTGCGGGTGGAGTCACGACTGGGGGATTGTCTACGTGACGGTGGCTGTGAGCCCTGACGTGACGGTGCCTGGGAGGGTGTGCGTGAGTGTGTCTGGGACGGGGTATGTCTCCTCGGTGGGCGTGGAAGAGGAGAAGCTGCATGCCGTCTCGTCGGACTCGTAGGCATAGACGGCAGTGGAGTGACGTGGATACTCGCGGGCGGGGTATAGATACAAGGCATGGAAGGAGGGGGATGGGCATACATGTACTCTGTAAGCTCAACTCGACCAGGATGGCACCCAAAATGATTTAGCATCTCCATCAACCAATTGCTGTATGCAAATGGATCAGATGAAGAACCTGGATCCATAAAGAATCTGCAAAAATAAAAGTATATACATGATTGCATCAAAGCACAAATGCAAGCTAGCACATATGATTTTGTGAAGGCAAGCCATATGCAGATGGGATCATCTCTCTGAAGAACCTGGATAGCAAGCATGGGTGAAACACAATCGCGTGTATAAACCCGTCATAAAACGCGTGTATACACCCGTCAAAAAATGCGTGTATATGCCTGTGAAAGTCTGTGCAGACAGCATACACGCAGACATACACGCGTTCCTACATGCGGCCTGCGAATTTTTTTTTTGAAAGCGATCGACCTCCGACAAATCATCCTTATAAAAAGCTCACTGTTGCCCACTGTCACAACCAGATGGCAACCAGAGAAAGAGAAGGACGGAAACAAACGCATAAAGGAAAGAGACAATAACATAAACAAATGGAAGGAAAGAGACAGGACAAAGGACAAACTGACTCACCTCTGAAAAAGTGAGTCTTCTTTTTGGCTGGTTTCCTTCACCTGTGTGTGCTCCTTGTGTCCTCCTTGCACTTAGGTTTAGTGCTATGTTGGAAGAGGCGGCGACGAAGGAGAGCAAATCTTGAGTTTGAAAATGTTTATTTGGAGAAGGCGGGTTATTTTTAGATATGGACAGGTCGTCGCGTGTAAAAACGCGTGTGTTTTCGCGTTTACAATAAATCAGCCGCGTTTATACATGCGATTTTTAGATGTAGCCGCGTTTATACACGCAATTTTTAGAATTTAGCCGCGTTTATACACGCGAAGAAGAGGATATAGCCGCATTGATACACGCGATTTTTAGGATCTAGCCACGTTGATACACGCAATTTTGAGGATATAGCCACGTTTATACACACGTTTTTTTATAGTTTAATTGAAAACTGATTATGGTTTTGTGTTTACCCTTTTGTACATAGGATGTCATCAACCTCCTCAAGCAGTTCTGGTGAGGATGAGACAATACATCATCGTAATCGCGATGTGTGGTTGGGAAAAAGGATCAAGTGTATGTGTAATCGATGTCAAGGATGCATTGTACGAGCGCATCGAATTACCTTGAATCACATCTCCATGTATGGAGAATGGAATCAAACACGTTTAGAGGTGAGTAGATGTAAATTGATAGTATTCAAATGACTCATGGTATCCAAATTAAATTAATGGAGTTGTAATATATATACTCTAATTGAAGCAAGATGCAGTACCACACCCTGACATGGTGCCCTACGCGCGGCGAGAGCACGCAAAGTGTCAACAAGATGATGCTGGAGCTTCGGGATCTATTGTCAGAGATGAGTGGGAAAGGGATGACAATAGCCTTGCACCCCACGAAGTTGTGGAAGAGGAAGTGTTTGATGATATGGTGCGGTATCTTTTTAGGGATGATCCCAAAGGTATGGACGATGATGATATGGAACAAGAGCATCTTTACAAGGCTTCATTGACACCGGTTTTGAAGGGTGCACATTCTCTATTTTACGTGCTTCACTTGAACTACTCAATATACAAACAGTTTATAGATGGAGCAATGCAAGTCTTGATGCATTATTCAAGTAAGCATTCTAACTTGCAAATTTGAATTAGTGGTTTAGGGTTTAGGGTTTAGGGTTTGAATTAGTGGTTTAGTGGTTTAGGGTTTAGGGTTTAGGGTTTATGGATGGAGCAATGCAAGTCTTGACGCATTATTCAAGTAAGCATTCTAACTTGCAAATTTGAATTAGTGGTTTAGGGTTTAGGACTAATTGATGATATTGGATGCAGGCTATTATCAAACATGTTTCCAAAGGGAAATAGACTACCCACCTCAAGAGACATAGCGAGGCGCTATGTGACATCTCTTGGAGGATTGGATTATGATCGCATACATGCATGCGTCAATGATTGCATTCTCTTTCGTGGGATGCATAAGGAGGCTCGACATTGTCCCACTTGTGGGGTGAAGCAAGGTATAGAAGAGATGTGAAGAGTTTTGATGTACCTCGTAAAGTCTTGCGACACTTTCCTTTAATTCCTCGCATCAAACACATGTTCAAGTGCAAATCCATAGCAGAGCTCATGTCATGGCATTCCTCACATCGATCGGATGATGGCATGTGGAGAATTCCCGTAGACACTCCTGCTTGAAAGCATATTGAAGATGAGTGGCCATGCTTTAAAACAGACCCAGAAACTTGAGACTTGGCCTAGGTATGGATGGAGTGAATCCATTTGGTTTCAAAAGCACCGCATACAGCGTGTGGCCAGTTGTGTTGGTGAATTACAACCTTCCACCATCAATGGCGATCAAGAAGGGACATCTTATGTTATCCCTTCTAATTCCAGGGAAACATAAAGTCAAGCATATGGATGTTTATCTCGAACCATTGATTGATGAGTTGGAGGAACTATGGAGAGGTGTTGCGGTGGTGGACATTAGTAGGCCTCCCTCCTCTCGACACTTCGACTTAAAAGCAGTGTTGATGTGGACAATGCATGACTTTCTAGGATACAGCGATTGTTCTGGTAAGAATTCTAGTTACCTTCCTACTCTAATACTATTGGCTATATAAATTATAACTATTGACTTTATTATTCTAACTTTTATTTATATTTTAACAGGTTTGAAAACATCGGGTGAACATGCATGTCCTGTTTGTGGCCCTTCGTTAGTACATGAGTATGCTGACGGTTTGTGTAAGACCATATTCGATAATCATCATCGATTTCTCTCGTCAGATCATCCTAAATATGTTGCTAGAGTAAGAGTAACATTCCTCCATAAACACTTCGTGCAAAAGATTGGAAGCGTATTTGGGAGTCTACAAATATTCTTCCTCCAGATGGCATGAACAGGTATAATAATGTTTTTTAATCTTGTTTTGTGTAGTCTCTAATTGGATTAAAGATCACATAGAGCAATCCCTTGTGTAGGTACTCCATTTTTTTTCGGCTACCATATTGGACCCAACAACCATCTTCTTGATCCCATGCACATCTTCAAGAATGTGGGATCTGGTATTTGGAAACATGTTATTGGTAAACGAGACAATGTTAGCGTACGGGAGGACTTGCGGGTCGCGAGCCACGAAAGGAGGGTGGGCACGTTCGTCTTCCGCCTGCACCATGGATTATATCAAAGAAAGAGGAGAAGCAGGTAAAGCAGGCCATCACCACTTTGCGTACTCCCACTGGATGCATGAGATCATTGAAGGGAGCCTTTACAACCACTAAGAAAAGAGGCGTTGAGCAACTATATGGGTTGAAGTTCCACGATTGGCACAAGATGCTCCAAGTAAGTGTTTTCCAAGTCTTGTACGTTGAAATTAAATTTTGTAATGCCATAAACCATATATACATGTGCTCTTATGTGCGCAGTTCATACTACCTACTAGCATCGACCATTGTGCAAATAAGAGTTTGAAAAAATGTATTTATAAGATGGGCGAGCTTGTGAGGTATGTAAAACCCATGTCAGATCACCCTTCATTATACCTTGCAAAATGAACGTGCATGAGGTATAACGTACTATTCATTTATTTTTCAAATATGTTAGTTCCAAAGCAATTGATCCAGCCACGTTGGATGATGCGCGTGTTATGGCAGTGGAGGTGGTTTGTTTGGTAGAGGAGACTTTTCCGCGAATCATTCTCACAAGTTAACTACATCTCATTGTGCATTTAGTGGACGAAATTGCTTTATGTGGCACTGTGCATGCACGTTGGATGTTCTTTCTAGAGCGCTTCATGAACACCTTAAAAGACTTTGTGAGGCAAAGTGCAAGGCTCGAAGGAAGCATGGTCGAGGGTTGGTTGATACAAGAGTCTCTTGTATATATTTCAGAATTTCTTGGTCAGGTGGACAGCTCTTTGCCACGACTATGGAGCAATGAAGAGGACTTGAGGATGACCTCTATTGTGCCTCAAGGAAAAGGACAGAGTAAAGTAATTGACAGAACATTGATTGATGATCTCAATTTCACTTGCATCCTTAATAGTGATGTGATGAGCAGATGGGTTACAAGATATGAGGATGCAAAGACAAAAAGGCAAGCAGAAAGAGCTCTCTTTTGGAGGCAACATGGCTCTCGTAAGGCGTACCCTAAGCATCTAGCAACACTTCCGAATGATATCCATGTTGATTGGTTGCATGAGAAAATGGAGAGAGCAGAGAGCAACGAGGGGCTGCATATCACGGGCAGAAGAATGGGAGTATGCACGAGGATGCATGTTAAAGGTACATAGAACTAATGTTTTGCATTAGTTGTAAGTGATTTGCTTTTAATATTTATTTACATTGCTTACACAAATATTGCTTCTATTTTGGTCCAGTGCACTATGTTCAATGCTATATGGTGTGAAGGCAAGCATTTTCGAACACAAAGAATTGATGAAAAGAGGAATACACAAGATTGCGGTGTCATTAGTAGCTTTGAGGGAGCTAATGGAAAAATGGATAATTATTGTGGCACAATCCAAGACATATTTAGGCTTGTCTTTCATCGCTTCTTTGTGTATGTTTTGGATGCCAAATGGCAAATGCAACGATAAAACACCATGCAAGTGGCTATGTAACTATTGACTCTATAAAGTTTTGGCAAACAAAGAAAGATAGGCTCGTATTGCCACAACAATGTGAGCAGGTATGCATTTTTTTACTAATGTGTTTCATGTACATATATATCTAAGCTCGCGTACCCCTTGACTTTTGATATGCTAATTAATTACTATAGTATGTGTATTTGAGTAGGTTATCTATCTGCCAATGGTGCATGACATTAAATGGTGGTACGTCATCCCTATTGCACCACGTTCCAAAGTGATGTATAATACATTCACTGATATGGAGCATATGGAGGATGTCACAAGCCGCAATGAAGATGATGTCGAACATGCCAATGAAGATGTTGTGATCGATGATCAAGAACTAAGAGATGATCATGATAATGAGGATGAGCGTGCCATTTCTCATGATCATGAGAATGACCCTACCATTGAGGATGATGGATTATCCATTCAAGCACGTGGAATAGGTCAAGCTAAGCACATGTTGCTCTCTTCCACAAATGAGCTAGCAAGGTCTCAAGAAGATAATTGTTCAATTGATTTTCTACAATGCTTGAATGAAATAAGGGAGATAGTGTGGGGTGCACATGTATATTTTCCAGCAAGTCAGCTACAATGGTGGCAAAGTTTTTTTGCAAAGAAGGAAAGACTCATTGAGGAGTTTAAAAATGATGCAATTCAGCTCAATGCACCATTTGTGTGGCGGGAAAGTGAACTTTATAACACAAGCAACATGGTTGGTAGTGGTGCAATCAATGAAATGCCAATTGGAGAAGAGTTATTAGAAATGGTCCATGGAGAAATGAGGAAAATGTATGTTGGCCCTAGAAAATCAACCAAGCATCATCTGTAAGAGAAAGAAATGTGGAAGGGTAATGTAAATGAGCTAAATGCGGGCACAATGATTGTAGTTCTTACTACTGACGGTGAGAACAATCATCCATTTTGGTTGGCCAAAGTCACCAAATGCATTCATGAGGGCAATGTTGTTACTTGTATGGAAGTACAATGGTATATAACTCTTTCAACCGATGCGCTCAAGGGAAAGTGTGATCCAGAGATGATTAAACAAAGCAAAAAAGAAAAGAAAAGTGGAATTCATTGACATGTGGACATGCTTAATTTACAAGATGTAGAAATTATTGTGTATGGATTTGAGTTAAAAAAGTATGGACACTTGCGCTAGAAAACAATCGATATTTTAAAGCAAAAGGTCCAAGGACTCTCCTAGTGGGATAAAAGAGTTTTGTCTCCTTTGTAATTTTTCATGTTTTCCAAATTGAAGAAGATAATTCTTTTTCCAATTCATAATATTGGATGTTGCACGACGAATGAAGATCAATGCAAGGATGCAACAAAAAAGACACTTAGGGCTCTTGTAAAGAGTTCCAAGTTGTAGATGAACGTGGGAGAGGGCTTGACAATAATCCCACATGGGAACTTTTGGGAGTTCTAGAGTTTTTTGTATAAAAAGTGGCCCATTTGAGAGCTAGAGGGCACTCTTTGGTCATTTGGTTGAGAGGCTCATAGAGAGAGCTTGCTCCATAGCTCCTTCTCATGTGCTCTCCCAAGGCTCTCCATCTCCATTCTTGCTTCTGAATCAATCTTGTACTCTCTATTCTCTACATTTTCAATGATATGAGGTTATGGTCTACACACTTGCTAATCTAGATTTCTTAATGATGTTTTGATGCTAAAAATCTGATTTGTGAATTGTAGAGTACATGTGATGAAGCTTGTGCATGAAATGATGTGTAGTTGAGGCTTGTGTGATAGCTCTTTGCATGTTAGATTCTTTGCATAAGTTGCATTTTTATGCTTAAGTGTAGCCTAATCTTGATGCTTTGATTATGTTAGATTGATTGCTTGAGTGTTGAAGAAGGATTGAGTAGGACTAGAAGTCATTAGTGTGTGGTTAACTAATCTTCTCCCATTCGGAATAGCCTCTATGCGCTAACCGGGTTGCATTCATGGATTGACAAAGTGTGTGGGTTGGAGTGTAGCCTCCGCTATGCTATGATGTCCCAAACAATGGCACCGCTATCGGGGAACGAACACCTAAGTTAGTGAAGGGTGTTAACCATTACTTCTTACTAAGTGCTCCATTGATTGCAAAATCGTGGATTAGGGTAGATTAGAGTAGAGTTTGCAAGGGCATTGAGTGTGTGATCTCAAGGGCGCCTTGTGTGTTTTTTGTTTTTTATTAGAAGCAAAAAAATTAAAACCCCATTGCGGTAGAGAAATCCTGCCATTAATCAGATTTAAGAACTTTCTGTTTTTGTATTTTTGATGGGGTTGGCGAGAGGTAGGTAGGAGGTGTTGGAGGCGGTTTTTTTTTAAAAAAAAACATATACACAGAAAGAGGCTGTAGTGAAGTTGTGTGGGGAGGCGTCTTCATAGGGCGCAGTGAAGAAAAAGAAATATATATATATATATATATATATATATATATTTCTATATATATTTATTCGTTAAAAGGAGGGCAAAGGACTGTTGGAAGGGCAGCTGAAAGGAGGGCGAAGGCGGCTTTAAAATATATATATATATATATATATATATATATATTTTATACATTGACATTGAAGAGCCTGCATCGAGCGCTGCATCGAGGGGGGCACTGCATCGAGCGCTGCAGTGGGGGGCGTTTGCAACTGATGCGACAGTGTGGAGTGGAAGGCACTGGAGGCGCAGCCTGTAGAGCGTAGCAGGGAGTGAAGAAGACGGAGTGTTAGGCGCCGGCAGAAAGCGTAGTGGAGGCGGCTGGTAGAAGGTGTGGGCGGCCAGCTGGAAGTGGAGGCGAAGGCATTGCAGGAAGTGGAAGCGAAGGTATTGTTGAAAGCTAAGGCGGAGGTGTTGGGCGGCCAGCTGGAAGTGAAGGCGAGGTGGCCGGCTGAAAGCTAAGGCAAAAGCGTGTGTAGCTGTGTGAGGCGAAAGATGAAAAGCTGAAGAAGGTGGGAAGCGTCTGCAAGAGAAGCAACGCATAAGCTGAGCTTTGCGTGGAGGAAGCGTGCAAGCAAAGGTGTGGAAGGCGTCGGCAGAGAGCGTAGCGTGGAGCAAATCTGCAGGCAGAAAGCGTAGTGGAGGCGGCCGGTAGAAGGAGCAGATGGCAGAAAGAGAAGTGGGGGTAACTGCAAGAGAAGCAGAAGCAGCCGGCAGCTAAGCAAAGGAGAGCGAGGCGCATTGAAGACGACTGGGTGCGCCGGCGAAGAATCCGGGAGGCAGGGAGGGATAAGGTTGGTGTATTTTCAATTTTTTTTATTTTTTATTTTTTATTAATTTTTCATGTTTTTGTATTTTTTTAAATAAAAAATAATAATAAATAAAAAACAACAAAACAATTAAAAAAAGAAAAAAAAGAAAAAAAGAGAGAGAGAGAAAAGCAAAAAAAGGGAGAAAAAAGAAAGGAATTTAAAAAAAATATTAACCAAAAAAAAGAAATAATTTTTATTTTCGTATTTTGAGTCCATTTTCATTTCTTAATTTTTTGTAAAATTTTGCATAATTAAAGTAGCTTGCATTTTTTTTAGAATTTTTATAATTGTGTGCATAATTAGTAGATTCATATTTTGTGTAATTAGTACGAAATTTATTAGTATTAAAAAAAACAAAACAAAAAAACAACAAAAGAAGAAGAAAACAAAAGAAAAGAAATAGAAATTAAAAAAATAAAAAAATAAAAAAATAAAAAAAATCTATAAATTAAGTGTTTTTTAGGAGTCTACTTTCTTGCATATTTTGTAATTCTTCATTTTTTTAATTTTTTGCATGATTAGTGTAACTTGCCTTCTTTTTAAATTTTTTGTAACTTTGTGCACAATTAGTATTTTTTTAGCGTGATTCATAATTTTTGTAATTTAAAAAAAAGTAAAAACATAAAATCATTTAAAAAAAATATAATAAAAAAAGAGGATAGATAGTTACACCACACATACTCATTTTAGTTGCATTTAGTGGTTAGGTAGGGTAAAAAATATATATATATATATACATATATATATATATATATTTATAAAAAAATAAAAACAAAAACAAAGACAAAACAAAAAAAACAAAAACACATAAAAAAAAACCAAAAAATTTTGACCTTATGCACTTGCGGTCGGGACGTCTTATAGATTCTGCCATAGGGTCTAGGGCACCTTCTAGAGTACCTACACAGGAAAGTGGGACCCAATCGGTAGGAAATTTGGCAGATATTGCTGAAACCCTTTCTGAATCCCAATCCGATACCCTTTCCTCCAGAACAAGTAGCTCATTGTCCATGGACAATCTAGGGCTGACAAATAGTCATCCCTTAGCCCCAAATAGAACACCCACAAGATCTTTTAATCCATTTAAAGCCGACACCATGGGGTTAACACTTAATGTGAAACTCCAATATGTCTACACGAATGCTCAAGGAGCTAAGATCTTTAGGGATCCACAACAACGGTATCTTGTTAAGATCGCAGACATTTTCTCAGAACTTGATAGAGCACCTCTAGTCAATGACCAGGGTAACATGTACATGGGTGGAGATGGTGTTCGCTACGAAGTCACCTACCATCCAGAGAATGTAGACAAATTAGGGGAGCTCTCTAAAACCGAGTTCTTAGACTTATCAAAACTTTCCAGAGCAAGGGAGTCTAGAGATGATTGGCTCATTGAGCCGGACATGCGTGGACCCTCCAATGCCCAGTCCTCAAAGCCATCCATAGATGATTTACTTCTTGTAGATCTAAATTTGGAAAGGGATAGGAAAGGCAAGAGCAAAATGGATCAGGGGGCTGAGAACCAATGGGAGTTTGTACGACAAATTCCAGTAACAAAGGTCTTACAGGATGACCCACTTCAAGATGTTATAAGGACTCTTTAGAGGGATATTATGCCACAACTAAATTGCCGGAGCTAGATCTTCCTCTAGCACTGGTGGTGGTAGTTGAGAAGCTTGCAGGACACATGAACCGAATAATTGATAAATGGGCCAATGAATACCGAACCTTAGATTGGAAGGAGATTCGGGAGCTCACGTGGAAAGGACATCCATTATTCATGGAAGTGTTCTCAACAAATAGAGCCAAACCAGGAGAGACAGCCTTTCTTGGAGAAACTGTTGCCCCTCTCCTATGAGAGTTCACTAGAGAGGGACCTTCAACATCTAAGTGGACCACTGCTAGTAGCCCAACTCTAGCACCAAGACATTATCCGACACCAAAAGTGCGACCACAGATCACACCACAACAACATTTTTCTCACTATGACAATCGGAGGGTAGGGGAGCCAACTCGGCCTCCCATAAATGCACCTCCTGAAATGCGGGTGACAAGATCTTTGGAAGGGTTTGGTGAGGCTGGTAATAGGGTACCCATACCAATTTTGGATGCATGTGGACCATCTTACCAAAGAGAGGAACAATTCCCACTGAGAGTGAGAGGCCGTAGGCCCTATGATGAGTATTCACGACAAGTAAGGCCATCAACTCTTCAGAAACTGGTAAAGAAGTATGAAGGGTCGGGAGATCCATATGACCATGTAGCAGCATTTAGGCAAGCAGTTCGAGTGGCTGACAAGCATACTCAAATTGAAGGATTTGGACTCACTCTTGAGGGAAAGGCCCTTGCTTGGTTTCAGGCACTTGAGGCTTCAGACAAATCTTCTTTGCGAGTTTTGGAAGAGAGATTCATTGCTGCTTTTTCCTTGATGGGAATTCAACATGACACGGTAGCACACATCTACTCTTTCAAGCAAGGTGAGAATGAGAGTGTTAGAGACTGTGTAAATAGAATGAAGCAGTACATTAATCATTGCCCAGAAGATGAGAAGCCCGCCCAAAGTCGATTAATTTCTCTCTTCTTAAAAGGACTCAAAAATTCAACACTGCATACACATCTCTATGCGAAGAAGCATACAAATTTCAATGAGTGTTGCCATGATGCTATGGATTTCACCGATAACTTCAAATTCCAAGATGGTTCTGGCCCAGAGGTGAAACCTAGAGATCAGTGGGGTGATGACCAAAGTTTAGGGTCTAGCGCTCTAGTAAATCCAGACCAGATAGCTAACCTAGTACTAAGGAGATTAGGACAGACCTATCGTCCACCCATGCAGCCACAACAACAGCAGCAGAGAATGAGGAGTGTACTTCCTACAGGTCCTCATCTTTGTGGAGCATGTGGCGGTAACCATAAAACAGAGGAATGTAATACCTTTTCTCCTCTAGTCACAAACCAACCCACAAAAAAGTGGTGCCAAGCCTGTGCTTGGAACTTTACCCATACCACACAGGAATATACTCGCATTGCAAGAATGAGATAGGAGCGTGAGCAGCCAAGGGGTGGAGTGGCTCCACAAATGTATCAACAGTATACTAATTTTGAACGTAAGCCACCGATGGCACAAGAGCAAGCACGACCTGTTCTTGGTGCCCAACCTCCTGCTCCTGGGACTGCTCCTGTAAGGGTTGTGGACTACGACAATTCAAATATGTGTAGAGACTTGGTAAACCCAGGCTATGTGGAGGAGGAATATGCATCATATTCATCCAAGGAAAATCTCTTTGAAAGTCCCGCATACCCAAGCCCAGCACTGTGGTGGAGACTCAACCAGGGGAACAAAACTCTTTAATGTTACTAGGCGGCTACCAACCTAGGACTCCAGGCCCCTCAGGTCAATGGCAGCAAAGGAAAGTAGAAGCCAAACAAATGGGCCCCTGTTATGAGTGCGGAGAACCCCATTGGACTCGTGATTGTCCACATCGCTCAAGGCAAGCATCTCGATCCAATACAACAGTACAACAGTTTCGACCAATTGAAAGATATTGTCTAGGGTGTTGTGTAGAACACTGCCCAAAGGATTGTCTGCTGAAACCACATGAGGAAGGCACCTCTCAACCAAAGGTCTCACTCAACCTTGTAGGGGCAGTTCCATCTCCACCTTCATCTGAGAATGAGGATGTCGTGCCACTTAGAGTCATGACTAGATCACAGACACGAAATGCTGAAATACAGACTGATGAGACACCTCGAACTAGGGATGCAAAGACAAATCTAGTGGACAAGACCCTACAGTCCAACAGAAAAAAAAACCACTAGGAGGAAAAAGAACCGAAACAAGCAAACTAAAAGTGCATCCACTGGTTCTCAAGATGCCTCTAAACAAAACATGAGGGATCAAACTTTTACATCCCAAGAAGTGCATGAGAAACATCAACCTCAACCTGGGCCTAGTGCTAAACAAGATGAGGCTAGTACGACTGAGGATAGTTCTGGGGGTTCTGTTTTTGTGGATAAAGTGAATGAGACTCTAGATGCCATCATTGATGCTCATAGAAGTCGCATTGCAGCTTTATCTGAGCTACCCAAGAAGCTTCAAGAATACCCAAACCCTCGTGAGGAGAAGATCAATCTAGCTGTACATCAACAACTCATTAGGGAAGCTCAGTCAATACTTGAGGGACCACCACCACCTATTCCTCGGGGCCCAACCTCTCTTAAGCCAACATTAGAAACCATACCAGAAGTATCATCAAGTCGGGAAATGAAAAGTGAGCTCATTTCACAAGCTCATAGCGAAAGGTCTGCACCAATTGAAAGGAGGTACACCCAATTGAAAGGAGGTATTCTGCCACCACCTAGCCTTGTCTTCCCATGCAATGATGAAGTTATTGATGCTAATGAGGACATGGCAAATGAGATGTGGGCCGCAGTTCATGAGAAAGTTAATGAGAACATGTCCTCTATTAGTTCGCCTCCATTCTCTGAGGTGGATTTTACCAGGGGCACGGAAAACAACTTTAGACGCCTAAGCATCCAGGAGGAAGTTCAAACAATTGTTTCTCCTAGAAGTAAGCATACAATGAAAACCTTACCATCATATCTTGGAGAATATGAGAACTGTTCTCAAACCTTGAAAATACCCTCCATGCATAAAAGGTTGACAAAGGAGAAGGATATGAATACTGTGCAAGCTATTTTGTCAGCACCAGTGGCTTGTACCTTACCTTTGCTTGACTTGATAAAAATTCGTCCTGAGTTGTGGAATGATATTGCCACATGTTTGTTAGAGCAGGTATTGCTACAAAAGGGTCACCATGAGTGTACTATACACCCTGAGACAAAGCATGTTATGCCAGTTCCTATCAACAAAGTAGGAAAATTTTGTGAGGACGATCAGGGAAATGCTACTCTCCCATTAGAAGTGCGAAAAGTAGTTTCAACTGCAATACTTGATAGTGGTGCAGGAGTGGGCATTGTGACAAGGTCCATTTGGGAAAAGTGGGGCAAACCAGCTATTAGGAGTACCAGGATGCGCTTGCAGCTAGCAGATGGAAGCTTAGAACATCCCCTTGGGCTGCTTGAGAATATATTGGTCACCACATGTGGGATTGAAGAATATGAGCATACCTTTGCAGTAGTGGATTTTGGAAAACATCCAAACTATGAAGTGATATTGGGTAGACCATTCATGCGACAATTTCAAATGATTCAAGATTGGGGATACAATTATTTGTACCTCCGACATGATTCTGTTATCACAAGGGTCAACCTAAGGAATCACTCATATCATGATGTAACAAGGTCTCCAATAGATGAGTTTGATTCTGCTTCATCTGAGGGCTCAAGAGTTACATTGTCAGACGGGCGAGAAGATCTGTGGATGTGTGGAGCCTCATGTAGGGATTTCAACACTAAGAGACTTAAGGGTAATCGAAGTGTATCAGACGAGGCATACATTCCACAACCCTTCCCTGAGCATTTAATTGATCCATTAAAATGGAGTCATGTCCTTGCAACATTATCGACATGTGCTTTACCGAAGCCAATTCAATTTTGTGACTCAGATGGATATGATATTATTCCTATACGAATGTTACAACCACGTGCCCTTCTAGATGATTTGTACTATAGGGATACATCCACAACAGCTCTGCATGTCGAGGAAGTCTCAGTGGAGGATTTAACACTCGAATCTGCTAATGATGCTGACAAGGAAGATGGCTCGGACTCTGATTTTGATAATAATATGATAATCACTGAATGAGGATGAGTTAGGAAAGGCACGCTTACTCTTGAGAGGAAGGGAGGTTCAAGTAGAGATCCCTCGAAGCCGACCTAAACGTAAATGTTGTAAGAGCCATAAGAGAATCAGTAGACAAGATGAGCGGGAACAACATGAGAGACTACAAAAAGAGGAGGAGTCTAAGAGTGAACACTCTCGACCACCACCTCACTTCTCAGGAAAGAACGGATATCTATACTATGTCCAAGCACAAGATAGTATCAAAGACCAAGTAAAACGATCAGATGGATTCCAAGCAGGAGAAAAGCTAAATAATGTTAGCAAAAATCGTAAAAAAACAAAGAAACAAAAACCAAAACTCAAGTCTAAAACCGATTCAAAAGAGAGTGTCGGAAGTGCAAAGACAATGGTTGAACAAAAAAATCCGATGCAAGATGGCAAAGGAGAGCTCAAAACCGCATGGTCTTCAATGAGTGAAGACTCAAGTGGACAAGAACAAGGTCTCAATGTTCCTCCCAATTTCACACAGTACACTCTTCAAGATTGGAAGATTGTTCTTCAACAGCCCATGCGACAAAAACCAAGCATGCTAGGGGTTTCATATGATGGTCCAGAAGATGCAAAAAAGATTGATATTGCTAAGCCAGGAGAAGAGCCTCGCTATGTGTGGATTGCCACAGACTTGTCCTTAGATGAGGAGAAGTTATTAATACAAACAATAAAGGAGTATCGCGATGTTTTTGCTTGGAGTTATAAAGACCTCAAAGGAGTTGATCCAAGTATATGTCAGCATACAATTCCATTGCGAGAGGATGCAAAGCCCTCCAAGCAACGTCCTTATACTTACAATGAAAATTTCGCACGGAAGATAAAGGAAGAAATAGACAAGCTCTTAGAGGTAGAATTTATCTATGAGATTGAACACACTGAATGGGTCTCCCCTATTGTAGTAGTGCCCAAGAAAAATGGAAAACTTCGAGTATGTGTAAACCTCAAGAAGGTAAATGCAGCTACTGTGCGTGATCATTACCCACTTCCAATCACGGATCATGTTCTGGAACGAGTTGCAGGGAAAAAGGCATATAGTTTCTTGGATGGATTCTCCGGTTACAATCAAGTGTCAATTGATCCAAAGGATCAACACAAGACAGCCTTTGCTACTGAAGATGGCATCTTTGCCTATTGTGTTATGCCATTTGGTCTAACAAATGCACCAGCAACCTTTCAGCGGTTAATGAGTCATGTATTCAAGGAGTACCTTAGGCAATTTCTTGAGATCTTCATGGATGATTTATGTGTTCACTCACAAGAGCGTGATGATCATATAGAACACCTCAGACTTGTGTTTCAAAAGTGTCAACTTTATCGTATATGCTTGAATCCTGACAAGTGCAAATTCATGGTAAGACAAGGGAAAATTTTGGACCATATTGTTTCTCGCAATGGGATTTCAACAGATATGGATAAAATTGATGTCATTGTCTCATTACCTCGGCCTATCAACCCTAAAGGGGTACAAACATTCATGGGACATTGTGGCTATTACCGTAGATTCATCTACATGTACGCTGTCCTAGCCAGACCATTATATGCTCTTCTTGTAAAGTTTAATTGGACTGATGAGTGTGAGGAATCCTTTGAAAAGTTGAAGCAAGCATTAGTGACGGCACCCATCTTACGGGCACCAGATTGGAACCAAATCTTTCATGTCCATATTGATGCTTCAAACTTTGCAATTGGATGTATTTTGGCTCAATCGGGAGAACATAATAAGGATTTCCCAATCTCATATGCTAGTCGACAGTTGAACAATGCTGAGAAGAATTACACCACAACAGAAAGAGAAGGTTTGTCCATGATATATGCAGTGAAAAAGTTTCGCCATTACCTTTTGGCAAACAAATTCATATTTTTTGTGGACCATCAAGCATTGCTATATTTGGTAAATAAGCCTTGTGCAACTGGAAGGATTGTAAGGTGGTTTATCATCCTTCTTGAGTTTGATTTTGAAGTGGCAGTTCGAAAAGGAACAACTCATCTTAGGGCAGATCATTTGTCTCGAATCACCTCTGGCGAAGCTCCTGTGGGTGTGGATGATGATATGTTAGATTCAACACTTTTCCTTGTAGAGACAGCTCCTAGATGGTCTGAATCCATTTTAGAAATTTTGACAAGTGGGCAGATACAACTAGCGGGTCCTAATGTGGACCTATGGCGACCATTCAAGTTAATCTCAGGGAGATTATATCGTCAGGGTAATGATGGAGTGTTGCGGCTTATACCTAACCCCGACCAATATGAGGAGATCTTGGAATGGGCACATGCAGGTATCGGTGGAATCCATGCATCAGCTACTACTTGTGTGCGACGTATATCTCAGGATGGACAATGGTGGCCTACCATGCATGCGGATGCTGAAACATTTGTTCGTAACTGTGCTTCATGTAAAATTCAGAAGCCAATTCATAATGTCACATTATTCCAAATTTCAACTACACCAAGTTGGAGTAAGTATATTGTGGACTATATTCAACATGGTCATACGGATCAAAAAATTCCTAAACATCGAAAGCGTGCTATTAAAGTTGAAGCGGCAAACTATATGCTGATAGAGGGCCAACTCTACAAGAGGGGCAAGGATGGCAACTTACGCATGTGTGTATGTGAAGCTGACTATTTGAAAATCTTAACTCATGCACATGCAGGTGTTGGGGGTGGACACTTTTCTGGCAATACCACAGCTAAGTTGATTAAGTGGTCTGGGCTTTGGTGGCCAACCTTACAAATGGATGCTGAAGAATATGTGAAACGTTGTGACGATTGTCAAAGGACCAAACCTCCCATCACAAAGGACAATATGCCATTGCGGCCTATGTTAAGCACACGTGCTTTTGCAAAATGGGGTATTGATTTTGTCGGTCCCATTAAACCTCCAGCTCGTCACACACATGCAGAATATATTATAGTCGCAACAGACTATTTGACCAAATGGGTAGAGGCAAAGGCTACAGTCAAAAATGATGCCAGAACCACAGCCAAGTTCTTGTATGAGTACGTGTTTACACGCTATGGCTTACCCATTGAAATCGTTAGTGATCAAGGTGTACACTTTGTGAATGAGGTCATAGAGTTTTTGCTTCGAGAATTTATGGTAATTCACAAGCGTTCTGCACCCTATCATCCCCAGACCAATGGACAAGCTGAGAGTACTAACAAGATTCTCTGCATAGCACTCACAAAGATTGTTGGACTGATTGGGAGCAAAAGTTACACTCAATTCTTTGGGCATATAGGACAGCCTATAAAACATCTGTGGGCACAACCCCATTTGAGCTTGCTTTTAGGCTAGACGCAATTCTTCCCATTGAATTTCTTGTACCTACTCTACGAGTAGCTAAACAATTGGATTGGACTGGTCATGAGCTTTCACAACGCATTGATGAATTGGAAAAGCTTGATGAGACCCGCTTATTGGCGGTAATGGGGATGTATGCTGAGAAGAGGAGACAGAAGCAATGGTATGATAGAAATGTAACAACTGGACGATTCAAAAAAGGAGACCTTGTGCTCTTGTACACACTTAAGAAGCATAAGAGAAAGCTCAAGAAACGTGTCCTAGGACTGTTTGTGATTAATGAGCTTACTCCAAGTGGTGCAGTGCGTTTAGAGACACTAGAAGGTGAGCAAATGCCTAACTTCATTAATGGAAGTCGTCTCAAGAAATACAATGAACCATTAACTGAAGCCATGCTTCAACAGATGCATGCTGCACAAACACGGAAAGAAGCACTTGACCTACTTAAACGTCAGGCTCAAGAGGAGGCTAAAGCTAGAGTTGCAAAAGCCAAGGAGCGTCGCAAAGCTTCTATGTTGGCCATACAGTTGGCTACTGATGAACCATATGTCGATCCATTCAATATTCAAGTGTGCCTCCATCTTCATGAGACTACCTACTTTGTCTCTGCCTTAATTGACTCTGGTGCAGATTATAATGTTCTCTCGTTTGACACATGGATAGCCTTGGGTCAACCCACCCTTGTACACATTCCTGTTGACTTACGAAGCTTCTCAGGTGAAGATAACCCTATAGAGGGAAAATGTGTCATTATGATGTCCATCCAGGATCACCAGATGTCAGTGCCCTTTTATGTGGCACGTAAGTCCAAGGCAGTAGTAGAGGTTGTTCTCGGTCAATCGTGGTTAAGTGCTACCAATTGCTCATTAGATTGGAAGAATAGACAATACAAGTTGCAAATTGATTATGATTGCATCTTGGGATCTGCTACTCCACGAGCTGTATCGTGTCAAAAGGGTAATGTTTCTACCTTACACAACCCACTCTCAAAATTTGCTCTTGAAGCTCCAAAACAAATGATGTGGATAATTGATGAGTACTCAAGTGAGGGCCATGGCTGGCATGTTCCAACTACTCTAGTTGCTGCTCAAAGAAGGCCAGGCAAGAAGGAATTATCAATTTGGCTACCCAAAGATGTGTACAAACTTGTACCATCTAGTCCAGTTGCTAAGCCTCCTAAAAAGCACATCATTTCCAAGCCTAAACCTCAGATTGTTACTCGATGGGTCCCAAAACATGTTCTTAAAGCACAAGGCTATTATGAGGGGGCAACAGCAATTTGGCTTCCAAAATGCCATGCTTTGCTAGGGGTAAAAGAGGGTTTCAAAAAGATTCCAAAAGCCACCCTTGATTTTCCATATCAGTGGGTGCAAAAGAAATCAACACAAACTCTTCAAGATAGGATAGGTGGCTGTGATAGCACCTACAAATCTACTTGTGTTAATCTTCCTAAAACATGTATTGAAACACCGGTTGTCCCAATTTCTCCTTGTTACACAATTCAACCATCAACTTGTGTACCTAAGACAAGTCCAAATGAGTCTCATTTGAGCATAGATTCTAGCATTTCAATGCCTAAATCCTCTTATCTTGCTCAAATTCCAAGACAATTGCTAAAATTCCCACCACTTAAAAAGGATATACCTAAAACCAAAGATAAGGCATTAACACTACAATTGAAGCTCTTTGGTAGATCAATGTTTGAATAATGTAGTTCCTTATGCCTTTAGAAGATGTGTTCTTTTTGAGATAATCTTGTTTTTGATTGGAATTGTAATGATGGATATGAGTGTTCTAAATTTCATTGTTCTACGTCCAGATAATTCCTGATGTTTGGCGAGATACATGTCCACCATGCATTGACCCTGATAGTACTCGACCTGATCATTGCAGGGGTTATAGTGCTCCTCCGTTTCAAACTCATTCTAGGTACTTCTATGCTCCCTTAGGTGAAAATTGCTGTGGGCATAACTTTGTCATGTTATTCTATCAACAGCATCACCCATTTCCACATTGTCAAGAGTGTGCACGACTCGTATTAGGAGAAGCTTCACATATTTGTTGGATATGCCGCTCTTACTTTAGACTATATGGCACGGGCTTAATGAAGCAAATTGTGGGAATTACACCCCAACGCCATAATCTTCTTAATGTGAGAATACCAGAGAGAGGACCAAATCAACGTAGATTACCTGAGAAGGTTCAAGCACAACAATGGAGGGATACAAGCTTAAATGACTTGCAACCACCGATCTTGCAAGCCCTCCTTCCCCAAGCCTCAACATGTCAATATTGGATCAATATGAGTACCTCTATTGCGCAGTTCCAAAATCGAAATTGTCTGCTTAACCTTCCCATAGAACCAATAAGACCGTATTAGGTAAAGTGGGAAAAATCCCATTCCCACATTGAAAAATTGTATGCATTTAATCTAGAATCTACCTTCTTCAACCTAGTATAAAAAATTTAAAAATGGTTTGCTTTATCAAGTGATGCTAGATCGAACCTAGTAGCTTGATCTTAGAAATAGAAAGGTTTCAAGATTTTTCAGATCCACCACTTGAAGGTATCCTTATATACACAACCACTACAAATTAACATTATTAAGGATAGAAAGAGTCTCCTTGGAGTAGGATGCACTTTGTGAACATTACGATTATAAATTTTCATTTTGATGAAGTTAATTCTACTAAAGAAATAATAAAACTTTTGCATTAACAACCAAAAGATAGCTGGATAAAAGGATTCCCCTTAAAGTAGGATGCACATTGTGGATACATAAGAGGAGTCTCCTTAGACTAGGATGCACTCCATCTATGAATTTATTTATTGTGTTAAAAATTGTTCAATGCATTGCAAAGATACACAATTGAACAGTCTGCTCCCAAAGTTGGCCAAATTACAAAGATCCTCTATATTTTGTTATAATAGAGACCATATTCAAAGACCATTTACATTCAATTATAAAATGAAGTAACAAAATGTGCTAGTATCATGGGGGTGTAATTTTGATTTTAAGGGGTTCTAGCTCCACCACATGGTAGAGCTAGAATTTTGAGCTAGCTCTACCATGTGGAGCTACAACACATTGAGGAGGATTTAAAGATTTTTAGATCCACCACTTGGCCATTCTAGAGTCCATAAGAAACCAAGATATAACATTTGATTGATCTAGACCCCCATTTACAAACATTGATACAAGAGATTGTATATTGAGAGTCCCCTTAGAGTAGGATGCACTCTCCAATTTTAAAGCTTCATTGTAATGAACAAGACAAAATGAACAAGATTTTATAAATTGAGGTGGTGAAGGTATTATACTTATATATACAATCGTTGCAGATTAACATTATTAAAGATAGAAAGAGTCTCCTTGAGTAGGATGCACTTTGTCAAAATTACGGTTAAAAGATTTCATTTTGATGAAGCTTATTCTACTAAAGAGTCCCCTTAAAGTATGATGCACTTTGTCAATAGATAAAAGGAGACTCCTTAGAGTAGGATGCACTCGATCTATGACTCCATTATAATAAAACATTGTAAATGAAAATGAATTTATTTTTTTATGTTAAAATATGTTCAATGCCTTGCAAAAGGCACACAATTGAACAGCACGCTCGCGAAGATGGCCAGATTACAAAGACCCTTTATATTTTATTATAATAGAGACCATTTACAAAGACCATTTACATTCAATTACAAAAGGGAGTAACAAAATGTACTAGTGTCATGGGGGTGTATTGGTTGAATGAGGTATTGAGCTTCTTTTTAAGCATGTTCATTTTGTGTACTCACAAGATTACACACTTAGATTATTCTCTCAATTATTATCTTGATTATCATCTTCATTGTTGAACACATTGTAGTAGCTATCATCGAGTTTCAATTATTATCTTGAACACATTGTAGTAGCTATCATCGAGTTTCAATCTATTCTTGTTGTTGTACAAAACATGGAGACCCCAAAAGAAATGAACTTTTTTGAAGAAAACTCGTGTAGTTATTTATCTGAAATGGACAATGTAGCGAGATATTTGCCTTGTTGCTCATATTGAGGTGTCTAGCTAGCATGGCTAGCAGTCCAACGTCAAACACTTTATCTCTTCACTTTACATCTAGCAGTTGTCTATTATAGAGCTGAAAAGGATTTCTTGATCCATGACTTATCCATTCTAGATCTTGTTCCACCACTTGGACATTAAAGAGCTAGACTTCAGTGGATGCAAGCTCCACCAAAACGGTAGATGTAGACTCAAAATTCTAGTCGTATTTTATGACTTCCAAAGGTTTAGGTCTACCACACATGGATACTAGCTCCACCATGTGGTAAGGCCAAAATTCCATGAAGAGACCATGGCTGCTACCTCCACCACATGGTGGAGCTAGAGCTCAATAAGATACCACATGGTGGAGCTAGCTAGCTCCATGAAATTATACAGCTAGACTTCAATGGATGGTGGATCCACCACATGGTAGATATAGATATAGAATGCTAGCTCTACCACGTGGAGCAAGAACGCATTGAAAGAACCAAGATCTACCATTTGTTCAATCTAGACCCCCAGGTAAAAACATTGATACAAGAGATTGTATATTGAGAGTCCCCTTAGACTAGGATGCACTCTCCAATTTTAAGACTGCATTGTAATGAACAAAGACTAAATAATTTGAAACAAGAATTTATAATTTGACATGGTGAAAGTTTCCTTATATACACAACTACTACAAATTAACATTACTAAAGATAGAAAGAGTCTCCTTGGAGTAGGATGACCTTTGTCAAAATGATAGTTAAAAGTCTTCACCTACTCTTACTAAAAAAAAATAATTTGCAAAGTTTGACCAAAAGATAAAAGGATAAAAGGAGTCCCCTTAGAGAAGGATGCACTCCATTTATGACTCAATTATAATAAGACATTGTAAATGAACATGAATTTATTGCTTGTGCTAGAATTTGTTCAATGCTTTGCAAAGGCAAACATTTGAACAGTATGCTCCATAAGAGGCCTGATTACAATATCATATTTCAATATATGGCTTTTTATTACATTAAAAAAAGGCCAAAATACTTGCATCCTCTACATTTGAATATATTATGGACAAACAAAATGAGCTTCATGGTGGTGTATTACTTTCATGATGCCTCCTCTTGTTGCTTTGCTTGAATTGCACTCTCTGCTTGCCTCTCTGCCTCAGCTTCAGCCTCCTCTCTTTGCTTTCTTTGAATTTCAAGTTGTTCCTGCCTCTCTGCCTCAGCATCAGCCTCCTGCTGTTGCTTCCACACCTCTGCCTTTTTCCTATTCTCTACTTCCAATTTCTCTTCTTCAAGCCATTTCTTCATCACATCATCTGAGAATTGGTTAGGTTTTTCTTCAAAGGCATTATCCCATGTATACTCTTGCCGATCTTCATTCTGTAGCCATAAAAACAACCAATTTCTTAAATCTTCTTTCAAAAAACTATACCTTTCCTTGGAAGGTTGTTGGTATAATTCTCGGACTATTAACCAGGTTCCTCGTTCATTCTTAAACACCTTATAGTAGCTATCATCAATTATCAATGTATTTTTCTTGTTGTACAAAGGATGGAGACCCCAAAAGGTCTCAAGCTTTTTAAAGAAAACTTGTCTATTCTGCACAACCCATGTGGATTTTGAACAATGCTCTTGTGAGAGAACACCTGCAAACTTGGGCTTTTGTTGTGGAAATACTGTGTCAATTATTCAAGAGAGCTTAGTTCTCCTACATGCGCTCCAAATAAAAACATAAAAGAATTGAATACACCAATCTAAGAACTCATGTGCACCCTTGTGACATAGGACATAACGATATTGGTTAATTGGGTATTTTACCAACTCGTTGCTGTAAGGAGGATCCTTCTCCTCATATTGGGTTTCGACAACATGGCACAACAAACCATTAAGGTTTAGAATAATAGCCCTCCTATCATCCTCTTTGCGTAGGGGTACGCATATTGGGTCTGACGAATACCATGTCAGTATGATAACCCCCTTAGAGGGATGCACAAAGCGCAACCTTGCATCAATTTCCCGTAGACGGTCAAGACGGCGCTGAACCAACTGTCTTCGTACACTCTGGATTTTCTTGGACATGTGACGTACTAATGCTCTGTGACGAAGAAGTCGCCTCTGCCAATTAGAATCAATCACATGACCTGGAAAAAAATGAGCATGCTTAATGATAAAGGTAGGCATGTGGGGGAAGGCATGTTACAACTACTTTTATGCAAAGATAGATTTTAAACAATTACAAAACAAATGTGACTATGCACGCTAACATTAAACTATATACTGTTCTAAAATGTTGACTTTTGTTGCATTACAAAATGACCCAAGATGCAAAGACTCTTTCCATTTGATTCTAAAAAGACACGACAAAATGTGCTAGCAGATATCAGAATGTGGTGAAATTAGAATGCATTGATCTCGATCAACCACGTGGTAGAGCTAGAATGCACTGTTCTAGCTCAACCATGTGGTAGGGCTAGAATATTTTGTTCTACCATGTGATAGAGCTATATCAAAGTATTCTAGCTCGATCCCATGGCAAAATTAGAAATAATATTTGAAGTCCAGCTCTAGCACGTGGTAGAGCTGTATCAAAATATTTTAGATAGACCCCATGGTAGAACTAGAATGGTTTGAAGTCCAACTCAACCATGTGGTGATTTGGAAGAGCTAGAATGCATTGATCTAGCTCTACCATATGGTAGAGCTAGAACGCTTTCAAGTCTAGCTCTACCATGTCATGGAGGTAGAATGCTTTGAAGTCTAGCTCTACCATGAGGTGGAGCTAGAAGGCATTGATCTAGCTCTACCATAGTCCATATATGTAGGAATTAAAATCATAAGACAAAGATCAAGCTTCCATACATTTTCAAATTAGGAGGCCCCTTATAGTAGAGTACACTCCAACATTTATAAAATTATTTGAAGAGTAATACATTTGCCCCACTACTTTAAAAATAAGATAAAATTTCTTGTCAATTTATGATTACAAAAAGATAAAATTCCTCCAAAAAAATACAATCCTTGGTGACAAATGGCTTCTTTAAGTGAATACTCCTTGGTGACAAATGGCTTCTTTAAGTGAATACTCCTTGGAACAATATCCTTGAAATAAATCTGCAAGAAACCATCATAAATTAAGTTTCTTCATTGTGAATACACAATTGTTGTATAAAATCATGTATTTAGTTATAATTATTATTTATGTTGGGTAGTACCTTAGTTATTTCTATCCCGTTGGAGAAGATTGTACTCATTTAACACCTTGTTTATGAAAGCCCTTGCATTGGCTGCCTTCAACTGCGTTGTGGTAGAACCCAATTTTCTAGCTAGAGAAATCAATTGTGATCCCCTCATGCGAGGGAATACCCAATAAACACACATTTTTCAGCTTTTGGATCCAGCTTAGTTCTCAACTCATCTGGCACATGCACATATGAAATGCATCCAAAGAACTTTCAGATGAGACAAATCAGGTTTTTTGCCAGTAACTTCTCCTCTGGAGTTACATCATGTATGGCTGCAATTGGAGTCCTGTTTATGATGTAAGCTGCTGTAGAAACAGCCTCAACCCAATAGCTATGCGGCATATTCTTCTCTCCCATCAATGCTCACGCAATCTCAGCAATGTACCTATTTTTTTGCTCAGTAACTCCATTTTGCTGCGGAGTGTAACTGTATGTAAACTGTCTCTAAATACCATTATTTTGTAAAAATTCAGAAAACTCATTGCAGAAGTACTCTCCAACCATTATTTGCCAACCATAACTCTGAAATTCTGAAAATGAGTGAACACCTCACTCTTCTCCTTCATGAAGTATACCCACACGTTCCTTGTATGGTCATCAATAAATGTCACATAATACCTACAGCCTCCCATAGACATGGTCTTTGTAGGACCCCATATATCTGAATGCACAACATCTAGTGCATTTCTGCTCACATTTTTGTCACGTGGAAATACATGCTTTGTTTGCTTACCAAATTGGCATGCTTCACATATTTTTTACATACCTTCAACTTTAAACTTTGGCAGCCCTATCACAATTCCTTTAGTCTGCATAGACTTCATTCTCTGACATGTCCAATTCTTTTATGTCAAATGTCTCTGTCTGCAACAATTCTTGAACCATTTGCAAACATCGCAACATTCACTTTAGGCATGTTTACATTCAATGTAAACATTCTGCCCACTCTGTTGCCTTTTGCAACCAACCTGCACTTGTCTTTAAAGTCCTTAACATAACAACCATTAGGGTTAAACCGAACCTGCAAACCCTGCTCAATCATCTGGCGGCCAACTGAAACCAGATTCTTTGTTATGTTCGGAACATGAAGTACATCTGCAAGGTACTTCACTTTGCCATCCTGCATAGACAATGGCACATCTCCAACAGGGGCAATTGGATGAGCAGTGTCATTCCCTGTTTCCACAAAACCTGGTCTTTCAAGGTTTTTCATCTCCTTGAACCACTCCCCATGACTTGTCATGTGGTTTGAAGCACCTGAATCAACGTACCATACATCATCTTTATGTGCTGCTTCAACATTTTTAGACATGGCACTGTAATTTTCCATTTGCATGTCAGCCTGCTTCTTATAACAATCCGCCTTACACATGTCCAGGCTTACGACAATAAAAGCATCCACGTGTATCATTATATTACCTTTGCCAATTTCCAAGACCTCTTTGACTCCCCCTACCTCTGAATTTGCCTCTTCCACCTGCGTGTTGTTGTTGTGAATTCTGGGACTGTTGTTGTTGCTGCAGCTAGCCATATTTCGGATTACCTATTCCGCCACCTCCTTGGCCGCGTCCACGGCCTCCTCTACCTTGTCCTCTTTCTGAACTTGTGTAGAAGGCCTGTTGCTCTGAACTGTTTTTGTTTTGTGAAGACTGTTGGTCTTCACCCAGGCTCTTCTCTTCTATAATCAACATAGACACCAAATCTATGAAACTGGGAATGTTTTCTCGAGTCTGAATAGACGTCTTGAACGCCTTGTATTGTGGCCCGAGACCACGTAGACAGACTTCCACCTTATCATCATCATGTACTGAAATGCCAATAGATGCAAGGGATTCCACTATACCCTTGATCTTCAATGCATAGTCATTCATAGACATACTCTTTTTCTCCACAGTATGAAGTTCATTCTTCTCCACGGAGATAGTTTTAATGACAATTGCAAACTTTGGGAAAAAAAGTTACAATTTCTTTGTCAATTTGAGGTGTGGCATTATTTTTTAGAGAAAAATCTCTTTTACAAATTTTTGGTTATTTGTTCATAATTTTAAAATGATAATTACACGTTAAAATTAGACACCTAACAAAGTGAAGGTTTCATTTCTCAATATCACTCCTCCATTCTAAAACCAAAAAAAAAAGGATTGTAGAATCCAAATCTTGGAAATCTTGCTCTTGAAAAATGGTTTTTTAGAACTGGTGTAAAGGAAATTAGGATTCCAAAATCCACTTGATATTAATCTTGGGTTTTGGATTCTAACCCTAGTCTTAGATGGTTTCTAGAATACAACTTTCCTCTTACTTGGATTCTAGAATCCCAAACGGAAGAATGGGTTTTTAGAAACCAACTTTGCTGTTAAGTGGATTTTGGAATCCCTGAGTTGTGTACTAATTATTGGTTTTGTTCTTTCATCATAATGTTCAAGGCACTAAAGCTCCATGAACACTTCTATCTCTATCTTGATGGCCTATACTCACACAACTATGTATTACTAGATGCTAGAATCATAGAACAGCTTAAGTTTTAGCAATTTTTGTTGGTCTTTAAGTCCAAATTTGAAAGACATGTAATCAAAGGTTTTGGGAAGGTCAAGCATGAGCGGGGGTTTGGGGGGAGGCATCCCCCTAATAGCAAGGGGTCCGTGTGTTGAGATATCGAGCTCATCTAGTGAGGTGATGGACACTGATGACTTGCCTAGGGGATAGGCCCCACACTTACACCACTAGCATGGTTGGTGAGATCATGGGTGATATGCGGCCAGTGGGATGACAGGCTGTGTGTGAGCCATTCTAGAGACTGGCATAGTTATAGCGCCAGCTCATTTCGTTGGGTTCACATTATAGAGAACCCTAGTATGTATTTGGTTGAAAACCTTTCATATTGTGTGTAGTCTTATCTTTGTATATGGTGTGTTGAGTGTTGTGTGAAGAAGAAGAAGATTTTCAGCCTCTCACCGTGTGTGTTCTCTTTTAGAGTTTTGTGTGTGTGTGTGCTCGTAAGAGCTCAAGCTCTCTTCTCCCTTGCATCTTTTCATGGTATCAAAGCCTAGTTCATGCTAAGGGCTGAGCTGCAAGCAAGAGAAGCACAAGAAGCGGTATGAGGGTAAGAGCTTCATCTACTCTTTCCTATTTGTGTTGGCGACTACACCCTTGTCGAGAGCTCTACGGGAGGCATCGGCAAACAATCTCTAATTGAGGAGATTTCTTCGCGGGAGTAAAGCTCTAGGGAAACTATACTGTCCTATCGGACTTGATTTTTTGGGCAAAAAACGCGTTTCGGGCGTGTTAGGACCTCGGTTTTTTGGAAAGCAGGTGATTTTGAGTACTGCGGCGAGTAAGTCATCGACTCTATGCAAAACTCTGTTTTAAGAACTGTAGGAAGACAAATTGGTTGTGCAGACATTTTGTGTGCTATAAGAAGGTCAAATAGGTGACATTTGAGTGTAGTACAATATCGCTATAGAAAATACAGCAGTTTGTGCAGGACAAACTAGAGTACTATTTCTGGTAAATTTGTGTGTCTAGAAAGATGTCAAATGATGGCATAAACCTCGGGGGGTGCACCTCAAAAAATGTAAGTCTACCACGTGCGATCATTAGGTGGGGTTTTTTTAATCCAAAATATTGGGTAAATTTACAGAAATACAATTACAAGAGGGGTATTTTAATTGTACTTTGGAAAAAAACCCGTAAGTCTATAAAGAAAAAGGGGTAGTTTTATTAGCTCAAAATTCACAGATAAGGGGTTTTTAAAATACCCCTTGAACGCACGTCGTAGGAGGGGCTTCCATATAGTGCACCCCCCGAGGCATAAACCAGATTATTGCTGAGAAGCTTGACAAGAACAACTTCCATGCTTGGAGGTTCAAGTTGATAAATTTCCTGATGGCAAAGGGTTACTGGGACTACATAGAAGGTGAGCATGAAGAGGCACCGAAGATACCAGAGATCAATCCGACTGCTACAGATGTGAAAGAGTTCAAGGATTGGAACTAAGGAACTAGAAAAGTTATGTATTGGCTCTCTAGCAGTATACAAGACACCATGATTAGGCACATACAAGATGCCAAGTCCCCCAAGGAGGCGTGGGACACCTTGGTAAAACTCTAAAAATGAATACCAAGGCACGAAAGATACGTTGAAGAATGAACTTCATACTACTATGGAGAAAAAGAGTATGTCTATGAATGACTATGCATTGAAGATCAAGGGTATAGTGGAATCCCTTGCATCTATTGGCATTTCAGTACATGATGATGATAAGGTGGAAGTCTGTCTATGTGGTCTCGAGCCACAATACAAGGCGTTCAAGACGTCTATTCAGACTCGGGAAAACATTCCCAATTTCATAGATTTGGTGTCTATGTTGATTATAGAAGAGAAGAGCTTGGGTGAAGACCAACAGTCTTCACAAAACAAAAACAGTTCAGAGCAAGAGGCCTTCTACACAAGTTCAGAGCAAGAGGCCTTCTACACAAGTTCAGGAAGAGGACAAGGTAGAGGAGGCCGTGGACGCGGCCAAGGAGGTGGTCGAATAGGTAATCCGAATTATGGCTAGTAGCAGCATCAACAACAACAGTCCCAGAATTCACAACAACAACAACACGCAGGTGGAAGAGGCAAATTCAGAGGTAGGGGGAGTCAAAGAGGTCTTGGAAATTGGCAAAGGAAGTATAATGATACACGTGGATGCTTTTATTGTTGTAAGCCTAGACATGTGTAGGCAGATTACATTATAAGAAGCAGGCTGACATGCAAATGGAAAATTACAGCAAAACAACTATGCATCCTCGAGCAAAAACAATGAGGATAATAAAAGGTTGTTTGTTATGCAGCATGTCGTTAATGCCATGTCTAAAAATGTTGAAGCAGCACATAAAGATAATGTATGAAATGTTGATTCAGGTGCTTCGAACCACATGACAAGTCATGGGGAGAGTGGTTCAAGGAGATGAAAAACCTTGAAAGACGAGGTTTTGTGGAAACAGGGAATGACACTGCTCATCCAATTGCCCATGTTGGAGATGTGCCATTGTCTATGCAGGATGGCAAAGTGAAGTACCTTGCAGATGTACTTCATGTTCCGAACATAACAAAGAATCTGGTTTCAGTTGGCCGCCAGATGATTGAGCAGGGTTTGCAGGTTCGGTTTAACCCTAATGGTTGTTATGTTAAAGACTTTAAAGACAAGTGCAGGATGGTTGCAAAAGGCAACAGAGTGGGCAGAATATTTACATTGAATGTAAACATGCCTAAAGTGAATGCTACGATGTTTGCAAATGGTTCAGGAATTGTTGCAGACAGAGATATTTGGCATAAAAGAATTGGACATGTCAGAGAATGAAGTCTATGCAGACTAAAGGAATTGTGATAGGGCTGCCAAAGTTTAAAGTTGAAGGTATGTAGAAAATATGTGAAGCATGCCAATTTGGTAAGCAAACAAAGCATGTATTTCCACGTGACAGAAATGTGAGCAGAAATGCACTAGATGTTGTGCATTCAGATGTATGGGGTCCTACAAAGACCATGTCTATGGAAGGCTGCAGGTATTATGTGACATTTATTGATGACCACAAAGTGCGGGTATACTTCATGAAGGAGAAGAGTGAGGTGTTCACTCATTTTCAAAATTTCAGAGTTATGGTTGGCAAATAGGGAAACATGTTAAGTGCCTAAGGTCAGATGGAGGAGGAGAGTACTTCTGCAATGAGTTCTCTGAATTTTTGCAGAATAATGGTATTCAGAGACAGTTTACATGCAGATACACTCCGTAGCAAAATGGAGTTGCTGAGCAGAAAAATAGGTACATTGCTGAGATTGCGTGAGCATTGATGGGAGAGAAGAATATGCGGCATAGCTATTGGGCTGAGGCTGTTTCTACAGCAGCTTACATCATGAACAGGACTCCAACTGCAGCCATACATGATGTAACTCCAGAGGAGAAGTTTACTGGCAGAAAACCTGATTTGTCTCATCTGAAAGTTCTTTGGATGCATTGCATATGTGCATGTGCCAGATGAGTTGAGAACTAAGCTGGATCCAAAAGCTGAAAAATGTGTGTTTATTGGGTATTCCCTTGAGCAAAAGGGATACAAGTGTTATAACCATGCTACAAGTGAGTTGAGGGTAAGCAGGGATGTTGTTTTTGATGAGATGATCAGCTGGTATGCTGCTGAAAAAGAAGCTGTTGGGGCTGATGTGAGTGGAAATGTGGTTGCACAAAATGCAAGTCAGCAATCATAGTCTTTGAGTAGACCAGGAGAGTCCTCATCTAGTGGTTTATTTGGTAGACCATGGAGTGGCAGACTGCATCATAACCCTAGTCCTGCAAATGTGATTAGTACATCACATAAAGACAAAGAGAAAGTAGTTGAGCCCCTTAGTATGCCTGACATTTCTACAGGGCATTCTCATGTTGATGGAGAGTCTAGTGGCTCATAGATGAGCCTTGATGAGGATCTTGGGATACCAACTATGAGAACACCTGGTGTAAAGAAGGCTATGGAAGCCATGAATGCAAAGCTGCAAAGATCTAGGAGAGTGAAGAATCCTGTGCAGAGGTTTACCTACGATGGTTCTGTGGCACATCACTATGCATACATGGCAAAAGTTGTACAGGTTATAGAGCCCACTTGCATTGATGAGGCTCTTGGAAATGTGTGTTGGGAGAAAGCTATGGACAAGGAGATGGATGCACTATATGGAAATGAGACTTAAGATTTAGTGCAATTGCCTGAAGGCAAGAAAGCCATTGGGGATGCAAGTGGGTCTACAAAGCAAAACATAACAGTGATGGAAGCATGAGCATGTACAAGGCTAGATTGGTAGCCAAAGGATATGCGCAGACATATGGCATTGATTCTGAGGAAACTTTCAGCCCAGTTGCCAAGATGGCAATAGTGAGAGTTGTGATAGCAGTGGCTACGTCAAAGCAATGGTCTTTACATTAAATGGATGTAAAGAATGCATTCTTGCATGGGGATTTGCAGGAAGAGGTGTATATGTTGTAGCCAGCTGGTTATGAGGATGTGTCACCCCAAGCATGTTTGTAGGTTGAAGAAAGCCTTGTATGGTGTGAGGCAGCTCAGAAACACAAGAAGGCCACTATAGCTCGCCAACTCACCACCTTCGGAACACTCACAAGCACAAGGGGCACCACCAGCTTCTCTAGCTGGAAAGAAAAATCTCTCTCTCTCTCACTCTCTCTACCACCCAGAGAAACCCAAAGAAAGGCAGTTTCAACAGCTCACATATCTCATTATCTAAGCCTTTTATCTGTCAGCAAGGCTAAGCCACTCACATATCACACAAACCCTGTTTGTCCATTTACAAGGGGTGATCCATCACCATAGATTTTATTAATTAATAAGCTTCAACCCGCTCTTCCTCGCACTCTCCTTTATATATCACACTCACAGCAAACAACTCACACACGCACTGACCAAAGCTTGCTCTTGGTCTCACACCAGCAGTTCGACCCAAGGATCTCTTCTTCTCTCTACATTGCCTTCGCTCCAGGTCTCTCCAGTCAGCTCTTCTTGCCGAATCCTCAGAGAGCGACCATCACTTTGCTTTTTTTCTCGGGTGACTCCTCTCACCAGCGACCACCCAACCTTTGTCTTTTTTTTTAGACCCACCAGCCAGGCCTTCACTTCTACGAGGCGACTCTTTGCTCACACGAGGGGTCTTCTCACCCTTCACTGCTCTGCGCCCTCCTCACTGCCGGCTTCTTTGACGCCAAATAGCTGCTCCTCTGCTTGCGCCAGTCTGCTGCAGCACTCCAGTGCAACTGCACGTCAACTAGGCGGCTGCCTTACTCCGTCTGTCCCCACTTTATCACCAGTCCCACGCACCTGCAGCTTTACCTCCACGCATCAGAGCCTCCCATCAGCCCTTCTTAGGTCACCTACACAGCGACCACCTACACGCTTGCTCCAAGCGCCTGCAGCTAGCCCAACAGCCACCGCCGGCTCTCCACCTCTCTCTTGCCAGCCTCACAACACACAAGTCGGCTACCTTTATGTCCGCAGCGCCTGAGGGACAGCGTCCACTCTCTGTCGCCAGCTCTCCCACACACGAGCTTCACCAACGCTGGCCTCTGCAGCAACGATACCCGCCAGCCTGCTCTTCACAGCTTCCACAGCAGCAAGCGATCCGCTTTCTTTTTCTCGGCGACCCTCCAGGCGGCTACTCAACACGTGTATTGTCTTCGCCTGTGTCTGCACAAGCGTCCCCACAGCCTTACACTACTAGGCAAACAGCCACTCTGCTCTCTCCGCCTTCCATAGCAAGGCCGTTTTTTTCTGGACCGCGGCTCTCTTCATGTACCAGGCCGCTCCAGTCGTGGGCTCTCCCTTCACACCTCCAGCCTGCACACGCAGAAACCCTCCACTCCTTTTTTTTCACTCCCTCCCAGGCTCTAAGCGGCCACTTTTTATGTCTTCGCAGCGCCACACCGTCACGACCTTCTGGACCCGGCTTTGGCGACCACTTCTCCTGCCTTCATGCCTTCGCCACTTTCTAGACCTTCAAGCTAGCGACCACCAAATTCTCCACGTAGCCCCTCTACAAGGTGGCCACCTTCTTTAGTATATTTTATTTTAAACTTTTTTCCAAGCCACACTAATGGCCACCATCCCAACCTTAATGCTTTGCTTCACCTTGATATATGGTGCCTACAACATTCCAATACAAGAGCTGCCTACGGCTTCGTGATCATCGGCATCATCATTACCAGTCATGAGTTGCCATCCGCACACCACACTATTGCAATAAACTTCCAGATCTCCAGCGTTTGCTCCCAAATTAAACACGTGCATATACCAGCTTACAACAAAACCACTCAGCCTGTACATTTGCCAGGGCATTCAGGGCAAAGTTTTATTGCACACCACGCATCCCATATGTACACGGACTCAAAACATCTTTACAGAAAAACGCCTGACATACTTTGCCCAACCCCCAGCCTGCTGAATCATTCATGATCAGTAGTAAAAAGCATTTCAAGACATAAATCCATATCTAAAAACTTCCTTTCATCTGGAATCACATCTTCAGGCACTACATCCTGCACAATCACCATCAAACGTGCATAATACTTCTTCAGCCTGTATCCATTTACCCTGGAAGCATGTAAAGTCCTATCTAAATCTGCCAATTGATAGGTGCCATTTGCAAATCCTTGCATCACCAAAAAGGGTCCTTCCCATTTAATTTGGAACTTCTTATGAAAGGCATTATCTAGCCTGCTATTATAACGTAATACCAAATCATCCTTCATAATTCCTGTTCAGCTGTGCTTCTTGTAAATATAATAGTCGCTCTTTAAGGGCATCTTTAGGTTCTTCCAAAAGCTTTTCCAACATTTTAACAGCTGGTATCTCCACCTCAATAGGCAATAAGGCTTCCTTCCCATAAACAAGATGAAATGGAGTGAAACCCATACCAGTCTTAATTGCTGTCCTGTATGCCCACAAGGCAGCAGGCAACTCCAGATCCCAATTCTTGCCTTGTTGCTCTGTCACCTTAGATAAAATCTTGATCAATTCACCATTGAAACGCTCATTCAGGCCATTACACTGTGGATAGTAAGGTGTGGTAAAACTGCGACTGATCTTCATCTTTGTACACAAATAATCCATAAGCTCTGCTCTGAAACCTGGACCCTGATCAGAAAGCAATTCCAATGGCACACCAAACTTACAGCAGATATCCTGATATACAAACTTTGCCACCTCCTTAGCAGTAATTTGTTTCACTGCCTTTGCTTCTGCCCATCTAGAAAGGTAATCAACTGCAGTCAAGATGTAGCACTTCCCTCGGCTAGTAATAGGCAATGGTCCCACAGCATCAATTCCCCATTTTTCAAAAACATCATAAGCAAGAATTGTGTTCCTCATTTCAGGCTTTAATATCCGTCTACTGTGAGCTTGGCATTGTTTGCATGACCTGCACCAATGATTAACATCCTTATGTATACTTGACCATACATAACCTTCCTGCAATACCTTATGCAAGGTAATCTTTGAGGCAAAATGTCCACCGCATGCTCCTTCATGGTTTTCCTTAAGAATTTTGTAGATTTCTTCCTTCCAAGGGACCCGTCGCATTATCAAATCAATTCCCTTCAAATATAAAGCATCACCAACCATCACATACCTTGCAGCTTTCCTGATGAAACCATATTTTTTTGATCTTTCAATACCATTAGGAATCATCCCTGTTAACAAAAACTCCTCAACAACCTGTAAATTCTCCCTACCACAATAAAATGATGCATGAGCTTTAAGAACAAAAACTTCACCAATCATTCCCTGGGCTGCTTCATGAGCCTCCTCATTATGGCCTCGATCCACATGCTTTAGACTCCAAGCTTCAAATTCTTTCAACAGACCTTTAATCTTGACACACATTCCTTTGAGTAACATATTCTTTGACTTCCAAACTCCCAATACCTGTTTTACCACAAGCAATGCATCTCCTCGAATGCAAATCCTGTGTACACCATGCTTCAAGCATATTTGCAATCCAACTTCCAAAGTCAGATACTCCGCTTCATTGTTGCTATGTGCATCCACCTTAACACCCTTCTTAAAAACAAGGCAACCCTGTGGATCATAAAGCACCAAACCTCCTGAGGTTGCATCATGGCTTTTCCTATAAGAACCATCAAAATATAATAAGTGTGCATTTACCAATTCAGCCGCATCCTCAACTGGCTTCTTGATGGTCTCCTCCTTAATAAGAAGAGGACTCTCCTTATATGTCAGTAGATCAGCTAAGGTAGCCCTGGTACTCTCTTCCACCAAGAATGAGAAAGTAAATTCCTGCAACTCAATCACCCACTTCATCATAGCCTTAGATAAATTTGTGCCATTTATCAACTGAGGCGAAAAAGTGTAGCTCGTCAAAAACACAAAGGGGCGAGGCAACAAGTAATGGCGGAACCGCCTACATGCATATAGTACACTAACCATAACAAGTTCCACCTTTGATAGCAACCTTTCTCTGGCAAGTTTTACCCTGCTAGCACAGTAGACTGGTTGCATATAATGTGATTCTTTCCCTTTCTGTAACAACATAGCTCCAATTGCATCTTCACCTACTGAAGGATTGACATAAAATACCTGTTCCCAATTAGACGCCTGCATTGTAGGAATAGCACCCAATACCTCTTTTACTTTCTGGAAAACTACCTCACACTCCTCCGTCCAATGCAAAGGATCATGCTTTGCTGCTTGCTGCAAAAAGGATATAACAACTGTGAAGATAGAGAAATGAATCGAGCCATATACTTCACCTTTTGCACAAAAGTAGCCAATTGCCTTGTATTCTTTGGTGTAGGAAGAAGAAGAAGAGACTTGACTTTATCAGGATCTGGATCAATACCATTCTCTGAAACAACATGGCCTAAGAGCTTCACCCTCGGTTGAGCTAAAAAACACTTTTTTGGATTTAATTGACCACCACACTCATCATAACGCTGAAAAACTGTAGCCAGCTTATCACAATGCTCTTGCCTGGAGCTGTATATACAAAAATCATCAATAAAATCCTTCACAAACTTGTTCAAAAAAGGAGATAATACCCAATTTTCCCTTCTATGATAGTAGGCTGGTCCATTCATCAATCCAAAAGGAAGAACTTTGTAGCAGAAACATCCCCATGGTGTAATGAAAGTCGTCTTGCGCTGATCTTCCTCTGCAATCTTTAACTGGAAATAACCTGAATACCCATCACAAACACTATACCTTTCATATCCAGCTACAGTATCCAAAATCTCATCCAAAAAAGGTAGGGGGTAAGAATCCTTCTTTGTAGTAGCATTCAAAGGCTTGAAATCCACACATATACGCCACCTACCATCTTTCTTTGGACTCACCACTATAGGACTTACCCACTCAGCTGTATCCACTGGTGTAATGAAACCTGCACTCAACAGCTTATCAACTTCCTCTCTCAGGGCCTGCATTTGTTCTCATCCCATCCTGCGAAGCTTCTGCCTAATTGTTTTTACACCTTCTTTTAATTCAATCCTCAAGTCTGGCCCTTTAAATCCTCGAATCTCCCTATAAGAAGTGATGAACAATTCTGGAAAATGAGACAGCATATTAACATATCTAACCTTTTCTCCACTCGAGAGATCCGGACTCAGCATTCCTTCAATCAGCTCCTGCTTCTTCTTCACTTCTATCTTTGCCTGCAGTAATTCCTCGATCACTTCATATGACCCCATAGTATCTTCTCCCTCAGCACCCACTTCTTGCATTTCTTTATCTTCATCACCTTGTTGCTCTGATATTAGGAAAGCCACATCTGCCTCTTCTCCACTAGAAGCAGTGGTCGATGAATCCATCTCTAATTCAGAAGTAGTGGTGGTAGTTTCCTCTTCACTCGAATCCTGTGGCCTCTCCCACACATCATTCAAAGATCTCCTACTATGCATCTCAAAAGATTTTTTATTACCCTACTTATTATGCAAAGAAATGGTCCCATACCTCCAGTCCTGTACTGCACCCACCACTCGCAACCAGGGTCGTCCAAGAATAATTGGAAAAGCACCAAGACCCGCAGGCATTACATGAAAATCTATAGTAGCTTTGACATTAAAAGCTTCAATTTCCAATTCCTTTATCATACCAAGACATTTTACCTTTTGATGATTAGCCATCCTGATTCGAAAACCAGAAACCCCAGACACCCTCAAGCCTGACTGCTCCACACATGATTGGGTAATCACACAGATTTGAGCTCCTCCATCTATATAGGCCTGACCAAGGCTCCTACCTTTACTCCACACCTCCACAATAGGGCAAATATCTGGAAGCTCTTCTAAAGATAGTACTTTGACTGACCTCTTCTCTGACTCCTTTTCCATTGGATTCACAAGTCTCTTCCATTGCCTTCTCAATTTTGGCACCATCTCTACCAACTGCCCAAAGGTGATGTTTGCCTTCCTATTCACCAAATCAGATTTCAAGTCATAGCTGGTTTGCCCATCCCCCACCAGTGGGAAGTCTGACACCTGGAACCTTCTATGAGGCTTCCGTTTCCTTTTGGCTTTCACATCTTCTCCTTCTTGCTGCTTCCCCTTCTTAGAGCTCGGTCCAGCCACCCCTTTTCCTTCTCTTTCCTCTGTCGTGCGCTTGCCAACAGGCATCACATCCCCTTCTTCTCTCACCTGAACATTCTCCAGAGTAACAACATTCATGACCTTTGCCTTCCCCTTCTCCTCAGCTGTGATTCCACTGGGGTTGCTTGATCCCTGATATCAATACCATAATCATTTGACCTGTCAGGTAACTGTGAAGGTAGTGGGTACATATCACCACCCATACGCTGAGGCTTATCACAATCTGTACTCAGATGACCAAGCTCACCACAGTTCCAGCATGTAGGAATGAATCGACGGCCCCTACCACGACCACGTCCATACCCTGCTTGTCCATCTCCCCCCTTCAGGATTATTGCCTCGGCCTCTACCACGTCCACCACCTGTACTTCCCATTAAATTTAAGCTCAAATTCTTCATAAGATCAACCATCTGTTTCATATCCTGTCGCAATCCCTCATCAAAACCTGCAGGAACCATAGGTACTCCTTGACTAGCTTGTGGCACCATCTGCATAGCTTGGGCTTCAGTGGGCTTTATCCTCTCAATCACAGCATTCATAGGTGTAGCCTCCACTCTACGAATCTCTGGCTGTGCTACAACTGGAATCATCCCCAGCTGTTTCATCCGCTGCTGCAGTTTCCAATCTTTTGACTTAGCAATTTCCACCGCATCCTCAAAAGACCTGGGCTTCTTCAATTCCACTTTCCAGCGAATACTCCTCTTAAGCCCGGCTACAAACTTGTTTTTCTTCATCATGTCAGGGGGTACCTGGTCTTCCCCTAAAGCCCTGCATAGAGTCTCCCATAGCAAAGAAAATTTCTTCATATAATGATTCAAACTCACCTTGTGTCAGAGCTTGCACCTCATGCCAAACCTTGTCGGGGTCTTCCACCTTCTTGAACCTGTTGCTAAGTGCTGTCTTTAATCCATTCTCAGTCATATCAAGATGTGGAACAGCAACCCTCAATGACTCCTCATAAGTCCTGTACCAGGTCCTTGCATCCCCTTTCAAACAAATGCTTAGTAGCCGCAACACCTGTACCGACTCATTAATATGGTTGCTTATGCATGCAACCTCCATCCTTTCCAAGAAATCTGCCACATCCTCATTAGGGCTACCATAAAACTCTGGATAAGACATCATTTTAACCCCCAAACTTCACCTAAAATCCAAGAATACTCCTTCCCTGAAACTCTCAATTCCTAGGGCACACACCCTGATAACTGAAGGAAATAACAGAGCAATCCTCAGTCAAACAATGCCAGAGCAACTCCTCAGTGGGGGCACCAGAAAGATGTGAGGCAGCTCAGAAACACAAGGCCACTATAGCTCGCCGACTCACCACCTTCGGAACACTCACAAGCACAAGGGGCACCACCAGCTTCTCTAGCTGGAAAGAAAAATCTCTCTCTCTCTCACACTCTCTCTACCACCTAGAGAAACCCAAAGAAAGGCAGTTTCAACAGCTCACATATCTCATTATCTAAGCCTTTTATCTGTCAGCAAGGCTAAGCCACTCACATATCACACAAACCCTGTTTGTCCATTTACAAGGGGTGATCCATCACCATAGATTTTATTAATTAATAAGCTTCAACCCACTCTTCCTCGCACTCTCCTTTATATATCACACTCACAGCAAACAACTCACACACGCACTGCCCAAAGCTTGCTCTTGGTCTCACACCAACAGTTCGACCCAAGGCTCTCTTCTTCTCTCTACATTGCCTTCGCTCCAGGTCTCTCCAGTCAGCTCTTCTTGCCGAATCCTCAGAGAGCGACCATCACTTTGCTTTTTTTCCCGGGTGACTCCTCTCACCAGCGACCACCCAACCTTTGTCTTTTTTTTTAGACCCACCAGCCAGGCCTTCACTTCTACAAGGCGACTCTTCGCTCACACGAGGGGTCTTCTCACCCTTCGCTGCTCTGCGCCCTCCTCACTGCCGGCTTCTTTGACGCCAGATAGCTGCTCCTCTGCTTGCGCCAGTCTGCTGCAGCACTCCAGCACAACTGCACGTCAACTAGGCGGTTGCCTTACTCCGTCTGTCCCCGCTTTATCACCAGTCCCACGCACCTGTAGCTTTACCTCCACGCATCAGAGCCTCCCATCAGCCCTTCTTAGGTCACCTACACAGCGGCCACCTACACGCTTGCTCCAAGCGCCTGCTGCTGCAGCTAGCCCAACAGCCACCGCCGGCTCTCCGCCTCTCTCTTGCCAGCCTCACAACACACAAGTCGGCTACCTTTATGTCCGCAGTGCCTGAGGGAGAGCATCCACTCTCTGTCGCCAGCTCTCCCACACACGAGCTTCACCAACGCTGGCCTCTGCAGCAACGATACCCGCCAGCCTGCTCTTCACAGCTTCCACAGCAGCAAGCGATCCGCTTTCTTTTTCTCGGCGACCCTCCAGGCGGCTACTCAACACGTGTATTGTCTTCGCCTGTGTCTGCACAAGCGTCCCTAGCCTTACACTACTAGGCAGCCAGCCACTCTGCTCTCTCTGCCTTCCATAGCAAGGCCGTTTTTTTCTAGACCCCGGCTCTCTTCACGTACCAGGCCGCTCCAGTGGGCTCTCCCTTCACACCTCCAGCCTGCACACGCAAAAACCTTCCACTCCTTTTTTTTCACTCCCTCCTAGGCTCTAAGCGGCCACTTTTTATGTCTTCGCAGCGCCACACCTCACGACCTTCTGGACCCGGCTTTGGTGACCACTTCTCCTGCCTTCACGCCTTCGCCACTTTCTAGACCTTCAAGCTGGCGACCACCAAATTCTCCACGTAGCCCCTCTACAAGGTGGCCACCTTCTTTAGTATATTTTATTTTAAATTTTTTTCCAAGCCACACTAATGGCCACCATCCCAACCTTAATGCTTTGCTTCACCTTGATATATGGTGCCTACAACATTCCAATACAAGAGCTGCCTACGGCTTCGTGATCATCGGCATCATCATTACCAGTCATGAGTTGCCATCCGCACACCACACTATTGCAATAAACTTCCAGATCTCTAGCGTTTGCTCCCAAAATAAACACGTGCATATATCAGCTTACAACAAAACCACTCAGCCTGTACATTTGCCAGGGCATTCAAGGAAAAGTTTTATTGCACACCACGCATCCCATATGTACACGGACTTAAAACATCTTTACAGAAAAACGCCTGACATATGGCTTAAAACAAGCACCAAGAGCATAGTCTAACAAAATTTCTGAATATCTTGTCACTATTGGCTTTCATGTAGCCAATGCAGATTTCTCGTTGTATGTGAGACACAATGATAGAGGGGTTGTTCTTGTTGTCATCTATGTAGATGACCTGATCATTACGGGGGACCATGATGCAGAGATCTTTGATGTAAAAATCTTGCTTAGATAGAAGTTTGAGATGAAGGATATGGGGAAGCTCAGATATTTCTTAGGCATTGAGGTGATTAGGTCACCACATGGTATTGGATTACTGCAGAGACATTGTGGCTTGGACACGTTGTCCAAGTATGGTATGATAGGCTGTAAGCCTATCTCAGTGCCATTGGATCAGAATAGCAAGTTGAGTGCAGATTCAGGAGAGATTTTGGAGGATCCTACTATGTATAGGCACATAGTAGGAAGCTTGATCTACATGACGATCACCAGGCCAGATTTGAGCTATGTTGTTGGATTGGTGAGTCAGTTTATGCAGGTTCCTCGAAAGTCGCATTTGGATGCATTGAGATGCATACTGAGGTATGTGAGGTCTACATTGCATTGTTGACTATTTTTTGAAACTGGGATAGAAATATGTGTACATGGGTATACAGATGTTGATTGGGCTGGTAGTATCTCAGATAGAAGATCTACTAGTGGCTTCATGTTTTCTTTGGGGAGTGCTCCTGTGACTTGGAGCAACAAGAAGCAGCCTACAGTTGCTCTATGCAGTACTACAGAGGCCGAGTACAGAGGTGCCGCTATGGTAGCATGTGAGGTAGCTTGGTTGAGAAAGCTACTTGCAGATTTGGGTCTATCAATGGATAGACAAGTTGTCATTTTTTGTGAAAACATTAGCAGTATATAGCTGGCTGCAGGAACCCAGTTTCTCATTCTCGCACAAAGCATATAGAGGTCCACTACCATTTTGTCGGAGAGAAGGTTTTGGTAGGAGACATTGACCTTATTTATGTCAGCACACAGGATCAGGTTGCTGACATCTTCACCAAAGCATTGGGTACAGAGAAGCTCCACAGATTCAGGGCTTTGCTTGGTGTACATGAGATGGAGTTGATCTTGAGGGGGAGTGTTGAGATATCGAGCTCATCTTGTGAGCAAGTGGACACTGATGACCCGCCTGGGGGATAGGCCCCACACTTACACCACTGGTATGGTTGGTGAGATCGTGGGTGATATGCGGCTAGTGGGAGGACAGGTTGTGTGACAGCCATTCTAGAGACTGCTGGCATAGTTATAGGGCTAGCTCATTTAGTTGGGTTCACACTATATAGAACCCTAGTATGTATTTGGTTGAGTACCTTTTCATATTGTGTGTACTCTTATCTTTGTATATGGTGTGTTGAGTGTTGTGTGAAGAAGAAGAAGATTTTTAGCCTCTCACCATGTGTGTTCTCTTTTAGAGTTTTGTGAGTGTGTGTGTGCTTACAAAAGCTCAAGCTCTCTTTCTCCCTGCATCTTTTCAGTCCAGGGGGTAGCATCCCCCTAATAGCAGCCAGGGGGTCAGGGGGCAACACCCCCCGGTGGCGGGGTCCGGGGGCTACCAGTAGACCCCGGCCCATGACGGTAAGACCAATATGTGAATTGTGTCTTGTTTGCCTAGTCTCTGCCTCATTGAACTACTCTAATTTTAGGAAATTGGATTCCAAAATCTAAGTTTTGAGAACTTGGAAAACTAGAATCCCAAAAAGCAACACAATTGTGTTAAACGCGATGCAAAAGCCTAGGAAGTAGTGTAAGAGCTTGTCAATCATGTGGAAAACAACGAGGGAAGGAGAAACAATGTGTGAAATATAGAAACCCTTGTCATAGATAGAGACAGACAAAGGACTATGTGCAAAATAAAGGGACAAGTGTCGTGCATCTGCAAGGGAGAGGCCACGCCTGCATACATATGCATGGGATAGGTATGGTGTCTAGAAGTTTCTACAAGAGGTGATTTCCTTATGTAACTTTCTGTGTATGTGCCATATACCTGGCCGATTTATTTTTGGAGAGTTAGATTTCCCCTTAAGGGGATGATCCCTAGAGGATCCGCTTTGTTTCTTGCAGAGTTAGGCAAATGCGAGCGATAGAAGACATGCCAACACACACTATCACGCAGTGGTTTGCAAGAACATAAAACTAAAAAAGCACCAGATTGCAACCAAATTCAGAAAGTGTGTGGATCTTGTGTTTTGTTATGCCTCTCTGGGGTCTGTATGAGTCTGAAGGAGTGGAATTCTAGCTTTTAGTGTGAATCCAAGGTCTCTGCCTTGAACTTATAAAAATCCCATTCAATAAACATAATTCTTGCACTTCCGTGTGGTCAACTACAATTTGACAAATCTCTTTATAAAGAGGTGAGCTTTTTTAACAAGAATAATCTTTATTTTGCATTTCCAAGAAGAATCATCAATGTTATGTTTATAAATTGTTGGAAATTTTATATTTTTTGGGTTTTTTCAACACAAATTTAACTTTGTTTTACATCATTTTGTTTTGTTCTAACAATTGGAATCAATAGTTTTTGTATCTTTCAAACTATTAAAGTGTTCTTTTGGAAAAAATAATAGAGCAATTATCTACCAATTCTAAGAATTTTATGTGAATTTTGAGGGATCTTGTCAAGTTTTATAAAATTTCTAATTTTGAGACATTTTTTGCTAAATTCTGAGAAGAGTGTGTTTTCTTGTTTATCAACCTTTCATAGTGGGATTCTGGAATCCATTTTTATGAATTCAGGATCTCAATTTTTCAGTCGAGACTCTAGAATTCAACTTTCATGCTAGTTTCAACTTGACTAGCTAGTCTTAACTTCACGTTTTGTTCAGTCTGCATTTTGGAATCCAAGTTGTGAATTGTTTCTTGAAGAGTCTTGCCAACCTTGGGTTTTTGAAAATACTTTTGGAGTAATTTTTCCTTTTTCTATCACTGTAATTTTTCTTAATCTTAGTATTTGTTTTGCAGACCATGGCATCGCAGTCTCAGCTCACTCACTCCAAGAAGAAGTTCAAAACCTCAAAACATGCATCACCTTCTCAAGTTGGTGATGTAAGTGGAAGATTGGGGCACTCAGGTTCCTTGAATCCTTCTCATTTGCATGCACCACCCATGAGTCCAGCATTTGCAAAGACAAGATGGCTCAAGTCACCAAGTGGTCGTGAGCAGCATGGTGGCCTTCTCCTTTCCTCTCAGTGTTGCCCCAGACACAGCATGGGATTGGAATGTATGGGCATGGTTGGACCTTGACCTTAGGAATGCCTGGCCTTCACAAGCAAGTAGTTGAGCCTACTGCTCCCTTTTTGCTTGTGACTAAACATATAGGTTCGTCAAGTGAGGCTAATGAATTTACACATGGTGGACGTATTATAACTGTAATGGAACAGAGATCAGAGAAGATATATTTTCTTGTTGAGCGTTAATCATAACCATCCCAAGTTGTTATCCTCCTTCTTCAAAAGAACTTTGAGCTACAAGATAACCCCTCCTAGCTTGACATAAATAGCATTCTAGATGGCCTACAATAATGCCCCATATATCTATGCATAATCCTAAACCGTAAACCTGACACCCAAGGGTGCAATAAACATGAGGTTGAATGAATAAGAGAGTCGTATGAGCCACCCCGTGGCGTAAACCCTTGGTGGTTGTTTGCTTGAATAGACCTACAAAAAATTATCATAATAAATCAAAACGTTAGTTCATTTTAACATATTATGCAATAGGCCTTATGCATAAGCCTATTGCAACCATTCAAGACTCCATTTTTTGTAAATGTGCATGTTTCATGCACAATACACTAAATGAAACCCGTCTGCTTGTTTCCCACAACCCCTTAGTCACTTTCTCCTTTATTGGGAGGTTCTTATACTACATACATACATGTGCTACATACATACATATATACATGTGTGTGTGCGTGTGTTGTTGATCATATCATTTTTATCATCTTTAGCCATAGGCATCGGATCAGCTCAGCCTCACCTAATGAGACTTTATTTTTCATGTGTGATTGTTGCTCGCCTATAAAAGGTGCACCATGAAACATCTCTATTTAGGTTACATGCTCTAGATATTTACACTAGTTTAGGTGGGCTAGGTGCACACGATTTGATTTTAAGGCTTTACTTCCTAGAGGTGAAAGACTAAAAGGTCAAGTATAAAAGCTAAAACATAACTCTCAATGCCGCATTCACTTATGCATAATCTAAGATTTTTTTTCTTCTTTAGTCTGTTTCTCTTACTTTTTTACAACTTGATCTCTTGTGTGCTCAATGTGTTTGTGCGTGTATGAGTGAGATTAAGTGTGTGTTATAGGATTAAGTAAGCTTAGACCATGCAATGGCAAGATAAATAAGAGCTCTTATATACTCTAAAGGCACTACAAGAATCTTAAATGCAAGCTTCTGACAAGTTGTGTCACACCTTTACCCTGTGCATTTGTTTTTTCCATGGTATTTTAGTTTCTTGATTAAGCATGGTATGCTCTCGAGAAAAGGCAAAGCAAGGCATCAACAACAAAGAAAGTGCACCTACGCCTCTCTTGCGATATAACATTGATCATTTTTGGCACTATTTCCAAGAGTAGCCCCATCATTGAGCCACATGATGCCTTGAGTACTTACATTCTTGTCTTGAGGTCTCAAAACCTATTTTCCATCACTCTCTCAAGATTTAAAAAAATCTTGGAAAGATTTTTCCTATTTCGTAGCTTGTTTTGGAATGTGTTCCAAAAGGAATTTGAAAAAATGCCATATGAGAGAGTTGTAGTATTTTTAGAGTACTACAACTTTGCTTCTTTGATGTTTTTTGTTATTTTGTCGTCTAGACACTCAGAAAGTAACCCGCACATGGTACGTGGTCTTTTTTGAGCGATTTTGCCCCCCTCGATAAACGCTCAAGACCAAATTTGAAAAGCTCCATGTAAGCCTTCCAATGAGAACTAGAACGCGTTCATCGGCCTCACAGTTTAGGATATACAAGCGTAGCTTGACAACCGTACCTCGTGAAACACCTGTAATCCGTGAAATAGGCTTAATCCATGAAACAGGCTTAACACATGAATGTGAATGCTTAATCTGTGAGCGTGAAATGCTTAATCCGTGAGCATGAAATGCTTAAGTCGTGAGCATGAGACGCTTAACCCATAAGCGTGAAACGCTTAAGCCATCATTGTGAAACACTTAAGCCATAAACGTGAACGTGAAACACCCCCTTTTTTAATAAATACATTTCATGGCGTGAAATGGTGTCACATACGGTTTTCAAAAAAGTTAAGGGAATCTAGACAAGTCATCACATTTATGCTACCACTTACCTCTCATAAATGACTTCCAAAAGTGGCCAATTGCCAACTAAGAGGCATCTTTTCATTCAATGCTCATTAGCCTTAATGAGTTATGAAAAAAAAGCGATTAAGAATTAATCAAAGATTAATCCTTTCTCTAATCTTTCTCCCTTTTGGACTAAGTAAGGGCTCTACTTAGACACTAATCTCACTAATTAATTCACATCATTGGATAGGGCATGAAATTTCTAAGCTATATGCATTAACTAATGTGTAAATTATTCCATAATTAGAGATTAATTAAACTCTTGATTTTAGTCTCTTCTCTTTATGCAAAATTAAGCAAAAGAGAGGGAAATTTCTCCAATCAAGATATTCTCAAAACACTCAAGAACACTAATTTCAACCTCTTACATGATCGAATTTGATCCCAAAAAACACATTCTCTAGTTTTTTCACCACTTGAACTAGATTAATCACCCCTTAATGATAAAAACTTATCAATTAAGAAATATTAGTCAATTTTAAGAGTTTTTCATTGTTTTGAGATTTTGTTTAAAAGCATTAAGCTACCCCTAATACTCTAATGGATACAAGTCAAACAAAAAACACACAAATCAAACAAAAATTAATGATTCTAGCTCTATGTTTAACTCTAAAGAGAGCTAAAAAATATAAAATTATAAAGGATTGCATTCTTTGATGTAATGGATGCAAACTCTACCTAACACACCCTATGTGAACACTTAACACGCACTAAAAACTATATTAAAACTAACAAAATAACACATTTAGGCCAAAAATTTATCCTTTCAAAAATTAAAAAAAGAGAGCCATTTCTTACAAAATCACACACAAATCTCTATCAAAACCATATTTTTTTCATGGGAAACCAGTAATTAAGACAATGGACAATGGGTATGTGTAGATTAGAGAGCAAATAGTGGAAAAAGTCAAGGCATGGGCTCCCGGAAGAGCGGCGCCAGAAATGTTGTGGCTCACCCAAACCCCCTTCAAAACACATCTAACAAGAAGATTACCTGGTGAACCGCAACTGTTGTGGGGATCTTTCTATTGGGCCGAGATCGTAACCCTTGAGGTCTCCAAGCCCCACAACTCCTTGAGAAGCAATTCCATCATGCCTCCCGCGAGCATTGTCACATCGTCGTGTTGCACTATGTGTAGTCGTCTCTCCTCTCACCTCACTTCACTCACACACACTCACTAGCATGGATTAGAGAGATATTAGCAAGAGGATTAGCAAGAGAAAGTTTCTATTGCACAATGGGAGAGTTCTTTGTATTATGAGAGATATTCACTTATATACATGGCCATAAATGTTCACACTCAAAATGTGGCCGATCGGGCACCTTAGATTCATAAGAGGCCTAATGCTATTACAATGAGTACTATCATAATATATCCATGAAGTACATCACTTGGGACTTCATCCTAACTTGCTATATCACACGCTCTTAAAGTGCAAATCACCATAAGTATTCCATTAGACCATTATGAGCGCCCGTCAAAGTTGTAGATTTGGACACCATTGCTTCATATATTGAATGTATGACCATTTAGTGTATCTACCTTGACTCCTTAATGTACGATAATGGCAATAGCTTTATTAATCCTAGAATTGGGTTAACAGGAGAAAATAATTGAAGTATATTCAGCTGAACAAAAGTCCTATTATAGACGCAAAGTAAGCATTGTGGAATAATAAGTAGCATATAAGGTCTGTAATTCACAGTAAATCTCTTCCTGAAAGGATTTGAACCCACGAAGGTGGTGGGAGCACTCAAACCTCGTACCACATAGACCAAGGCTAAATTATGTACTTTACATTTAATCTTCACAATAATTCGTATAAAACTCAGGAATCTAACAAAATATAACACCAAAACAATGAGCAAGAATAAGGTTCAAACATAAAGACCATACAACCATACACAAGCTCGGAGTCTTAGTGGTACAATTATTTTTTCTCGACTAGTACTAAACTTTCATACAGTTCTTAATGGGAAGGTGGCCATTTTAGCGTAGCATCTTACACGAGAATATTAGAATGTATAACAATCCCATGAAAGTCACTAGTGAAAGATTAATGTAATTAGAATGTACCACAATCCCATGAAAGTCACTGGTGAAAGATTTTAAGGGTGATTATTGTAATTATTTTAAAAACAAATAATAATAAAAAGATGATTTGAAAGGTAAAGGAGGAATTTAAGGGTGACAAGAAGTAAGTAAATGGAGATAAAACAAAAAATTATATAAAAGTAAATAATCAAGGAAGTAAAAATAACAAAAGACATTAATGCGAGGTTTTTTTATTAGTAGTCAATATTTCTTAATCTTAGTAAATAATGTCATTCGTCTCAAATATTGATCCACCGAATTAGTTTTGTAAGGTTTTATCTTTGTTCTTCTTCTTTTTGAAAATTATATTTTACAATTTCTAATATTTTTATCTTATTTTTTTTTTGGCAAATGGAGGCTAGGAGTATAGGCTTCCAAGAACAGATAATCAAGTTGCCCGAAGATTGTTTTAATGCTTTGTTCAGGTGTGTAAAGATTGTCATCACTATATTGGGTTAAAATATTAGATATATATTTATGCCAAGTTTGTTGCTTTATTCAAAGAAAAATAAGTGCTTTAGGAGCTCCAACATGGATATATATGGCAAGCATGGTGTGTTCAGTATAATAATAAGGTTAGCAAGTTGAGGATTATAAAGCTTATCCTTACTCACCTTCGAAGACGAGCCTTTGTTTTTATGCATGCAAGAATACTCTTGCCCATCAAGAACGAGTCAGCCCATTAGTCACTATTAAAGGTCTAAACACTCCCAAACAAAAAAAAAACTTAGCCACCCATGCTAATAAATATACCACAAGGGTACTACTGCAAGGGATACCATTTACATAATCCTGTATCGTAAGTACTTAGCTTAGATGCGGAGTCACACTAGAACAACTCGGAAAACACGATTTTTGAGGCGACCTTCACAATTATTATTATTAGGATGTGATGATCACAATTATTATTATCGATAGAGGAGCTGTTGTATGATATTTGGGCGAGCTAGACGGAAGCGGCGGTGGTGGGCATTTTAATGTCGATAGAGGAGTTGTTGCTGCGCCTGAGCAAGAAGGGGAGTGTATTCGAGCTGTCAGATAGTTTGAAGTATGTAGTTCCATCCTCCACATATGGGCTCAAGCCAAGGGAAGTCCTGAAGTTGAGGATGTTGTATATTTCACAGCGTGCACCCGCAATCGCAGGGCAAGGTAGCGGCACTAGCGGCACGTTCTCAGCTGTAGAAAACTGGAAGAGACTGCCTCCTAGTTCAAGCTCCACCAAGAACCATTCGCCTTCGCCTTCTTGTCTCCAGCCCAAAGCTCTCTGGGTTTCCACATTCGTGATTATGACGTCGTCGGACTGCGCTACCCAAAGCCGTATTTCTCTACTAAGGTGGCTGAACGTATACCTAGCCCCTACATCCGCCAAGCGCACATAGTAGGTTGAATTGCTCTCGTCCCACTCCGGCGCCAGGCTTCCTCCTGAAATCGCCGTTAATTCATACACCTCTTGACCATAATACTGTGCTGGGCTCCAGCAAAGTGACCAGTATGGGTACACCAGTTCGCCTTGCGGAGGACAGTGAATAGCATCAGCCCCGACCGACATCAACACCGCCGCTGCCGCTACCACCACCACCACCACAATATTGCTGCACTCAACCAAAAGCCGATGCTTATATATTAGCTCCCTGTCTTGATTAATAAATGTACGAAATAATTACAACAGGCACTTATTTGACGCAAACCAAACCAAATGACCAGGTAATTGGGGGAGAGAGAGAGAGAGAGGGGGGAGGGAGGGAAGGAGGCGCGGGGGGATTCAATGACGTTCTTGCTCATACGACCCGAGAGAGAGAGAGAGAGAGAGAGAGAGAGAGAGAGAAAATATGCACAGTCTCCTTTTTCTTCTACATTACCAGTAGCTAGCCTACCCATTACTGCTCGTGATAATAGACTACCTACACATGCCAGACTAGTTGTCCTTCTCGCTTACTTGAGTCTTTCAAGAGAGAGAAGCTACCTACCTGCTGCGAAGAGCCATGGCTATTGAAATGTGAATGTGAGTATCACCAGTGAGTGTATGCCAAATGCAATGCAAAAGGGTTGCTTTGGCAAACCCTTTTATAGAATCCAGCCCTACCTATCTTTTTCACAAAAAGATTTGGCCTTTCAACATGTGATGTAAATAAAAATCACGGGTCTTGTGGAACTTGGCCTTTTGCATAATAATTGAAGGACGCCCTACACTATGATGTGTCATGTAAACCATAGTTAACTTCAACATGTTATCAAGATTGTACAGCCAAGTCCAAAATCAAAATTACGGCTCTTTTACTTTCAAGACCACCATCAATTGGAACTTGGTCCTTTGCATTAAAATCAAGATTGTACAATAGAGTCCTTCCCTTTTAACATGTGATCTTAACAAAAATCATGTAAGCCGAGTGGGCAATCATTGTCTCTCCAACAAGTAGCATTCCTCACTTTTACACTCTTCAACATAATTACACAGGTTTGCGTAATGTAATTCTCCATCATACTCTAAGAGCCATAGAATTTTCCATAATAAACTTTTTTGTAGGCCCTATTGCACAAGAAGATTCATTTCTATGTAATTTTTCTTAGTAATTGTAATTTGTTTGGTAATACCAATGTCTATTGAGCTAAAAGACACTTGTAGAGAATACACATGTCATCATATTTTTTTACTAACGATTGACACTTAATTATGATGTAATAAAAATAGATATTCTATCAAAAGAATTTAAGCTATTTTCTTATCTTTTACATAGAATGACCATAACTTTTGGTTAGAATGACGTATTAGAGAGCTAAAAAAACCCTATAGTTTAAAAACTCCCCATTGAAAGTAAATGTCATTCTTTAAGAATTAGATATGTATGCATACTACAACTTAAGGCCACGAAAGGATATTTTGGTGACAAAATTTAATCTTTATTCATTTTTTTTGCCATGCACAACAACTTCCAAACTCAACCAGCCCTGGCACAATTGTTTTATATGATGTTATGAAGCAACTGTTACATGAGTTTCTACAGTATCTAAAATGATGCTATGAAGCAACATGAGTTTCTACAGTATCTAAAATAATGCAATGGGCATACGTTCTCACTCTTTCAAATGCCTTTTGCACATGGTAAAATTGTACTTCCTTTTGGCTATATTCTTTGTATCTTGAAGAGTTTGTGTAGTTTTATGGGTAGATATCTTTTCCAATAACAACAAAATATAGGCTTTGGCCTAGTTTTTACTGGTTGGAAACATTTCAAGAAACAATGTTTTATTTTCTGAGGACTCCCTATAAAATTTTAGACTAATTGGGTGCTTCAGTCTGAGGTACTTAAACTATATCTATAAACCTAGCTATGTTATCATACCCAAGTGATTTTTTTAACAAAGAGTAGATATTGTTATAAAAATTTCCTATTCTTTTCTTTTGGGAATTTTCAGTGACCACATACTATTTTTATGATTTTAGAGCTATAAAATTTTAAGAAAATGTTAAAAAAAACACACTAAAACTACCCAAATATCACGAACAACCCCAAAAATTTTGCATCAAAAATACACTAGTTAATAGTAGTCTTTTGGTCAAAATTTATGACAATATTTAGGGTGTCAAAATCAACTAAAACGTCTTTATGAAAATTGGTATCATTTACATAAACTGGAAGTGGAGATTAACAAGACCTTTTTCACATTGCTAAGACTCTCCTAAATAAATAGTCCTCACCAGTTGAAGCACTTGAGTGAATCCACTCAAGGGCGCAAATAATCCCTCTCAAGAACATGCAATGGGCACACTAATATATAATAATGATTTAATTGATGAATCTGTACACTTCATGCCAAAAATAATCATTTTTCACTTGAGTATGATTTATTTAACCTTTGTCTATTGCTACAAAGGTTTTCAAAAAAGTGAGTTTTGGTAGACCCCTAAAAAATCCCAAGCTCTTCCGAAAGGGAGGAAGCAGCAGCGTGTTCGATTCATGGATAGGCAAGCTGACAGCCAAGTCCTTCCCTTTTAACATATGATCTAAATAAAAATTAAAATTAAAATTACGACTCTTTTACTTTCAGGACCACCATCAAAATTGGAACTTGGTCCTTTGCACTGAAAGCAAGATTGTACAATAGAGTCCTTCCCTTTTAACATGTGATCTTAACAAAAATCATGTAAGCCGAGTGGGCAATCGTTGTCTCTCCAACAAGTAGCATTCCTCACTTTTACACTCTTCAACATAATTACATAGGTTTGCGTAATTCTTTGTAATTCTCCATAATACTCTAAGAGCCGTAGAGTTTTCCATAATAAACTTTTTTATAGGCCCTATTGCACAAGAAGATTCATTTCTATGTAATTTTCCTTAGTAATTATAATTTGTTTGGTAATACCAATGTCTATTGAGCTAAAAGACACTTGTAAAGAATACACATGTTATCATATTTTTTTACTAACGATTGACACTTAGTTATGATTTAATAAAAATAGATATTCTATCAAAAGAATTTGAGCTATTTTCTTATCTTTTACATAGAATGACCATACCTTTTGGTTAGAATGGCGCATTAGAGAGCTTAAAAAAACCCTATAGTTTAAAAACTCCCCATTGAAAGTAATTGTCATTCTTTAAGAATTAGATATGTATGCATACTATAACTCAAGGCCACAAAAAAATATTTTGGTGACAAATTTTAATCTTTATTCATTCTTTTTGCCATGCACAACAACTTCCAAACTCAACCAGCCTTGGTACATGTGTTTTATATGATGTTATGAAGCAACATGAGTTTCTACAGTATCTAAAATAATGCAATGGGCATACGTTCTCACTCTTTCAAATGCCTTTTGCACATGGTAAAATTGTACTTTCTTTTGGCTATAATCTTTGTATCTTGAAGAGTTTGTGTAGTTTTAAGGGTAGATATCTTTTCCAATAACAACAAAATGTAGGCTTTGGCCTAGTTTTTACTGGTTGGAAACATTTCAAGAAGCAGTGTTTTTATTTTCTTAGGACTCCCTATAAAATTTTAGCCTGATTGGGTGCTTCAATCTCGGGTACTTAAACTATATCTAAAACCTAGCTATGTTAATATACCCAAGTGATATTTTTAACAAAGAATCGATGTTGTTATAAAAATTTCCTATTCTTTTCTTTTGGGAATTTTCGGTGACCACATACTATTTTTATGATTTTAGAGCTATAAAATTTTAAGAAAGTGTTAAAAAAAACACACTAAAACTACCCAAATATCACGAACAACCCCAAAATTTTGCATCAAAAATACACTAGTTAATAGTAGTCTTTTGGTCAAATTCATGACAATATTTAGGGTGTCAAAATCAACTAAAATGTCTTTATGAAAATTCGTATCATTTACATAAATTGGAAGTGGAGATTAACAAGAACTTTTTCACATTGCTAAGACTCTCCTAAATAAATAGTCCTCACCAGTTGAAGCACTTTGAGTGAATCCACTCAAGGGTGCAAATAATCCCTCTCAAGAACATGCAATGGGCACCCTAATATATAATAATGATTTGATTGATGAATCTGTACACTTCATGCCAAAAATAATCATTTTTCACTTGAGTACGATTTATTTAATCTTTTTCTATTGCTACAAAGGTTTTCAAAAAAGTGAGTTTTGGTAGACCCCTAAAAAAGCCCAAGCCCTTTCGGAAGGGAGGAAGCAGCAGCGTGTTCGATTCATGGATAGGCAAGCTGACAGCAAAGTCCTTCCCTTTTAACATATGATCTAAATAAAAATTAAAATTACGATTCTTTTACTTTCAGGACCACCATGCATCAATTGGAACTTGGTCCTTTGCATTGAAATCAAGATTGTACAATAGAGTCCTCCCCTTTTAACATGTGATCTTAACAAAAATCATGTAAGCCGAGTGGGCAATCATTGTCTCTCCAACAGGTAGCATTCCTCACTTTTACACTCTTCAACATAATTACATAGGTTTGCGTAATTCTTTGTAATTCTCCATAATACTCTAAGAGCCGTAGAATTTTTCATAATAAACTTTTTTGTAGGCCCTATTGCACAAGAAGATTCATTTCTATGTAATTTTCCTTAGTAATTATAATTTGTTTGGTAATACCAATGTCTATTGAGCTAAAAGACACTTGTAAATAATACACATGTCATCATATTTTTTTACTAACGATTGACACTTGATTATGATTTAATAAAAATAGATATTCTTTCAAAAGAATTTGAGCTATTTTCTTATCTTTTACATAGAATGACCATACCTTTTGGTTGGAATGGCGTATTAGAGAGCTAAAAAAAATCCTATAGTTTAAAAACTCCCCATTGAAAGTAATTGTCATTCTTAAAGAATTAAAAGAATAAAAGAAAAAACCCCCAAAAATGAGTAAATGCTCACATAAGATGAAGAGTGGACTAAGGACCAAAGAAAAGAATTAAAAAACTGAATTTTGACACCTCGGAATGGGGATCTTCCCTCATGAAGTAGGCACCTTTTTCTCATCATCACCCCCAATTCTTAATCAATAAAATGAGATATTTTCATCTCTCATCTCTCCTATTTCAAAACTAGATCCAAAAAGTAAGCTGAACTGACGCAAAAATGGTCAAAAATTGACCAAACTGATCTGCAAAATTCTAGAATCAATTTGCTTGGTTAGAGGCTCACTTTTTCCTATAAATAAAAGCCTCCCCCATTGTAAAAGCTTAATGGTGTTTATGCACTGTTACTCTACTCCTATCCTGAGCCATCTACATTGAATTTTTTAATAATTCAATTGTTTTTGGCCTAATCCTCTCCAAAGTGAATTGGTGGCCACTATTGCTTCAAATAATAGTAGAACCCTCAATCCCTCAAGCCAAAGGAGACCTTACAAGCTCCATGTAAGCTAATTTTCTTACTTTATTTATAAATTTTAATGAAAAATCTATGGTTTTCTTGATTATTATGAATTACAGATGATTGAATTAAATTCAAATGTTATGCCTTTGATGAAAAGGCCACCCCCTTCTCTTCTTTAAATTCTAATCCTTCTTCATCCTAGAAAGATTAACTAAGTGATTAATTAAATTTATCTTATCATCATTTACTCTCTTGAATTTAGAAAATTGTATGGATTAGAGTTCTATATTTCTAAATTGGGTTAATTAAGTTAATTATAGAAAGATAAAAAAATGAGAAATGGTCAGCCATACAAAGAAGGTTATGGTAAAATTTTCCAAAATTTTGTGAAAAAGAAAGTTTGTTTTTATGTTATTTCAAAAGAGTAATTCCCACCATTTTTGCATCTAAAAGAAATATTCTAATTACTCCATGTACATATTCACCTATGAATATGCATGGATATCACTGATATCAATTATTAAATGTGATTTCTATGCATAGAAAGATGCATAAGTGCCAATCGTGGGACTTCAACCCATATAGTTGCTCAACGCCTCTTTTCTTAGTGGTTGTAAAGGCTCCCTTCAATGATCTCATGCATCCAGTGGGAGTACACAAAGTGGTGATGGCCTGCTTTACCTGCTTCTCCTCTTTCTTTGATATAATTCATGGTGCAGGCGGAAGACGAACGTGCCCACCCTCCTCTCGTGTGGCCAAGCTTGACGCATCCGTCCTGCGACCCGCAAGTCCTCCCGTATGCTAACATTGTCTCGTTTACCAATAACATGTTCAAATACCAGATCCCACATTCTTAAAGATGTGCATGGGATCAAGAAGATGGTTAATCTTAAGATGGATCCAATATGGTAGCCGAAAAAAAATGGAGTACCTACACAAGGGATTGCTCTATGTGATCTTTAATCCAATTAGAGACTACACAAAACAAGATTGAAAAACATTACTATACCTGTTCATGCCATCTGGAGGAAGAATATTTGTAGACTCCCAAATACGCTTCCAATCTTTTGCACGAAGTGTTTGTGGAGGAATGTTACTCTTACTAGCAACATATTTAGGATGATCTGATGGGAGAAATCGATGATGATTATCGAATATGGTCTTACACAAACCGTCAGCATACTCATGTACTAAGGGCCACAAATAGGACATGCATGTTTACCCGATGTTTTCAAACCTATTAAAATATAAATATAAGTTAGAATAATAAAGTCAATAGTTATAATTAATATAGCCAATAGTATTAGAGTAGGGAGGTAATTAGAATTCTTACCAAAACAATCGCTGTATCCTAGAAAGTCATGCATTGTCCACATCAACACTGCTTTTAAGTCAAAGTGTCGAGAGGAGGGAGGCCTACTTATGTCCACCACCGCAACACCTCTCCATAGTTCCTCCAACTCATCAATCAACGGTTCGAGATAAACATCCATATGCTTGACTTTATGTTTCCCTGGAATTAGAAGGGATAACATAAGATGTCCCTTCTTGATCGCCATTGATGGTGGAAGGTTGTAATTCACCAAAACAATTGGCCACACGCTGTATGCGGTGCTTTTGAAACCAAATGGATTCAGTCCATCCATACCTAGGCCAAGTCTCAAGTTTCTGGGCTCTGTTTTAAAGCTGGCCACTCATCTTCAATATGCTTCCAAGTAGGAGTGTCTGCGGGAATTCTCCACATGCCATCATCTGATCGATGTGAGTAATGCCATGACATGAGCTCTGCTATGGATTTGCACTTGAACATGTGTTTGATGCGAGAAATTATAGGAAAGTGTCGCAAGACTTTATGAGGTACATCAAAACTCTTCACATCTGTTCTATACCTTGCTTCACCACAAGTGGGACAATGTCGAGCCTCCTTATGCATCCCACGAAAGAGAATGCAATCATTGACGCATGCATGTATGCGATCATAATCCAATCCTCCAAGAGATGTCACATAGCACCTCGCTATGTCTCTTGAGGTGGGTAGTCTATTTCCCTTTGGAAGCATGTTTGATAATAGCCTGCATCCAATATCATCAATTAGGCCTACACCCTAAACCCTAAACCACTAATTCAAATTTGCAAGTTAGAATGCTTACTTCAATAATGCGTCAAGACTTGCATTGCTCCATCCATAAACTGTTTGTATATTGAGTAGTTCAAGTGAAGCACGTAAAATAGAGAATGTGCACCCTTCAAAAACCGGTGTCGATGAAGCCTTGTAAAGATACTCTTGTTCCATATCATCGTCATCCATACCTTTGGGATCATCCCTAAAAAGATACCGCACCATATCATCAAACACTTCCTCTTCCACAACTTCGTGGGGTGCAGGGCTATTGTCATCCCTTTCCCACTCATCTCTGACAATAGATCCCGAAGCTCCAGCATCATCTCGTCGACGCTTTGCGTGCTCTCGCCGCGCGTAGGGCACCATGTTAGGGTGTGGTACTGCATCTTGCTTCAATTACAGTATATATATTACAACTCCATTAATTTAATTTGGATACCATAAGTCATTTGAATACTATCAATTTACATCTAGTCACCTCTAAACCTGTTTGATTCCATTCTCCATACATGGAGATGTGATTCAAGGTAATTCGACGCGCTCGTACAATGCATCCTTGACATCGATTACACATACACTTGATCCTTTGTCCCAACCACACATCGCGATTACGATGATGCATTGTCTCATCCTCACCAGAACTGCTTGAGGAGGTTGATGACATCCTATGTACAAAAGAGTAAACACAAAATCATAATCAGTTTTCAATTAAACTATAAAAATCGCGTGTATAAACGCGGCTATATCCTCAAAATCGCGTGTATCAACGCGGCTACATCCTGAAAAATGCGTGTATCCACGCGGCTATTTCCTGAAAATCGCGTGTATAAATGCGGCTAAATTCTAAAAATCGCGTGTATAAACGCGGCTACATCCTAAAAATCGCGTGTATAAACGCGGCTGATTAATTTTAAACGCGAATATACACGCGCTTTTACATGCGACGACCTGTCCATACCTAAAAATAACCCGCCTTCTCCAAATAAACATTTTCAAACTCAAGATTTGCTCTCCTTCGTCGTGGCCTCTTCCAACAGAGCACTAAACCTAAGTGCAAGGAGCAGACAAGGATTCCTGCACACACGGGTGAAGGAAACCAGCCAAAAAGAAGACTCACTTTTTCAAAGGTGAGTCAGTTTGTCCTTTGTCCTGTCTCTTTCCTTCCATTTGTTTATGCTATTGTCTCTTTCCTTTATGCGTTTGTCTCCGTCCTTCTCCTTCTCTGGTTGCCATCTGGTGCATCTGGGCGACAGTGGGCTTTTTATAAGGACGATTTATCGGAGGTCGGTTGGTCGCTTTCAAAAAAAAATTTTCGTATGCCGCGTGTAAGAACGTGTGTATGTCTGCGTGTATCCTGTCTGCATAGACGTTCACACGCAAATACATGCGTTTTTAGACGGGTGTATACACGCGTTTTTGGACGGGTGTATACACACGTTTTTGGACGGGTGTATACACGCGACTATGTTTCACCCATACTATGGTCTTAGAGCTGATAGGTGGCTTGGATGATGGTATTTGTGTTTGTGCTGATTCACTTGGTACTAATGTGGAGGTGAACTATGGCTTATGTGATGAATACAAGTATGCTATCATGATGACTTATCTCTCAATGTGAGTCAAGAGACAGCCCATGATGTACATGAGGATGGTGATAGTCATGCATGCAATAATGTGTGTGCAACCTTTGAAGATAACCACACAAGATGGATGTTGTGGTGATAGTGATGTAGTTTTTGAAGAGTTGTAGGAGGATAACTCTATAGTTCTGAGTGTTGTTGAAGATGTGAATTCTCTAGATAGTGATGTCAGTTTGATGGTGAAAAATCATATGTGCTAGCTTGCATTTGTGCTTTGATGCAATCATGTATATACTTTTATTTTTGCAGATTCTTTATGGATCCAGGTTCTTCATCCGATCCATTTACGTACAGCAATTGGTTGATGGAGATGCTAAATCATTTTGGGCGCCATCCTGATCCAGTTGAGCTTACAGAGTACATGTATGTCCATCCCCCTCCTTCCATGCCTGGTATCTATACCCCGCCCGCAAGTATCCAAGGCACTCCACTGCCATCTATGCCTGAGATTCCGACGAGACGGCATGCAGCTTCTCCTCTTCCACGCCCACCGAGGAGACATACCTCGTCCTAGACACACTCACGCACACCCTCCCAAGCAGCATCACGTCAGGGCTCACAGCCACCATCACGTACTCCCTCAGAGCCACCGTCACGTTAGGGCTCACAGCCACCATCACGTACTCCCTCAGAGCCACCGTCACGTTAGGGCTCACAGCCACCGTCACGTAGACAATCCCCCAGTCGTCACTCCACCCGCAGCAGTAGGAAGAGTGGGAGTGGAGGATGCGACAGGTGCTTTGGTGGGGGAGGTAGTAGGTCACGCGGTGAGAGAGCAGATAAAGGGAGAAGAGTTAGAGGAGACAGTGAGGATGAGGAGGAGATGAGAGAGGTGGAGGGAGTGATCTGCTATGATGTGACGGATAGGGGCAGGATAGTGATGGATGCGAGGGGGAAAGAGGTAATGAAGTACATGCGTGGGGTAGTATCAAACTTGTATAGAAATTGTTTTATTAGATTTAAAGATCAAAATAACCGATTAGTTGGGGAGGTGATAGAGGCTATACATAGTCGGTACCCCAATCCCCCACATGCGACATTCTCGGATGTATGGGGAAGGATGCGAATAAGGAAGATCTGAAGTAATAAAAGATCTCACCTTAAGAAACTCGCGTACGATGATGGGCTAAATGTAGCTGCAGGTGGCTATCCTGCCGAGAAACCTGCCCACTGCGTACAAACGCGAGTGGAAGGCGGCAAAGAAACGAGCAGAGGGTGGCGTGAAGAGCAGGCAGCATGTGGAGGCACAACGGATCCAGATGGAGACCATTGACCATTGGATCTTCGCATTTCGGATCTGGCGGCGTCGAGTCATGGGAGGCAGAGTTCATATCTTGCCACTTTATTTGATTGTTTACTTAATTCATTGATTCTATGATTGTTTTAATCTTACAAATTGTGTTGATTATGATACAGCGAACGACGGGTTACGGGGAGGATGCCCATAGCCCACGATACTGGGTATGCTCGCCGACATAGCAGACGTGACACGTGGGCCCTCTTCAGAGTCGAGGGACCTATTACGGACACACAGTTTGAAATGGCCATGAGACCATACGGTCGACAGGTACTTGAAAACTCTAAACGAATGATTTTGGTTTATTGAATTACATATATATATACTTATATACTATATATTACTTGAACAGGCACAAGCTGCTGAGATGATCCACCCGTCGCCACTGTAGAGGGTGAACGTGAGCACTACTCATCGGACATTCCGACCGATGTGAGCTCATCTGATCATGGAGGGAGCAGGGAGTCATCATTTGGGTATGAGTAGTACTCAGACTTATAGTATCACATTCCATATTGAGGATGTGGTTGTATATATATTTTTGTAACTGAAGCCATGGGCTACTTTGACATATGGACTCCCTTGTATATATGTGTACACATAAAATTTTGATAGTAATATTGAATCGTGAATCGATAGTATTTCATTCATGTCTGTCTTGAATCGTGTATTGACAATGTATGCATTCATGTCGTTCTTGTCTTAAATCTTCCTCATGGATGGTCCAATGCACCCAAAAAAAAAATCCAGAGAGTGTTATTGGGTGCTGGAATGCTGGAACAGCATTCAGGTACCAAATAGCACTCTCTGGATTTTTTTTTGCTCTCTGTTTGCGTATATAAATGCGTCAACACTACAAACAGTCGCGTGTATATACGTGGATAATCTGTGAAATATGTGTGTATAGACGCATCAAATCTATGAAATACGCGTGTATAGATGCATCAAATCTGTGAAATACGCGTGTATAAGCGCAGCTAAACTGACAAAACACGTGTATATACCCTCGTATCAGCGCGTCTAAGCACAGCGAAACTGACAGAACGCGTGTATACACCCGTGTATCAGCGCGTCAGACGATTCCTATACACGCGCTTTTACACGCATGTCTCTGGCCGCGAGGATACACGTGCTGATACACGGGCCCACTACTTTTTTTCACAAGTCATTTTTAGCGGCTAGGAGTGCGGGTATGAGCCCGATCCCTTGTAGTGCTTCCAAAATAAAAAACGCTAGGATAAAAGTAAATGAGAAGAAAAGAGAAAAAGTGCAACAAATTGAGACGGAGACAAATCCAAATCAACAAGATTCAGTAAAGGCACTCTTCAGGTGGATGGAGGGAAAGATCAAGCACTCTCACATGGAATTAAAACGATTCCAACATTAAATACGTAGAAGTGCCAAAGTAACACCTTGGTTTCCGTGTGGCAATAAACAAAAAGGAGGTACAAAGGTATCCATTGCTCAAAAATGGATACGAGGTTAAAATGTTTAATATTCGTGCCATGAAACATGATCATTCGCTTCATTCAACCAACTTTTGACTGCATGATTGAGTATTTGAGCATGGAAGGAACATAGGGTATCAACCTTGCATGGACTTAACATAAAACAGTTCACGTCGTGAACTGGTTCCATAAGAGTTCACACCATGAACTAGTTCTAAATGATTCACACCGTGAACCACCTTACTACTTCATGGCGTGAAACGGTCACCTTCCTTTGACCAATCATGGGATGCCACATGGCATACTTCATTAAGATAGCCGCCCAGTTGGATGAGTGTGCCATAAAATAAAATTCTTTCCTTATTTGTGTATTCCATGTTTGCAATTCTTCATCGTCGTGTGTGCATCACCAAGCATTGTCTCTCCCCGCTCTTGATTTCCAAGTGTTTTTATGCCTGTATAATCGGCATCTTTGAATTGAGGTGGGAGCTTGTGCCTTGCCTTTATGTTTTTTTTTAATTCTTTCCTTCTTTTATGTAATCAAATTGCATGTCATGATAAATTATTACAAAAAACCCAAATTGTGATTATTGCATGCACGTGTTTGATCCTTTGTTCTACACTCAAGACATAAACCTACACTCACAATTTACCTCTCCAAAAATTATCAAAAAGTACAATAAAACTAGGTGCATGCACCTGCCATCTCACGGGTTTTGTACCCAGCTATTTCATGGTGCATAAACCTGCACTCTCACGGTTTTAACCATTTCACAATTTTGACCCATCTCGCGGATTAACTATTTCGCAGATTTTGTACCCTACTATTTCACAGTGCATATACATGAACTCTTACGGTTTTAACCATTTCACGGTTTCAATCCATTTCACGGTTTCAACCCATCTCACGGATTAACTACCTCCTCACGGGTTTTGTACCTTGCTATTTCACGATGCATAAACCTGCACTCTCATGGTTTTAATCGTTTCACAGTTTCAACCCAACTCACAGATTAACTACCTCACAATTTTAACTGTTTCACAGTTTCAACCCATCTCACGGGTTAACTGCCTCATGGTTTTAACCGTTTCACGATTTCAACCCATCTCAAGGACTAACTGTTTCACAAGTTTTGTACCCTGCTATCTCACGGTGCATAAACCTGCATTCTCATAGTGTGCACCTTCTCCTCTGTAGACTCATACCTTGTTATTGATCACACTACTAACACACTTCTCATCATCAAATATAGCACTTACACACACACCCAAAAAGAAGAAGAAGAAGAAGAAGAAGAATCAGATAAAGAGGCAATGGGCACATGCTCTCACCAATCCTAGGACTGACCTTCTTTTCATTATTACAGATGTTAATCTGAGCTACTTCTGAACCAGAAGTCGAGGAGACTCCGGCAATCACACAAGCCAGTGCAGGTGGGTCACCAATAATCAGGAAGAAAAGACCGACATGTGGCCCAAAATTAAGCTATTTGGACAGTATGCACAAGCATTCCATGGTCAACCATAAGCAAAGACATGCATACTAAATTCGACATATTTTCGTAAAATATTACCACTATTAGAAAAGTACGACTAGTACTATTGCTATGTGCTTGGATTATTTCAAACGGGAGAGGTTGAATGCTTTTGAATCTATTGTATTAACTTCACTTCCACTTGTAGTATGCTTTTCATGGTCTTGGCCTGCGATTCAATATCCATGTACTTAGATACACATGTACTTAGATATCAAGCCTTAAAGTTCATGATTTTATGTGATCGTAGTCTTGGTCCCCGTCTTTTCTCATCTTTTCACAATTTTTTTTCTTCATCTATCCCTATCACATCACATCATTCTCACATCAAATCACATCCAATCGCATCATCCACACATCAATCCACATCATCCATACATCCATCCACATCATCCACACCAATCCACATTATCCACACATCCATCCACATCTTCCATACATCCATCCACATCATTCCACACGTCAATCCACATCATCCACATGTCAATCCACATCATCCATACATCCATTCACGTCAATCCACATTACCCACACATCAATCCATATCATCCATACATCCATCCACATCAATCCACATTATCCACTCATCCATCCACATCAATCCACATACCCATCTCATCTAATCACATCTTTTTCTATCTCATCACTTATTTCCTCATTTATCCTCATCAGATCACATCTACTTGCATCTACCCATACATCTCATCACTTCACATACATTAACATCTATCCAGTTTACATCGCATCTTATCACATCCATCAGATCACATCTACTTGTATCTACCCATACATCTCATCACTTCACATACGTTAACATCTATCCAGTTTACATCGCATCTTATCACATCACATCTCATTCATTCACATCCCAATTCACATGCTAACACATTCATTCACGTCCCTTGTCGTTCATTCACATTCTGATTCACCTGTTATCACATTCATTCACATCCTATATCATTCATTTAAATCTTGATATCATTCACATCCTATATTAGTCATTCACATCCTATATCATTCATTTACTTCCTGATTCACATGACATCACATCTCATCTATTCATTCTCGTTTATCTGATTCGCATCACATATCATCACACCTATTTAACTTTCATTCTCATCACTTCTGTTCTCATCACATCCATCCATTCATTCTTTCCCATCTATCTGATTCGCATTACATCTCATCACATCTATCACCTCATATTCTCGTCATTCCTATTCTCATCGCATCCATCCATCCATTCACTCCCATCTATCTGATTCGCATCACATATCATCACATCTATTTACCTCTCATTCTCATCACATCCATCCATCCATTCTTTCCCATCTATCTGATTCACATCCCATCTCATCACATCTATTTACCTCTCATTCTCATCACTTCTATTCTCATCACATCCATCCATCCATTCATTCCCATCTATCTGATTCGCATCACATATCATCACATCTATTTACCTTTCATTCTCATCACATCCATCCTCTATTCATTCTCATCTATCTGATTCATATCACATCTATTTACCTTTCATTCTCATCACATCCATCCTCTATTCATTCTCATCTATCTGATTCATATCACATCTTATCACATCTATTTATAGAATGTAAGAGAATTCTTATTTTTGATATAAAGATTCTTTACGCATATATTTATGCATAGGAACAACTTCAGTGGGAAATAACACCTTTATAAAAATCCGTTTATGCATCTATTTATGCATAAATTCATTTTTAAGGAGAATAACACTTTCGAAATAAAAATAAATCTTTTATGTATCTTTCTATGCCATAAATTCAATTTTAAGGAGAGTAACACTTTCAAAATAAGAATAAATCTTTTATGCATAAAAACAAAATTAATGAGAATAACTCTTTGGAAATAAAAATAAATTTCTTTATGCATCTTTCTATGCATAAAATCAAAATTGATGAGAATAACTCTTTTGAAAATAGAAATAAATTTCTTTATGCATCTTTCTATGCATAAAATCAAAATTGATGAGAATAACTCTTCTGAAATAAAAATAAATTTCTTTATGCATCTTTCTATGCATAAAATCAAAATTGATGAGAATAACTCTTTTGAAATAAAAATAAATTTCTTTATGCATCTCTCTATGCATAAAATAAAATTTTCATGAAAGTAATGCTTTTATAAAAAAATTCTTTTATGCATCTATTTATGTATAAATTCAATTTTAATGAAACTAACACTTTTATAATTAAGAAATTCTTATATGCATCTATTTATGCATAAAATTCAATTTTAATGAAAGTAACACTTTTATAATCAAAATATTCTCAATATACATCTTTCTATGCATAAAAAATTCTTCTATGCATCTATTTATGCATAAAAATCAATTTTGATGAAAGTAACACTTTTATAATCAAAATATTCCCAATATGCATCTTTCTATGCATAGAAATTAATTCTAATAAAAATAATACTTTTATTATAAAAATATTCTAATATGCATTTTTCTATGCATAGAATAAAAATAACACTTTTAGAATACACAAGCAGTGGGGATTACTCTTTTTGAATAATAAAAGATAAAACTTATTTCACAAAATTTAAGAAAACTTTGCCATAACCTCCTTTGTATGGCATACCATTTTTCAATTTATTTTATTTTCAAGTTACTTAGAAATTATCCCAAATGGTTTAAAGCATTCTAAACTAATCAAATTCCACTTTTTAAAGAGAAACAATATGAAAAGTTTAATTCTAGCAATTTGATTACACATCTAGGATAAAGAAAGGCTGCATTCAAGAATGAAGAGAGGAGAAAAACCTTTCCAACAAGGCATAACATCTTTTTTCATTTTAAAGAAAATAAAAATTAGAAAACCATTAAATGAAATAAAGAAAAAGTAGGATTTCTAGCTTATATGAAGTTTTGTGAGCTTTCCTTTGGCTTGATGGTTTGAGGGATCTACTCTTGTTTGCAATAAGAGTGGCCACCAATTCTTTTGAAGAGGAAATGGTCAAAAACTAATGAATTATCAATAAATTCACTATTTTTGGTTCTGGGGAGGAGTAGAGTAACAGTGCTTAAAACACTATTAACCATTTACAAAGGGGGAGAGTTCATTTATAAGAAAAAGTGAGCCTCTAGCCAAGCAAACTGATTCTAGAATTGTAGTTTGGTCAATTTTTTACCATTTTTAGGTCAGTTTAGCTTACTTTTTGGATCTAGTTGAAGCAGGAGAGAGAAGAGATAAAAATATCTCATTATTTGTGAGTTTAAAACTGAACCACACATGTGAAATAGGTGCCTCCTTCATGAGGGGAATTCCCCCACATTGACGTGTCAAAAATGCATCATTTCTTCTAAATATCTCTTCTTTTTTAACTAATAACCTTGTCCTTAGTCAACTCTTCATCTTATGTGAGTATTTACTTATTTTTGGGGGGATTTTCTTTTATTCTTCAATTTATCTCCTCCCTACATTTGGATTAATCTAATTGGTCCATAGGAACCTTAATTCAAAAATTTCAAAAAAAATATCCCAACCTTAATTCTTCAATTTATCTCCTCCCTACATTTGGATTAATCTAATTGGTCCATAGGAACCTTAATTCAAAAATTTCAGAAAATATGGACCCTTAGGCTAAGGTCCTTTTTTTTACCTGATTTCAATTTATTCCAATTGCACATTGAAAATTTCTTTTCGAATATCTATTTCACGGGAAACCATTTTAGACACTAGGAGGATTTTTATATCCAAAAATATCTTAATTTTGAATTATCTCCCTCTAGACATTTTCTCTCTCTAGGTCAAACAAGATATTTCTTTTATTTCAGAGAGGGAAATAATTATAAGATCAGAAGGGGAGGTTTTTACACCTGCACACCTCAAAAGTCGGAGGGAGGAATCTTACACCCAGGGCCTTAGTTAGTAAGTTTTGGGCGCCCAAGTGTGAATAAGAGCCAACTGTATATAAGGTAATGAATGGAAATAATCCCCCTTTGTGCTATGAGAGTCCTTGCCTTGTCTTGAGAGAGAGTGTGAGAGAGTACTCTAGTACATGTGCCTTCTCTATGCTTGTATGCATGCATGCTTCTGTAGAGAAGTGAGACAAAGAGATTGCCTTGCGTGATGGTGTGAGTGACTATATGGTGATAGCATGGAGGTGAAGCTTGAAGGATTGGAGCTTCTCAAAGTGAGCTTGGAGACCTCAAGGGACATGAGCTAGAAGTATTGCTAAGTTCCCTACAATGACGGTTGTGTTCTATTACTTCTTCCAAAGGTGAACGCATTGAGTTCCTTCTTTGAAGGTGTGGTAGTCCATAACAGGGACCTTGAAAATGTTTTGGTAATTCCAATATAGGTTTTGGAGTTTTGCATAAGTAAGCATAACTACTTACTTAGGAGAGCACACCTTGTTATAATAGAGACAATTGACTCTCTTGATGTCTATGCATGTATGCACTCAAATAGGGAGACTAGGTGGGCTCTATGAAATCCCTAAGTTAGTAGGCTTAAGCATGACCAAGTAGCTAAGCTTTCTTTGCTCAACAACGCCAAACTATGTGTATTTCCAAAATGTTCAAGATTATGTAGAGAAAAAATATCCCAACCATCCTTGTAGTTTAACTATGTAGTATCAAAAATGGCTCAACCCAAAATGTAGAGCTTTTACTATGAATACTTTGTGTTGGACATTGAGGTGTTTTTTGTAATCATAAAAAATCCACCCTCCTCTCTCATTGTCTCCACTTTGAGGGTGTTTTTATTGTAAATACTTTGTGTGGGACTTTGAGGTGTTTTTCATAATTATAAAAGAAGCCACTCCCTCAAACCTTTCAAGAGAAGAATCTCACTGTCTCCACTTTAGGGGGTGTATCCCAATGAACACAATGTTCTCTTCCCACTCACTTTTACTCTTCACCTAGCATGTTTTTTTTGAATAAAATAGAACACAAAAAAAAAGATTTACAACATATTTGAAGAAAAACAAGAGAATAAAAAATAGTTTTTTTTCCTTCATCTTCGCCACATCCACATATCCATAGAATGTGTTCTTTGGACACACCACTACTCTAGACCAAGATATGGAGAAGTCCAAAGAGTGATGAGGAAATGAAACTATGAGGCTACAACCATTCTCAACATTGGTGCCAAAAATGTTTCGACTTAGAGATAAGGATCACTCTACCTCTACTCCTAGTGTTGTAGGGAGGTGAACCATTGGTGAAGACAACTCCGTTGAGTGTGGACCATTCTCTAGATGTCCTCCTTTTGCACTCGATCTGTCATCTCAAAACAATTCACTCAATGGGTAGTACATCATCCTCTCTCTCACACCTATGGTTGCAAAATAACGAGGCATCAGCTCTTAGGTCTCTCTCTCTCTCTCTCTCTCTCTCTCTCTGGGGTTGGCGATGGGTAAATGTAGCATTTTGCTGAAAATCAGGCCAAACTAGAAGGATCCAAGTCTTATTTTCTCTTCCAGGTAAGATATTTCCTTACCCTCTCATTACTTTTTGGCGCTGCATTCTATTGTTAACTTTCTTCATTTCTAGGTATTATTGAATTTTTCTTGGCCTTAGCTAGCTTGTGTTGGTTCTCCTTTCGTAGACTGTTTGGTGCACCGAGTTTGTGCTATATTATTCTGCTTTGCTTATCACTATCAATACTCCAACTTTACTTGTGGAGTTTGAATTAGTACTTAAATTGACTATAAATTAATCATCTCAAAAAATTGGTGACTAGACATCCGTTGACATTGGCATATGATTAGGTATGACTGCCACATGAAAGTCAAGGATGGATCTACACGCAAAGCAAACAGCTTATTGAGTTGGGTGCATAGGAGCTAAGTGTTATGACTAGCCACCCTTGGGATTGTGTTTCTACATGGCTTGGCGACTCTCGGGGCCTTGTTGCCATTTCCTTAGAGTAGGTTCACTTCCCCAAGGCATACTGGTTTGCCTTAAAAAGAGTATTTCCACTTGTTCAAAACTACTCATATGTGATGTTCTTTTTGAATAGATGATTGTACTAAGAATAAATTGTGGACCATTGTGACCTAAAATGTTATTTATAAATGAGGGATTGCTGAAGGAAGGACAACAATGATTGAAGACAAAGGAAGGGAGTCAATAAAAAGGTCCAGAGAGGGGGGGAACTACCTCTCTCGTGTGTGCCGCTAGACCCTCTCGCATGCGTCCACCACCTGTGGGGATGATGGGGCGCCCGTTTTAAAGAGGGACCAAAAAAATAAGTGGCAACATGACTGCTCTCTGCTTGGCTACAAATACCATCTCTTTGCCTATGGGGGCTTCAATCTCAAAGAAGTCCCCGATGACTCTACTCGGGGGGGTCACTCACAGAAAAATGTGAATATCACGTGCGTTCAATAGAAGCATATTTTTAATTCATGAAACTTACGGAAATATATTTACATAAGGTTATTATTTAAAAAAAATTTAAAAAAATTTATAGATTCATAAAGAAAAGGGGATATTATATGGATAAAAAAATTCTCAGATAAGGGATTTAAAATATAGACCTTGAACGCACGCGATAGGGGTATTCTACATATAGTGACCCCCCCGAGTGACTCTATCTCTAGCCTAGGTCCAGAAGGAGGCTCTCGCATGGTATCTATACTCCAGCGTCCTCTCCTCAATGGATCTGATGTCCGTACACGTGCAACAAGCTGACTCTCTATCCAACAGGCTATCAGGGGAGTTTTGGAGGCTATGAAGCTTCTATCAAGCTAAGCAAAAGGGGAAGTCACGTGTGTGAGGGAAAAACCAAATGTATGAGAGATCAAAGCAAAACAACACAACATGAAATGGGTGAGTGAGTGTATATATGATGGTGAGTGAAAATATGTATAATAGGCCCTCTGATGTGAGGAGACTTTGAGTAGAAGACAGTGCAGAAGAAAAGACGATGTCAGAGATGAAGCACAGTCAGTGGGGTGATGAAGGCTCGTGGTGGCAAAGGCACTCCGAGAGGTGGTCAGTATCACAAGCTCGCATTGGTGGATGCAGAGGAACTCCGAGGTGGTAGTGGGCAACAGAAGGTGAAGTGATGCAAACTCTCGTGACAAGGGTGCTATGGTACCTAAGGGACCATGAAGAGAAGAAAGGGTTGTCGTCTCGAGTGGTGCAAGATCTGGTGACGAGAGGGTGCTGCAATACCTGAGTGTGGTGGTGATGAGGGGCAAAGAGGACTGCCGTCCTGAGTGGTGCAAGTGGTGCAGGCCCTGGTGACAAGGGTGCTCCAATACCTGAGTGTGGCAGTGAGGAGCAAAGATGGCTACCATCCTGATGATGTGAGATGGTGAGCAGAGAGGGTTGCTATCTCGAGGGTGAACTATAGAAGAAAAACAAAGATGTGCTATAGCAGAGAGTGGGCTACTGTCACAAGATATAAATTGATGGTACAACGCTAATGTGCACAGTAGCACAGAGTGGGTTGTTGTCCCAAAAGGTATGAGCTGATGTAAAATGCTGAAGTGCTCTACTGTGTGCAGAGAGGGCTGCTGTCCCATGATATGAGCTAATGTAAAATGTTAAAGTGCTCTACTGCAGCAGAGAGGACTATTGTCCCAATGAGATGCTATAGTAGAGAGTGGGTTGTTGTCCCAAGGGTAAGATCTGCAAATAGAAGAAAACGCTAAAGTGCAAAGATTAGGCTGTTGTTCCAAGGCAACATGTGCAATAGAAGAAAATGCTGGAGCTGACGACAAAATGACGATGATATGCTGATGTAGAGGAGGTGCCGATAGCAACAATAGATGGTGTTATCTGATGTGGTCACCTAGAGGTAATTGATATGATAAAAAACTAAATGATGAGGCTGTGCTATATATATGAGGTAGGATGTTGGTCAGCCCTGTAAAGGTGCTGTTGGCCAACAACACAAGACCTGAAAAGCCAAAAATAATCCAATAAATCTAGTAAAATCCCCTTTTTAGGACTGGAAAAAATGCCATTTTCAAACACCCCCTCTCAGCAGGCGCCAAAAAGGGGACCATGAGAGAAGATGAGATAAAATGAAGGATACCAAGGTTCCATACTGACACACTGGTAGAAGGAATGTATTCCCCTCTAGAAGCAAAGTCTAATAAGATTAAAGAAGAAGATTGTGATAGCAAAGGTGTAGAGGGTGAGTAGATGTAGATGGGCTGATCGTCTCTGAGTCTGAGATCTTGAACGAGGCTCTCCATTGAGTAAGAAATCCCATTTCCTATGTGGTTCAGATTAGAAAGAACCCCAAATCTATTGTGCAGTGCTGCATCCCCATAAACAATGTTGTACATTCTCAGAATCTACCGTACACCTAGGAGGGACAGGAAGGTGCTACACCAAAAACCGATCTCCACTGATTGGTGGGGAGACCACCATGTAAGAATAACTAAAAGAAATGAGAGATTTGGAATGAGTGCCGAAGTCTATGCCAATATCTACGATGTATCACTTAAGAAGTATCATAGCTCTCCCAATGAGGCCTAAGAGTAGGGATCCTATGCATCTGTCAAGTGAGGAGAAGCCTGGCATTTTGGAAGGTGAAATTGAAAAAAGGAAGGCTTTTCAAAGGATCAAAGGCATCAATCCACTCCCACTCTCCTTGATCTCACTCAAGATATCTAATAGGACTGCCACCATATAACCACAAATACCAAGAGCCATGAGTCACTATCTGAGGAGAAGGGTCAATGAACCAATGCTTCCCCGAATGAGCAACAATCCTCACAAGACTAAGCCTAGTATCTGGGATGATCTCTCCTCCATACTACATCTCCTCAATCTCCCTCTAGGCATGATAAATCATTAGGAAGTGAATGGGGTCTTCTTGGGCCCTTTAATTTGCCCAAGCCTAATCAAGGTGATTAAGGAATAGCCAAATGGGGGGTTGCCATGTGGACTGAAATGTTGGGTTTTTAAGAGAGGTGTAAGAGTGGTCAAAGGGTGCACTTTTTCCCCAAAAAGGGGGAGGGGGCAATTTTACAATTTTCGGACCTCCATAACTTCTACATGCAAGCTCTGATTTGAGCGGAGATTACAGATCCGTGATCTACGCATCAAGAGCTTTCCATAGATATGTTACATGATATGGTTTTATTCGCTAGATTTTAAATTCCATTTTCCCCCCAAAATCCAAATTCGAATAAAGTAGCCGTTTTGAAGCTTCTAATTAGAAAACGTTTCTTCTTAAGAGAAAAGGTTTGACTCCCTTAAACTGCCAAATAAAAGGGCCCAAGAAGCCTTCCATTGAGGTCCTAATGTGATGCGATTTGATCTCTCCTCCATACTACATCTCCTCAATCTCCCTCTAGGCATGATAAATGATGCGATTTGCAGCCTCCTGGACTGGGAGAGCAATGACCTCCTGAGATATGCCTATCCTCGAAAAAACTCCTAGCCAACGCAGATGATAGTCTCTATGATGAAAGGTCCCAGAGAGCCACTTATGCAGAATAGCTACATCAATCCGATCAATATAAATGTGAGAGCCTCTAAGATGCTAAATGGATGCAGCTCTACGATCCTCCAGAAGACTCTTAAAGGTCTTCCAAGCAAGAATTGTGACCACTCCATATAACGAGATGCACCAAGTGGGCCAACCGGATGAGCTCGTTCCACATAATAGGTTGTCAGTCAGCCTCATCCAAAGACCTAGGAAGCCTTTGTCGTAAAAAATATATCATGCTTCCCCATGCTCTGACAATGGTTGCAATAAGAGGGGAAGATGGTGCCTTGACATTAGCCTTTGTGAACAAAAATTATGTGCTGGGCATCCAGTCTCTCCCGACCCGGGGTGTACATCTAGAAATCTGAGAGAAGAAAAAAATCCTTCCAAGGCTCAGTGCCTAGTAGGAAACCTTTAACCACACGTTTGCAGAGCAACACCCTTCACTGAACATCCGGATCGATAATATTCAAGTCCCCCCTCTCGTTTGGGATGAATAACTGCTGTGAGCTAATCTACCCTGGCACGAGTGTCTGATGTGCCATCCAAACCCAACCAGAGAAAATTGCGAATCAATCTCTGCAATTAACCAATGCACGCACGAGAGAAGCACCAACAAGAGGCAATAAACCAAGCTGAGGCAAGTAATACCTAATTAGCACCAAAGCTCTGGAAGCTAAATCTAATCTCCTAGAACTCCAATGGAGGAGCTTCTTCTAGATACTCATAAGTACCAAAGCAAACTGCTGTGCAGGAGAAATATCAATCCCAACATGGCATCCCAAATATCTACCAGTTCATCCTTTGCTGATCCAAGTAAAACCAAGCTCTGCACCCCAAGCAACTCTCAGCGAATCACTAACCCAAAAACCAATAGATTTGTGCCAATTAATGAGTGCCCTTGCTGCCAAACAGACTTCTTGTAGCGCTACCCGGACAAAACATAAGCATATATGTGAAGCCTCCAAGAACATGGTTGTGTCATCAGCTAACTCAGAGTCAACTAATTCCTCTTGACTACAAAGAGGCAACCTCAATCCAAAAATACCAGTAGAGTGGAGCAGAGAAAGATGCTCATAACCTCTGCAACTATGATATATAATCATGAGGCTAAAGGACAACCCTGCTGTACTAATTGAGAAATCTGAAACCGCTCTCCTCTATCACCGCGAGCACTCTACTATGGGCATCATGATACATGCACGAAACTCCCTTGATCCATCTCTAATAGAAGCCCATATGGCTAAGAGTACCCCCTCAAGGAAGTCCCAATCCACTCTATCTTAGGAAGTCTTAAAATCCAAGAGCAAAATGGCTAAGGGCAGATTACTTGGCTTAGCCAATTCGACGGCCTCCCAAAACAAGAAAATGTTATCAAATATGCTTCTTCCGTGCAAGAATCCATTTTGAGTATCATGAATGACATCTTACAAAATTGGCTGCAATCTGATGCACACTACCTTAGCAAGAATCTTAAATGTAGTCCCAAGTAAGGTGATAGGTCTCCACTGGCCAATCAATGTCTTATCCCCACTCTTAATCTCTCTCCCTCCCTCCCTACTCGTGCTGCGTGTTGGTGGTCTCTCTCTTTGTGCCCCCCCTCCCTGTTTGCACCCACCCGCAATGCCCTACTCGCGCTGCACACCCTTGCTCTGTTACGCCTCTTCGCACCCACCCACCCAGCCACCCACCCACTCGTGCTACCCTGCTTGCACTATGCCTATTCGTACCCTATGTGCTGACCTCTCTATGGCATGATGTTGTGCAAGCCTCTCTCTCTCTCTCTCTCTCTCTCTCTCTCTCTCTCTCTCTCTCTCTCTCTCTCTCTCTCTCTCTCTCTCCATGGCGTGACATTGCACAAGCCCCCCTCCCTGCTCGCGTTGTGCGCTAGTGGTCTCTCTCTCTTTGTGCTCCCCTCCTTGTACGTGCGCCCACCCACCCGTGTTGCCCTGCTCACGCTATGCACCCTTGGTGTGCTACGCATGTTCTCACCCACCAACCCACCCGTGCTGCCCTACTCGGAGTGCGCCTGCTCATATCCTGTGTGCCGGCCTCCCTTTTCCCACCCGCCCTTGCTCAAGCCCCCAAGGCAACTAGGAGGAAATAGCCATAATGAACCTACAAGAGCTCGAGGCATACATCAAGACGGTGAAGGACAACACCAAGAAGTTACCAAGTGAACAAAAGAAGGTGTTAGATAGGCTTCTGAACCAACATGAAAAACAGTTGAAAGGCCTCCGCCGCCACAAGGAGATACAGGGAAAGAACAACAAGATTGAGGAACTGGCAGCCCAGGTGAACCACCAAGAAGAGGTGATTTAGATGTTGAAAGAGACCTAGCTGCAACAAACAGGAATGCCAAAGGCTGGCCCAATGCCTGGAAAATTCTAGAAACTAGTTAGACTTGGTTAGAGGCCTCCCTCACCTATAAATAGATCCTTAGCCATTTGTAAAAAAATATGAGAACTATACCATGCCAGTATTATACTGAAATAATGATATTTTCTATTATCCTCTAAAAATCCTCTACAAATTGAAGAGATTGGAGCTTCTCTCTAAATCTTCAATCTTCCCTGGAGACTTCATCAACATACCAAACGAATTGATTGGTTGGGGGTCTCTAGTGTGATCAAAGAGTCAAGTAATTTAGGAGATAAAGTGTGGATTATTGTCTTCTTTTTCTTAAATCTCCAAATGTTTCTCTTCTCAACCCCTCTCAAGCTTGAGAAGCATTAATTTGAATGGCTTTTGAATACTATTGAAGTTCTTTAATGTATTGTAATGAAGAAATACATAAATTTTTATTTATGCTTAATTTATAATGGTTTTTAAGCATTTCTCTCTCCCCCTCAAAGAATGGTCATTCCTATGACCTATTCTCAATTCAAATGAAGCTTCTCATGAAGCATTTCTCTAATCTAAAAGTAATCTCTATGCTTGTCTAATTGGAGGCCAAAATAATGGCTTTTAATACTTTTATGCCATTTAATTTATGGTAAAATTAAGAATCAATCCATAATTGGATAATGATCCAATTAGTGGTTATTCTAGTCGTGAACATGAATAATACTAAGCTTTATTCTTTCAAATTTATTGAGAATTATCAATAATAGCAGCGGAGCTATGGCAAAAATTTTAGAAAAAAATAAACACATAAATCATTTTCATTTATATCATGAAAAGAGGACTTCCTACCATATTCTAGGATTAATCATCCTAGATTAATTGAATGATTCTCATTATAATCATTGAAAAATTAATTTTTATGTTTATGCATAAATAGTAATTAGCAAAAGAGGAATTTCTTGTAATTCATTTTTAATGTTAAAAGAGGAATTCCTATGACATTTGGAAATTCCATCATTGAGATGGAAAAAGAGAAATTCCTAGCATATTGGAATTAATGAGTATTTTAGTTAAATCCAAAGATGAATTTTAGATAAATTTATTTTATCTATGAGAAATATTTAAATGTTAAAAGAGAAATTCCTATGACATTTGAAAATTCCATCATTGAAATGAGAAAAGGGAAATTCCTAGCATATTGGAATTAATGAGTAGTTTAAGTAAATTCAAAGATAAAATTTAGATAAATTTATTTTATCTATGAGAAATATTTAAATGTTAAAAGAGGAATTCCTATGACATTGGAATTCCATCATTTAGATGGGAAAAGAGAAATTCCTAGCATATTGGAATTATTGGATAATTCATTTAAATTCAAAGATGAATTTGGATAAATTTATTTATCTATGAGAAATATTTAAATGTTAAAAGAGGAATTCCTATGACATTTGGAATCCCATCATTTAGATGGGAAAACAAAAATTCCTAGCATATTGGAATTATTGGATAATTCATTTAAATTCAAAGATGAATTTACGATAAATTCATTTATCTATGAGAAATATTTAAATGTTAAAAGATGAATTCCTATGACATTTGGAATTCCATCATTTAGATGGGAAAAGAGAAATTCCTAGCATATTGAAATAATGGATATTTTATTTTAGATGAATTTATTTTATGAGAAATAATGACGAAAAAAGAGAAATTCCCATGACATTGGAATGTAAATAATCAAATACAAAAAGAGGAATTCCCATGGTAATTGAGATCCAAGAAATTAAATGGGAAGAAGAGAAAATTTTAGTATAATTCAATTTATGATTATTTACCAAAAGTGGAAATATGGGTAGAATTGATTTCTACAAATCCCATGAATTCTTTTATTCAAAAGAGGAATATTGAATATAATTCAATTGATGAATTGAGAAGGAATATGGAAATAGTCGTCGAGAAAAAGAACCTTTGATTTAAACCAAACAATTGGTAGAAATTTAGAAAAAGTCCCATTATCGAAATCAATCTAGAAAAAGCTATTGAATGGGAATAGCATGTGAATGGATATGATAACATGTGTATGGGATGTGATAGGATGTGAATGGATGTGATGAGATGTGTATGGTGTGCGATAGGATGTGAATGAATGTGATAAGATGAAAATAGGATGTGATAAGATGTGATGTAATGAAATGGGTGTGGATGTGAATAATGAGATTAGAGGGTATGTGAAAGGGTGAGATGGGAAGTATATGGATGTGGATGTGGGGATGAGCATGTGGAAGAATGGATGTGGATGTATGGATGTGAATGTGTATGTGGAAGACTGAATGTGGATGTAGAAGAATGGATGTGGATGTGTATGTGGAAGAATGGATGTGGATGTAGAAGAAAGGATGTGGATGTACTAATGTGAAAGTGTATGTGGAAGAATGGATGTGGATGTGTATGTGTGGAAGAATGGATGTGGATGTGTATGTGGATGTATGGATGTGTATGTGTATGTGGAAGAATGAATGTGGATGTGTATGTGGAAGACTGGATGTAGATGTATGGATGTGGATGTGTGTGTGGATGTGTATGTGGATCTATGGATGTGGATGTGTATGTGGAAGAATAAATGCGGATGTGTATGTGGAAGAATGGATATGGATGTATGGATGTGGATGTGGATGTATATGTGTATGTGGAAGAATGGATGTGGATGTGGATGTATATGTGTATGTGGAAGAATGGATGTGGATGTGTATGTGTATATGGATGTATGGATGTGGATGTGTATGTGTGTGTGGAAGAACGGATGTGGATGTGTATGTGTGGAAGAACGGATGTGGATGTGTAAGTGGAAGAATGAATGTGGATGTGTATGTGGAAGAATGGATGTGGATGTATGGATGTGGATGTGTATGTGGATGTATGGATGTAGATGTGGATGTGCATGTGGAAGAATGGATGTGGATGTATGGATGTGGATGTGATGTCGATGTGAGTAAATGGATGAGATGTAATGTGATGTGAATCGGGATGTGAATGAATGAGATGTGATGTAAATTGAGATAGATGTGAAATGAATGAGGTGTGATGGGATGTGAATATGGGTTGATGCGAGTGGATGAGATGTGATGAGAATAAATGAGGAAAGATGTGATGGAAAGATGTGATGAGATGAAAAATGATGTGATTGGATGAGAATGGGTATACACATAAATTGGATATGGATTAAGTAATGTGGACGGATGTGGAACAATGTGATTGGATGAGAATGGGTATACATATGAATTGGATATGGATTAAGTAATGTGGATGGATGTGGAACAATGTGAAAGACGAGAGTTCATTATAGGAACTGTACTTATGGGATGTGAATATGGGTTGATGCGAGTGGATGAGATGTGATGAGAATAAATGAGGAAAGATGTGATGAGATGGAAAATGATGTGATTGGATGAGAATGGGTATACACATGAATTGGATATGGATTAAGTAATGTGGACGGATGTGGAACAATGTGATTGGATGAGAATGGGTATACATATGAATTGGATATGGATTAAGTAATGTGGACGGATGTGAAACAATGTGAAAGACGAGAGTTCATTATAGGAACTGTACTTATTATGACCTGTATTTAAATGACTGTTTTTGGTCAAAAATGCTAGGGAAGCATTTTTGACCGTCTTGTGAATGAGGTCGTGGAGACCTAACTGATAAAGTTGCAACAACTGACGGAGAGTCAATGGAGGACGTCTCGCGTAGCAAGGTCGTCGGCCGAGGTCTTGACCAGCCTCAGTTCAATTTAAATGATGAGCTTCCGATACGGTGGATGAGGGACCAAAGAAGCAGCCTATGAGTGAAGCGCTACGTCACCTGTGTGAAGGATCCTAGAGAGTGCTGACCATACGGTGCTCGGGCTCTGGGTGGCCGAAGATACCCACACATGCATCGTGGAAGATATTGGAACAAGGAGTAAGAGTTGTTTTCTAAAATCAAGCATGGATCTGGTTGATGGACCTTGCTAGTCCTCAACGGATGAGTCCATGGCTCTTTTATATGGATCTATTGGTTGATCTTGCTGATCTTCAATGGAGATTCCATCTAGATTTTTATAAGTGAATATATTGCCGCTTATCATGAGCTAGGAACTATCGAAAAGGCCCCTGAGTGGACAGGTGGTGAGCGTTCTGGTTGCCAATGATTCCATAGAAACACCGATGAAGGAATGATTGGAAATAAAGATTCAACCGAAGATTTTAAGGACTATGATCAGTGACACTATGGTTTCATTAAATGATTGTTTTAAAGATAACTGAATCTGTGAAAAAGGCAATTTCATATTGGGTGCGTAAGTGGTGTGACTGGCGTTAAATTTGCATGAATATCCGACTAGGGGGCGTAGGAACTCTTTTCCCTGGTACCATGGACAAAACCTAACCAAATTCCTAATTGGATCCCATCACTACAGTGGTTAGGCGGTTGGCTAACCCATGGGACTGTAGGCTAGACTGATGGATCCGTAAAATAAGACTCAATTCTTTTATAGTACAATAGATGAAGTAAATCCCGGATAGTAATTGTTCTATGGAAAAAGAATCGACGGTTGTGCCTCACGATGGGGAAAAAAGCGTTGGTTTCTATGATCCAAGTGCAAGTTTCTTCCTTGATCTGACCAAGAGACTCACATGTTTGATCAGATCAGTTTGGTCAGCAATGACCCTGACTACGTTAGACTACAAATATCCTAGATGAATCGCCTACTCTGGGCGAGGGAAGTTTTTTCAAGTTCAGTTTTTGAAGAACCAAGGGATTAGTCTCTTGTCTGGAGATCCGTGGGCGAGGCCCCGAGTGAAGAATCCTTCCCCGCACAAGGAGTGCTACTTCCGTTTTGCTAGCACCCCCAAATCCATTGCGCGCGAAGGGGGCAGGGATCTTTCTGCTGGTATCAAAGAAAATTGGCTAAAGTAGGTCAACTGAAAATGTCAAAAATTTGTGAAGTAATAGTAAAGGGTTGTAATTATGTGATAAAACTCATACAAATTGCTATTCAGAATGAAGATTTATAAAATTTAAAGTGGGTCTTCTGATGAAGTACCGCAATTGTATGGAAATCCCTGACTTGCTTGAGGCCTAGCCATGATGGTATTTATCTTATAATTACAAGGACCGTGACTATCCGTATATATCGAGGGTAGAACTGCAGCTCTTTACTGGCAGTACATACGAGTAAATCTAAGACCCTGAAATTATAAGTGAAAATGCTACCAAGATGATGAATTTGAATGCTGGTTGATATGATTTTAAGATTCTAGTTGAGAATTGATGAGCTGATTTGGATTCTGATTGAGATGATTCCTGAATTTTGGTTGAAATGCGATCAGTTGAACAAAGCCACAATGAGGATGAATGGGATGAGTCCCTGTGATGATGTTCGTAACTGGAATGATGACAAGGACTTCAACAAATCACTACAAGATTAGTGGATTGTGCTGACAGATTGCTATTGTTAACACTGGACCTAGTGGATCCACTTAAGGGATAACAAATTAAAAACCTACTTAACTGAAACTTCCATGGAGGAATATTCAAATGGAATTTTTGGTCTGATGGACCATTATTGTGTTAAGAATATGAATGATATGTTCTGGATGAATTGTTATCTGATAATGAGTTCTATATAAGGGATCTTTATCCCATGATTATGTGGAGAGCTGACCAATCTAGAGAACCCGTGAATCAGTTGGATCTAAAGTCGGATTTGATTTGTAAATAAATGGACTTAACAAGAATTTTCGTATTGATAGGATCATGGATCGAGGTCATCGTGGTAGGAATGATAACCCTCAACTCGATGAGGAAGAGCTCGACTTGGATGTTCGTAAAACTCTTCATAGATCACAGCCTAGACCTTTCAAGGGTGAAGGGGAAAACTTGGGCGAGACTATGGAAAAGTGGATCGAAGCAATGGAAGAGTACTTCAATGTCACCGGGTACAATGAGAAGAGCAAAAGGGCTCTTGCAAGGCTGAATATAGTAGAAACAGCTAGAGTAGCATGGAGAAACCACTGCGAGACAAACCGTGTGGATCGAAACACTCAGACATGGAATGATCTCAAATTTTACTTAAGAGATTCTGCCCTCTCGGCTTTTTGGAAACAAAGATGAACGAATTCTTAGAGTTAACCTAGGGGAGAAGAACTATTGAAGTATATCACCAAGTGTTCGCTCTCCTCCTCAAATACTCGCCACCACTAGATGAAGAATGGCTGATGGCCAGGTTCATTCGGGGACTGAACGAACCTTTGATGTGAATGAATGTGATAAGATGAAAATAGGATGTGATAAGATGTGATGTAATGAAATGGGTGTGGATGTGAATAATGAGATGAGAGGGTATGTGAAAGGGTGAGATGGGAAGTACATGGATGTGGATGTGGATGAGCATGTGGAAGAATGGATGTGGATGTGTATGTGGAAGAATGAATGTGGATGTAGAAGAATGGATGTGGATGTGTATGTGGATGTATGGATGTGGATGTGTATGTGGAAGAATGGATGTGAATGTAGAAGAATGGATGTGGATGTGTATGTGGAAGAATGGATGTGGATGTGGATGTGTATGTGGAAGAATGGATGTAGATGTGGATGTAGATGTGTATGTGGAAGAATGAATATGGATGTGTATGTGGAAGAATGGATGTGGATGTGTATGTGGATGTATGGATGTGGATGTGTATGTGGAAGAATAAATGTGGATGTGTATATGAAAGAATGGATGTGGATGTATGGATGTGGATGTGTATGTGGATGTATGAATGTGGATGTGTATGTGGATGTGTATGTGGAAGAATGGAAGTGGATGTGTATGTGAAAGAATGAATGTGGATGTGTATGTGGAAGAATGGATGTGGATGTGGATGTGCATGTGGAAAAATGGATGCGGATGTATGGATGTGGATGTGCCTGTGAGAGGATGTGATGTCGATTTGAGTAAATGGATGCGATGTAATGTGATGTGAATTGTGATGTGAATGAATGAGATGTGATGTAAATTGAGATAGATGTGAAATGTATGACGTGTGATGGGATGTGAATATGGGTTGATGCGAGTGGATGAGATGTGATGAGAATAAATGAGGAAAGATGTGATGAGATGGAAAATGATGTGATTAGATGAGAATGGAAAATTATGTGATTAGATGAGAATGGGTATACATATGAATTGGATATGGATTAAGTAATGTGGACGGATGTGGAACAATGTGAAAGACGAGAGTTCATTATAGGAACTGTACTTATGACCTATTTTTAAATGACTATTTTATGTCAAAAATGCTGGGGAAGCATTTTTGACCGTCTTGTGAATGAGGTCGTGGAAGACCTAACTGATAAAGTTGCAACAGCTGACAGAGAGTCAATGGAGGACGTCTCGCGTAGCAAGGTCGACGTCTAAATGGTGACCTTCCGGTATGGTGGATGAGGGACCAAGGAAGCGGCCTATGAGTGCAGCACTAGGTCACCTGTGAAGGATCCGAGAGGGTGCTGACCATACGGTGCTCGGGCTCTGGGTCATCGAAGATACCCACACGTGTGTCGTGGAAGATATTGGAACAGGGAGTAAGAGTTGTTTTCTGAAATCGGGCATGGATCTGGTTGATTGAACTTGCTTGTCCTCAACCGATGAGTCCATGGCTCTTTTATATGGATCTGTTGGTTGATCTTGCTGATCGTCAACAGAGATTCCATCTTGATTTTTATAAGTGAATATATTGCTGGTTACTATGCCGATTACTATGAGCTAGGAACTATCGAAAAGGCCCGTGAGTGGACAGGTGGTGAGCGTTATGGTTGCCAATGATGCCATAGAAACACCGATGAAGGAATGACTGGAAATAAGGATTCAACCGGAGATTTTGAGGATTATGATCAGTGACACTATGGTTTCATTAAATGATTGTTTTAAAGATAACTAAATCTATGAAAAAGGCAATTTTATATTGGGTGTGTAAGTGGTGTGACTGGCATTAAATTTGCATCAATATCTGGCTAGGGGGCCTGGGAACTCTTTTCCCTGGTACTCGGGACCAAACCTAACCAAATTCCTAATTGGATCCCATCACTAGAGTGGTTGGGCGGTTGGCTAACCCATGGGACTGTAGGCTGGACTGATGGATCTGTAAAATAAGACTCAATTCTTTTATAGTACGATAGATGAAGTAAATCCCGGATAGTAATTATTCTATGGAAAAATAATCAACGGCTGTGCCTCTCAATGGGAAAAAAAGCGTTGGTTTCTATGATCCAGGTGCAAGTTTATTCCTTGATCTGACCAAGAGACTCACAGGTTTGGTCAGATCAGTTTGGTCAGTAATGACCCTAACTACGTTAGAGTACAAATATCTTGGAGGAATCGCCCGTGCTTTGTGGGCGATGGAAGTTTTTTCGAGTTCGGTTTTTGAAGAACCAAGGGATTAGTCTCTTGTCTGGATATCCGTGGGCGAGTCCCCAAGTGAAGGATCTTACCCCGCGCAAGGAGTGCTACTTCCACTGCTAGCACCCCCGAATCCGTTGTGCAGAGGGGGCACGGATCTTTCACCTAAGGGCTATGGTCAAGGACCATACAGTGGAGGAAAGGGAACTGAATATTTAGGAGGGTTTAAGGACTGACAGTTGAAAGCTACGAGTGATAAATTGTGCGAAGAATTGCAGACCACTAAGAAAGATTGGGTGGAGGTGGTGAAGAAACAAATACCCCCACAGAGCATTATATAGGAGACTCTCGACGAGAGGAGGATAGGGCCCTCCATGTGCGAGTACGGGGGCTACAGGGGGGGCTTCCCCCAAGGAGGATGCCATCACAGTTTGCCAGATGCTAGGAGTGGATGGGAACACCCCCCCTTTGCAGATACATGGAGAGCAGGCAAGGATATGACAGGAGAGAAGCCCCTCATCATTAGATTCCCTGATACCACCTGCAGACAAGCCTTCTTAGATAGGCGGGCTGCCCTCAAGGGCACACACGTGTACATGGGAGATGATCTCACTCTAGCATAGGTGGCACACCAACGTGAGGCGATGGTGACTGTTCATGAGGCCCGCAGAGTAGGAAAGTGGACTATCTACAAAGATGGTAGGGTCATTATCACTCAGCATTGTCCCAAATAGGGACGCAGGGTCTATGAGACCAAACACCTAACGTTGGCAGTATGGAACTACAATGGCATGATGTGGTCAAATCTAGGAGGCTTGAGCAGCAAGATTCACGTAGGGATGTAATTTTTTATACAGAGACTCATCAAAGCCTTGAGAGGGGCTTACATACATAGCCAGGTATGAGTGGGAGTCATCTTTTTGAGGTGAGATCCGCACATCAGGAGTACGTGGCTCTAGGGGGGTAGCTGTCCTTTTTAGATCCCATCTCCGACATATTCTCAGCATCATCTAGAAGGAGGAGGATGCATGATATCTTTGGGTGCGGCTATAGCTTAGTAGTGACAAAGTCATCTACATTGCTGTGTGTTATTTTGCACACGTCACTCCCCTTACGCCGCATAGCATGGCCAGTCAATGTACTTACCATTATATGGGGATATTATGGAGTTCTCACAACTTGGGGAAGTCCTCCTGCTTGAGGATCTCAACGCCAAGACGAGAAGTCAGCAGGTCCCACTACTCGATCTAGATGACCCTATCAGACTACAAGAGCTGGACATCACTAACACAAGGTTGTAGGCGTACTCACAGGACCATGAGGAGGTCATAGTGTATGGGAGATATTTCTTAGAGCTAGGAGCTGCACATGGTCTCGTTATATATAATGGGATGTCCCGATGGTCCTCATTCGGCTCCCTCACCTCCTTCCCTCACTCAGGAGGTACTAGCACTGTGGACTACCTTATGGGATCTCCAGCTTTGGCACACCTTCTCCTCGACTTCTCCATTCTGCCACCCCCTTTTGAAGCTGACCATGCCTACCTCTCTTTCACTCTTACCTACACACCACCCATCCCTCCACCACCTCCCCCCATCTTACATAACACTCAGGTCCTTTTTGATCCATGAGCTTGAACTTGTTTACTCCGACCACATCGACCACCAACTCTAGGATGTGGAATGTATTGTCTCCCTATCCACCCTCACAGCATAGCTCACCACCATACTCCACACATCCGCCCATCGGATGTGTGTTAGATAGGCGGGCTGCCCTCAAGGGCACACACGTGTACATGGGAGATGATCTCACTCTAGCATAGGTGGCACACCAACGTGAGGCGATGGTGACTGTTCATGAGGCCCGCAGAGTAGGAAAGTGGACTATCTACAAAGATGGTAGGGTCATTATCACTCAGCATTGTCCCAAATAGGGACGCAGGGTCTATGAGACCAAACACCTAACGTTGGCAGTATGGAACTACAATGGCATGATGTGGTCAAATCTAGGAGGCTTGAGCAGCAAGATTCACGTAGGGATGTAATTTTTTATACAGAGACTCATCAAAGCCCTGAGAGGGGCTTACATACATAGCCAGGTATGAGTGGGAGTCATCTTTTTGAGGTGAGATCTGCACATCAGGAGTACGTGGCTCTAGGGGGGTAGCTGTCCTTTTTAGATCCCATCTCTGACATATTCTCAGCATCATCTAGAAGGAGGAGGATGCATGATATCTTTGGGTGCGGCTATAGCTTAGTAGTGACAAAGTCATCTACATTGCTGTGTGTTATTTTGCACACGTCACTCCCCTTACGCCGCATAGCATGGCCAGTCAATGTACTTACCATTATATGGGGATATTATGGAGTTCTCACAACTTGGGGAAGTCCTCCTGCTTGAGGATCTCAACGCCAAGACGAGAAGTCAGCAGGTCCCACTACTCGATCTAGATGACCCTATCAGACTACAAGAGCTGGACATCACTAACACAAGGTTGTAGGCGTACTCACAGGACCATGAGGAGGTCATAGTGTATGGGAGATATTTCTTAGAGCTAGGAGCTGCACATGGTCTCGTTATATATAATGGGATGTCCCGATGGTCCTCATTCGGCTCCCTCACCTCCTTCCCTCACTCAGGAGGTACTAGCACTGTGGACTACCTTATGGGATCTCCAGCTTTGGCACACCTTCTCCTCGACTTCTCCATTCTGCCACCCCCTTTTGAAGCTGACCATGCCTACCTCTCTTTCACTCTTACCTACACACCACCCATCCCTCCACCACCTCCCCCCATCTTACATAACACTCAGGTCCTTTTTGATCCATGAGCTTGAACTTGTTTACTCCGACCACATCGACCACCAACTCTAGGATGTGGAATGTATTGTCTCCCTATCCACCCTCACAGCATAGCTCACCACCATACTCCACACATCCGCCCATCGCTTCTTTCATCTACACACGGTGGCCTATCGCGCCAAGCCACCTTGCGGTTCCATGCCCCATAACTATTGGTATGATGACGAATGCCGAGCCACACACTCCCGTCTTAAGCATGAGGTATGGAGTGGGCAAATCACGAAGCGCCAAGCGCAACAAATTTCTCAATGCCTCACCCAACGCAAGAAATGCGAGTTCTATGCTTGGAAAGAGGATGTGTTATATCGTCTTTTCTTAGGGCTAAACTGCAAAGAGGCCTAGAGGAAACTCCGAGAACATCGCCCTCCCACACCTATCACCTGCCCGGACACATGGCACTCCTATGCACGCTCCCTCTATCATATCCCCCATCAGCCACCCCTACCCCCACCACTAGATCCTCGCCCCACCACCTCCACCTTCTTCACAAAGGGCATGGTCCTCAAGGCCATTCGTAGACTACACAATGGGCAAGCCCAGGATCCTTAAGGGACTCACTGCTGAGTACATCTCGCATGCCGATGATACCCTTGCGCCCCTACTTGCCTACATGTTCAATAGATCCCTTTGTGAAGGATTTCCACCCTCTTGGTCCACTAATACCATCATCCCCATCCTCAAATAAGAATAGCGTCACCTAAACCTTGTCATGTCTTTACAACCATTCAAAAAGTGGGGCATTGATGTATTAAGGTTTCTATGGACCAATAAGATTAATCCAAATGTAGGGAGGAGATAAATTGAAGAATAAAAGAAAATCCCCCAAAAATGAGTAAATTCTCACATAAGATGAAGAGTTGCCTAAGGACAAGGCTTATTAGTTAAAAGAGAAGAGATATTTAGAAGAAATGATGCATTTTTGACACCTCAGTGTGGGGATCTCCCCTCATGAAGGAGGTGCCTATTTCACATGCGTGGAGGAGTTTTAAACTCAAAAATAATGAGATATTTTCATCTCTCCTCTCTCCTGGTTCAACTAGATCCAAAAATTAAGCTAAACTGACCCAAAAATGGTTTAAAATTGACCAAACTGATCTGGAAAATTCTAGAATCAGTTTGCTTGGTTAGAGGCTCACTTTTTTCTATAAATAGAAGCCTCCCCCTTTGTAAAAGTTTAATAGTGTTTATGCACTGTTACTCTACTCCTACCGAGAGCCAGTTACGTTGAATTTTCTTGATAATTCAAGTGTTTTTGGCTTAATCCTCTCCAAAGTAATTGGTGGCCACTCTTGCTTCAAACAAAAGTAGAACCATCAATCCCTCAAGCCAAGGGAAAGCTTACAACTCCATGTAAGCTATTTTTTTTAAATTTTAAATCTATGGTTTTCTTGATTTTCTTGTTTATTTAGTTGATTAAAGTAAATTCTAATGCTATGCCTTGATGAAAAGGCCATCCCCTTCTCTTCTTTACAATTCAGCCTTTCTTTATCCTATAATGTTTAACAAAAAGATTAATTAAACTTTTGTTATTGTTTACTCTCTTGGAAATTGAAAATTGTGTAGATTAGAGTCCTTTACATCTAATTGGGGTTAATTTAAATTGAAAATAGAATGTTAAAAATGAGAAATGGTCAGCCATACAAAGGAGGTTATGGCAAAATTTTTTAGAATTTTATAGAAAAGGAAGTTTATTTTTATATTATTCCAAAAGAGTAATTCCCACCGTTTGTGCATTCTAAAAGAAATATTCTAATTTACTCCATGTACATATTCACCTATGAATATGCATGGATATCACGGATATTAATTATTGAATTTAATTTCTATGCATAGAAAGGTGCATAATGGAAATTTTTATTATAAAAGTGTTGTTTTCATTGAATTTAATTTCTATGCATAGAAAGGTGCATAATGAAAATTTTTATTATAAAAGTGGTGTTTTCAGTGAATTTAGTTTCTATGCATAAAGGATTTATTTTTATTTCAAAAGTGTTATTCTCATTAAGAATTGATTTTATGCATAGAAAGATGCATAAAGGATTTATTTTTATCTCAAAAGTGTTATTCTCATTAAAATTTGATTTTATGCATAAAAAGATGCATAAAGGATTTATTTTTATCTCAAAAGTGTTATTCTCATTAAAATTGATTTTATGCATAGAAAGATGCATAAAGGATTTATTTTTATTTCAAAAGTTTTATTCTCATTAAAGTTGACTTTTATGCATAAATAGATGCATAATAGGATTTTTATAAAAGTGTTATTCCCACTAAAGTTAATTTTTATGCATAAATAGATGTGTAAAGAATCTTTATATCAAAATTAGAATTCTCTTAAATTCTATGTTTAAATTCTATGAATAGATGTAATAAGATGTGATGAGAATCTAGATAGATGTGAATGAATGGATGAATGGTTGTGATGTGAATAGAGGTAATGAGATGTGAAGTGAATAGATGTGATGTGAATCAGATAATAGATGTGAATGAGTGGATGGATGGATGTGATGTGAATAGAGGTAATGAGGTGTGAGGTGAGTAGATGTAATGAGATGTGATGAGAATCAGATAGGTGTGAATGAATGGATGGATGGATGTGATGTGAATATAGGTAATGAGATGTGAGGTGAATAGATGTGATGAGATGTGATGTGAATCAGATAGATGTGAATGAATGGATAGATGGATGTGATGAGAATAGAGGTGATGAGATGTGAGGTGAATAGATGTAATGAGATGTAATGAGAATCAGATAGGTGTGAATGAATGGATGGATGGATGTGATGTGAATAGAGGTGATGAGATGTGAGGTGAATAGATATAATGAGATGTGATGAGAATCAGATAGGTGTGAATGAATGAATGGATGGATGTGATGTGAATAGAGGTGATGAGATGTGAGGTGAATAGATGTGAATCAGATAGATGTGAATGAATGGATGAGATATGATGTCATGTGAATCAAGATGTAGATGAATGATATGTGATGAAAATGGATATGAATGTATAAATGAAGAATGGATGTGGTTATGTATGTGAAGAATGGATGTGGATGTATATGAAAGAATGGATGTGGTTATGTATGTGAAGAAGGATGTGGATGTATGTGAAAGAATGGATGTGGTTATGTATGTGAAGAATGGATGTGGATGTGTATGTGAAAGAATGTGATGTGGATGTGTATGCGAAAGAATGTGATGTGATGAAAAGAGATGTGATGTGACATGAATATATGTGGATGTGAAGTGATAGATATGAATGTATGGATACATGTGGGTAGTCATCCAGGTGAACGATTGGATGGATGTGTATGAATGAGATATGATGTGGATAGAAGTGATGTGATATAATGTGGATAGAATGTATGTGATGGGATGGTTATGAGAATGTATGTGGTGGGTATGAATGAACGAATGTGATGGATATGAATGAATGTGATGTGATGGGTGTAAATGGATGTGATGTCAATGAATGTGATGGACGTGAATTGATGTGATGTGAGGTGTAATCAGATGTGAATGAATGAGATGTGATGTAAATTGGGAGAGATGTGATATGTGATGTGAATGATTATGATGTGATGAGAATGGGTGTGAGGTCCCTATCCCCACCGCGCAATGAATTCAGAGGTTCTAGCAGCAGAAGTAGCACTTCTTGCGTAAGGGAGGGTCTTACACTCGGGGCCTCACCCACCGATATCTGGACACGAGACTAATCCATCAGTTCTTCCAAAACCGATCCTCGAAAAACTTCCCTTGCCCGGAAAGCACGGGCGATTCCTCCAGGATAACTTTTCTCTAACGTAGTCAAAAGCCTTAACTAACTAAACTGATCTGACCAAACTCATAAGTCCCAAGTCAGATCACGAAAAATATTGCACTTGGATCATAGAGACCAATGCTTTTTTCCTCATTGAGAGGCAGAGCTGTTGATTCTTTTCCATAGAACAATTTTTGTCTGGGATTTACTTCATCTATCATACCATAATAGAATTGAGTCTCAATTTAAGGATCCATCAGTCTTATCCAGTCCCGTGGGTTAGCCATCCGCCCAACCATTGTAGTAATGGGAACCAATTAAGAATTTGGTTAGGTTTTGTCCTGGGTACCAGGGAAAAGAGTTCCCAGGCCCCCTAGCCGGATATTCATGCAAACTTAAAACTAGTCACACCACTTACACACCCAATATGAAATTGCCTTTTTCTCAGCAGCATCAGCTATTTTTAAAACAATCGTTTAATGAAACCATTGTGTCACTGATCACAATCCTCAAAATCTCCAGTTGAATCCTTATTTCCAATCATTCCTTCATCGGTGTACCTATGGCATTATTGGCAACCAGGACGTTAATTCACATTACCCACACATCAATCCATATCATCCATACATCCATTCACGTCAATCCACATTACCCACACATTAATCCATATCATCCATACATCCATCCACATCAATCCACATTATCCACACATCCATCCACATCAATCCACATTCATTTTGTAAGTATTCCCATTCTCATCTAATCACATCTTTTTCTAACCGATCACTTATTTCCTCATTTATCCTCATTAGATCACATCTACTTGCATCTACCCATACATCTCATCACTTCACATGGATTGACATCTAACTAGTTTACATCGCATCTTATCACATCCATTTCACATCACATCTCATTCATTCACATCTTGATTCACATGCTAACACATTCATTCACATCCCTTATCGTTCATTCACATACCGATTCACATGTTATCACATTCATTCACATCCTATATCATTCATTTACATCCTGGTTCACATGTTATCACATTCATTCACATCCTATATCATTCATTTACATCCTGGTTCACATGTTATCACATTCATTCACATCCTATATCATTCATTTACATCCTGATTCACATGACATCACATCTTATCTATTTATTCACATTTATCTCTTTCGCATCACATATCATCACATCTATTTACCTTTCATTCTCATTACTTCTATTCTCATCACATCCATCCATCCATTCTTTCCCATCTATCTGATTTGCATTACTTCTATTCTCATCACATCCATCCATCCATTCTTTCCCATCTATCTAATTCGCATTACATCTCATCACGTCTATTCACATCACATTCTTGTCACTCCTCATATTCCCATTGCATCCGTCCATCCATTTATTCCCATCTATCTGATTCGCATTCATCACATCTATTTACCTCTCATCACATCCATCCATTCTTTCCCATCTATCTGATTCGCATCCCATCCATCCATCCATTCTTTCCCATCTATCTAATTTGCATCCCATCTCATCACATCTATTTACCTCTCATTCTCATCACTTCTATTCTCATCACATCCATCCATCCATTCATTCCCATTGTAAGATTCCTCCCCAACATTCGAAGCATACAGGGGTAAGAATCTTCCTTTCTGATCTTATAATTATTCCCTCTCTAAAATAAAATAAAGTTTCTGTTTAAAAAAGGAAGACCCTTTCCCTAGAATACTTCTCAGGAGTCCCACCTGTTTTAAGGCTTTAGAACAATGAGTCCAGAAGTGAGAATCGGTGTTTTGGGATACCAAGGTTTTGGTTTTCATTTGAGTACGGCCCAAAAGAAGTTCTTTATCTCTTGGGGAGTATAAGAAGTTATCCCCCAGATATTGTGACCCTTATATCTGAATTCAATGAAAGTAGGTGACTTAGCCTACAAGTTTCTTTTATTCCCTCATCTCAAAATTCTTAATGCCTTCTATAGAAAAATGTGTCAAACTCAAATCATGGAAAGACGGTAAAACTTCAGTGGCAAGTTACTGTTGGCTTCTAGGTTACGCTAGCTCCTTCCTTTATATAAGTCGTAACTTTTACTTGTCGCTCATAGTAATCTTACTCCCATCAATCTCCTTTCTTTCTTAATCTCCTTCATGGCTTGGCAACAGGAATTAGTTTTATCCCTGATGATTTCTCACCTTCAAGACGCAAGAGAGTCTGTGAAGAAAGACTTTATAGAACAGTATGAGCGCTCACTTTTTCCTCACCTAGGAACTTCTGTAGCGCAGACCAAATGGCGGACCTATCAAAACATAACTAGGGTAACACCCTGGGGTCAGCAGCACTTTCGTAACAATGTCCGCTTGGCCATGGTTATTGAAGCTTTGGGTTTGGGTCCCCGATACTACTGCGTCATGAGATCAAGGCATCTTGGGTTTTCTGAGCGGGTCTTCTTACTGGCGTGTTTTCTTCCCCATGAGAAGATATGCCTTTATCCCGTTTTTGGCTTGCCTCTCAGAGGTCCTTTTGTTAGATCACCTCATACCACTGAGATAGGTGCGGCAATAACCAGCAGAATCATTCCCATAGATGAGTTACCCTATACTTGTGCAGCTTGTGAGGACTGCTTTTGTGACCATATGATGGACGGGCTTATGGAAGTGTAAAGAGTTCTTCTATCTTTACTGTATAAGTTCCGTGAATGAATAAAGTTTAAATCTTGTTCTTATTTTGAATCTTGCTCTCTTTAAGACTTTTCTTGGTGGTTAATCTTGATTAAAATTTTTCTCTAAATCTCATATTCGTGCATCTTGTAAAATTATCCCAGTTTGCGAGATGAGGACATCTCACATTTTTTAAGTGGGGTAGAATGTAAGATTCCTCCCCCAACCCCTTTTTGATGTCTAGTATATTCCCCTGTAATCAATTCCTTTTCTGAAATATAAGAGATCTTGTTTGTGGCTGTTTTAACCTAGAGAGAGAAAATATGCTAGAGAGAGAATATTCAGATTATGAATATTTTTGGATAGAAAATTAACTCATCTTATTAAAATAAGTTCCCCTGAAATAGAAATTCAAAAAGAATTTTCCAATGTGCAATTGGAATTAAATGGAAATAAGTATAAAGAACCTTAGTCTAAGGGTCTAGATTTTCAGAAATTTTTAGATTATGGTCCAATTAAGGTTCCTATGGGCCAATAGCATCAATCCATGTGTAGGGAGGAGATAAATCCAATTTGTAAAAGAAGATACCCAAAAATGAGTAAATGCTCACATAAGATGAAGAGTTGAAAATGTACAAGATTTATTAGTAAAAAACTATGAGCAATATTAAAAATATGAGATATTTTGGGTATCCAAAAATGAGTAAATGCTCACATAAGATGAAGAGTTGAAAATGTACAAGGTTTATTAGTAAATAAACACATATGTAAGGAAGGGGAGTTCTTTAAAGGAGGTGCATATTTCACATAAGATGAAGAGTTGAAAATGTACAAGGTTTATTAGTAAATAAACACATATGTAAGGAAGGGGAGTTCTTTAAAGGAGGTGCATATTTCACATAAGATGAAGAGTTGAAAATGTACAAGGTTTATTAGTAAATAAACACATATGTAAGGAAGGAGAGTTCTTTAAAGGAGGTGCATATTTCACATAAGATGAAGAGTTGAAAATGTACAAGGCTTATTAGTAAAAAAACTATGACACATATGTAAGGAAGAGGAGTTCTTTAAAGGAGGTGCATATTTCACATAAGATGAAGAGTTGAAAATGTACAAGGTTTATTAGTAAAAAACTATGAGCAATAAAATTTTGACACATATGTAAGGAAGGGGAATTCTTTAAAGGAGGTGCATATTTCACATGCTTGAATGAGTTTTAAACTCAAAAATAATGTGATATTTTTATCTCTCATTTCTCTTGAACCAAACCAAAGCAAAATGGAACCAAACCGAATCAAAAAGTAACCAAACTAGGTCCAAATCTAGTCCAAATTCAACCAAACTGACTTGGAAAATTCTAGAATCAGTTTGTTTGGTTAGGAGCTCAAATTTTCCTATAAATAGAAGCCTCCCCTTGTTGAAAAAAACATAGTGTCATATGCTTTGTTACTCTACTCCACCTAAGCCAAATTAGATAGAGTCTTATGCTTTGTTACTCTACTCCACCTAAGCCAAATTAGATAGAGTCTTATGCTTGTTACTCTACTCCACCGAAGCCAAAATATAGAGTGTCTTATGCATTGTTACTCTACTCTACCTAAGCCAAGAGTTGTGAATTCTTTAATAATTCACTAGTTTTTGATACTTCTCTCTTTCTTCAATCCCATTGGTGGCTCCATCAACATACTAAACCAATTGATTGGTTGGGGGCCTCTACCGTGAATAAAGAATCAAGCAAATTATAAGGTAAGTATATTGAATTTTGATCTTTCTATAATTTCTCAATGATTCTCTCTTCTCAACCCCTCTCAAGCTTGAGAAGTTTAATTGGTATGGTTTTTTAAATGCTATTGAAGTTAATTGGTGAATAGTAGTGAAGAGTTACATAATTTAATAAATGCTATAGAAGTTAAATTCTATTTATGTTTAAATTCTAATGGTTTTTATGTAATTTCTCTCTCTCACTCAAGAAATGGTCATACTCATGAACCATTCTCAATCCAAATGACGCTCTTCATAAAGCCTTTCCTTAATCCAAGATTAAGCTATGCTTGAGGCCAAATTAATGGCTTTTTGCTATGCTTTTAGTTTATGCACATTGATGATTCAATCCATTATGGATTGATGACCCAATTAGAGACCATTCTAATTGTTTTCTTAATGATCCAATTAGAGACCATTATGGATTGATGATCCAATTAGAGACCATTATGGATTGATGATCCAATTAGAGACCATTCTAATTATTTCTTTAATAATGAGCTTTATCCCTTAGAAAAAAATTAAGATTTATCAGTCATAGTAGCGGAGCTATGGCAAAATTTTTATAGAAATTACGCATAAAATAAATTCATTCAAAGTATAAAAAGAGGAATTCCTACCATATTCTAGGAACTATCATCCTAGATTAATTAAAAGAATTTTATTATGCATGGAGATGTGGATGTTGCATGTAGATGTAGATGTATAGATGTAGATGTGGATGTGGATGGGGATATATGCATGTAGATGTAGGTGTATAGACGTAGATATGGATGTAGAGGTGGATGTATGCATGTAGATGTAGATGTATAGAGGTGAATGTGAATGTGAATGTGAATGTGGATGTGGATGCATGCATGTAGAAATAGATGTGTAGATGAGGATGTAAATGGAGATGTGGATGGATGCATGTAGATGTAGAGGTATAGATGTAGATGGGAATGGAGATATGGATGTATGCATGTAGATGTAGTTGTGAATGGAGATATATATGTATACATGTAGATGTAGATGTATATATGTAGATGTGGATGTGGATGGGGATGTATGCATGTAGATGTAGGTGTATAGACGTAGATATGGAAGTAGAGGTGGATGTATGCACGTAGATGTAGATGTATAGAGGTGAATGTGAATGTGGATGTGGATGTATGCATAGGGATGTAGATGTATGCATGTAGAGGTATAGATGTAGAGGTATAGATGTGGATGGGAATGGAGATATGGATGTATGCATGTAGATGTGAATGTACGCATATAGTTGTGGATGTATGGATGTGAATATACGATTGTGATGTGAGGGAATCTGAAGTGATGAGATGGAAATGATGTGATGGGATGAGTATACATATAAATGGATTATGGAATAAGTAATGTAGATTGAGGAGGGATAATGTGGAAAAATGAAAGTTAAAATAGAAATTGTATTGTAAACTGTTTGTAAATGCTGTTTGTAAATGCTGTCTGTAAATGATTGTTTTATGTCAAGAATGCTGGAGGGAGCATTTTGACCGTCTTGTGATTAAGGTCGTGATGAGAAAGTTGCAACTGCTGACGGGGAGTCAATGAAGGACGTCTCGCGTAGCAAGGTCGGCCGAGGTCTTGACCAGCCTCGGTGCGATTAAAATGGTGAGCTTCCGGTACGGTGGATGAGGGGCCAAGGAAGCGGCCTATGCGTGAAGCGCTAGGTTACCTGCGAAGGATCCTAGAGGGTGCTGACCATACAGTGCTCGGGCTCTGGGTCGCCTAGGATACCCACGCGTGCGTCGAGGAAGATATTGGAACAGAGTTGGAGTTGTTTTCTGAAATCGAGCATGGATCTGGTTGATTGACCTTGCTGGTCTTCAATGGATGAGTCCATGGCTCCTTATATGGATCTGTTGGTTGATCTTGCTGATCTTCAACGAGAGTCCATCATGTTAAGTGATTATATTACCAAGTATTATGGGCTAGGAACTATCGAAACGGCTCCTGAGCGTTCTAGTTGCCAATGATGCCATAGATACTCTGATGAAGGAATGATGGGAAATTAAGAATCAATTGGATAAATTGGAAGATGGTGATCAATGATACTATGGTTTTATTAAAGGATTGTTTTAAACTGGTTGAATCTGGTTGAAAAAGGCAATTTCATATTGGGTGTGTGAGTGGTGTGACTAGTTTTATTTTGCATGAACATCCGGCTAGGGGGCCTTGGAACTCTTTTCCTTGGTACCCGGGACAAAACCTAACCAAATTTTTAATTGGATCCCATCACTACAGTGGTTGGGCGGTTGGCTAACCCATGGGATTGGATGGGGTTAGGCTGGACTGATGGATCCGTAAATCGAGACTCAAACTTTTGTTTTTACGATAGAAAAAAAAAAAATCCCGGACAGTAACTGTTCTATGGATAGGAATCAACGGCTGTGCCTCTTGAATGGGGAAAAAAGCGTTGATCCCAATGATCCAAGTGCAAGTTTCTCCCTTGAACTGACTAAGTATCTTATAGATGTAATTGGATCATCTCGATCAGAAATGATCTTGACTACGTTAGAGTAAAAAGTTATCCTGGTGGAATCGCCCGTGCTTCCGGTTAAGAAAGTTTTTCCGGGTTCGGTTTTGGAACAACCGACGGATTAGTCTCTTATCCGGATATCCGTGGGCGAGGCCCCGAGTGTGGGACCCCTGTCCCGCGCGAGAAGCGCTACTTCCGCTGCCAGTACCCCGAATCCGTTGCTCGGTGGGAACAGGGATCTTACAGTTGGTATCAGAGCATTTGGTTAATAAAGATCAACTGAGAAGACAAATATATCAAAAATTTATCAAGAGACACAAAAAGATTATAATTGTGTGAGATAATTCATACAATTTGATATTCAAACTGAAATTCGTAATTTGGTAATTGAGTCTTCAGATGGAAGTGCCGCAATTATATAGAATCCCTGACGTGCTTGAGGCCTAGACATGATAGTATTTACCTTATAATTCCAAGGGCCGTGACTACCCATATATACCGAGAGTATACTGCAGCTCTTTACTGACAGTATATACGAGTAAATCTAAGACTTGAAATTATAAGTGTTAATGCTATCCAGATGATGATTTTGAATGTGATTGATATGATTTTTAATTCTGTTTGAGAATTGATGAATTGATTTGGATTCTGGTTGAAAATGCTGATTGAAAAATGTTGATTTTAAAAATTAGTTGAAATATAATGAAACCACAATGAGGGGGAATGGGACGAGTCCCTGTGATGATATTCATAACTAGAAAGATGATAACGAATTCAGCAAATCACTATGAGATTAGTGGGTTGTGCTGTCAGATTGCTACTGTTAATACTTGACCGGTAGATCGAGTTAAGGGATGTCAAATTGAGAACTTACTTGACTGAAATTTCCGTGGAGGAATGTTCCGAAGGAAACTTTTCGGTCTAATGGACCATTATCATGTTAAAGATATGAATGTTATAATCTGAATGAATTGTTATTTAATGATGAGTTCTATTTAAGGGATATTTATCCCAGTGTTCTGTTGGGTTGACTAGAATATAAGGAACCCCAGAATAAAATTGGATCTTAAGAAAAAGAGCTGTCCTCTACCTTGCGAGATGAGGACATCTCGCACTTTTTAAGTGGGGTAGAATGTAAGATTCCTCCCCAACATTCGAAGCATACAGGGGTAAGAATCTTCCTTTCTGATCTTATAATTATTCCCTCTCTAAAATAAAATAAAGTTTCTGTTTAAAAAAGGAAGACCCTTTCCCTAGAATACTTCTCAGGAGTCCCACCTGTTTTAAGGCTTTAGAACAATGAGTCCAGAAGTGAGAATCGGTGTTTTGGGATACCAAGGTTTTGGTTTTCATTTGAGTACGGCCCAAAAGAAGTTCTTTATCTCTTGGGGAGTATAAGAAGTTATCCCCCAGATATTGTGACCCTTATATCTGAATTCAATGAAAGTAGGTGACTTAGCCTACAAGTTTCTTTTATTCCCTCATCTCAAAATTCTTAATGCCTTCTATAGAAAAATGTGTCAAACTCAAATCATGGAAAGACGGTAAAACTTCAGTGGCAAGTTACTGTTGGCTTCTAGGTTACGCTAGCTCCTTCCTTTATATAAGTCGTAACTTTTACTTGTCGCTCATAGTAATCTTACTCCCATCAATCTCCTTTCTTTCTTAATCTCCTTCATGGCTTGGCAACAGGAATTAGTTTTATCCCTGATGATTTCTCACCTTCAAGACGCAAGAGAGTCTGTGAAGAAAGACTTTATAGAACAGTATGAGCGCTCACTTTTTCCTCACCTAGGAACTTCTGTAGCGCAGACCAAATGGCGGACCTATCAAAACATAACTAGGGTAACACCCTGGGGTCAGCAGCACTTTCGTAACAATGTCCGCTTGGCCATGGTTATTGAAGCTTTGGGTTTGGGTCCCCGATACTACTGCGTCATGAGATCAAGGCATCTTGGGTTTTCTGAGCGGGTCTTCTTACTGGCGTGTTTTCTTCCTCATGAGAAGATATGCCTTTATCCCGTTTTTGGCTTGCCTCTCAGAGGTCCTTTTGTTAGATCACCTCATACCACTGAGATAGGTGCGGCAATAACCAGCAGAATCATTCCCATAGATGAGTTACCCTATACTTGTGCAGCTTGTGAGGACTGCTTTTGTGACCATATGATGGACGGGCTTATGGAAGTGTAAAGAGTTCTTCTATCTTTACTGTATAAGTTCCGTGAATGAATAAAGTTTAAATCTTGTTCTTATTATGAATCTTGCTCTCTTTAAGACTTTTCTTGGTGGTTAATCTTGATTAAAATTTTTCTCTAAATCTCATATTCGTGCATCTTGTAAAATTATCCCAGTTTGCGAGATGAGGACATCTCGCATTTTTTAAGTGGGGTAGAATGTAAGATTCCTCCCCCAACCCCTTTTTGATGTCTAGTATATTCCCCTGTAATCAATTTCTTTTCTGAAATATAAGAGATCTTGTTTGTGGCTGTTTTAACCTAGAGAGAGAAAATATGCTAGAAAGAGAATATTCAGATTATGAATATTTTTGGATAGAAAATTAACTCATCTTATTAAAATAAGTTCCCCTGAAATAGAAATTCAAAAAGAATTTTCCAATGTGCAATTGGAATTAAATGGAAATAAGTATAAAGAACCTTAGTCTAAGGGTCTAGATTTTCAGAAATTTTTAGATTATGGTCCAATTAAGGTTCCTATGGGCCAATAGCATCAATCCATGTGTAGGGAGGAGATAAATCCAATTTGTAAAAGAAGATACCCAAAAATGAGTAAATGCTCACATAAGATGAAGAGTTGAAAATGTACAAGATTTATTAGTAAAAAACTATGAGCAATATTAAAAATATGAGATATTTTGGGTATCCAAAAATGAGTAAATGCTCACATAAGATGAAGAGTTGAAAATGTACAAGGTTTATTAGTAAATAAACACATATGTAAGGAAGGGGAGTTCTTTAAAGGAGGTGCATATTTCACATAAGATGAAGAGTTGAAAATGTACAAGGTTTATTAGTAAATAAACACATATGTAAGGAAGGGGAGTTCTTTAAAGGAGGTGCATATTTCACATAAGATGAAGAGTTGAAAATGTACAAGGCTTATTAGTAAAAAAACTATGACACATATGTAAGGAAGAGGAGTTCTTTAAAGGAGGTGCATATTTCACATAAGATGAAGAGTTGAAAATGTACAAGGTTTATTAGTAAAAAACTATGAGCAATAAAATTTTGACACATATGTAAGGAAGGGGAATTCTTTAAAGGAGGTGCATATTTCACATGCTTGAATGAGTTTTAAACTCAAAAATAATGTGATATTTTTATCTCTCATTTCTCTTGAACCAAACCAAATCAAAATGGAACCAAACCGAATCAAAAAGTAACCAAACTAGGTCCAAATCTAGTCCAAATTCAACCAAACTGACTTGGAAAATTCTAGAATCAGTTTGTTTGGTTAGGAGCTCAAATTTTCCTATAAATAGAAGCCTCCCCTTGTTGAAAAAAACATAGTGTCATATGCTTTGTTACTCTACTCCACCTAAGCCAAATTAGATAGAGTCTTATGCTTTGTTACTCTACTCCACCTAAGCCAAATTAGATAGAGTCTTATGCTTGTTACTCTACTCCACCGAAGCCAAAATATAGAGTGTCTTATGCATTGTTACTCTACTCTACCTAAGCCAAGAGTTGTGAATTCTTTAATAATTCACTAGTTTTTGATACTTCTCTCTTTCTTCAATCCCATTGGTGGCTCCATCAACATACTAAACCAATTGATTGGTTGGGGGCCTCTACCGTGAATAAAGAATCAAGCAAATTATAAGGTAAGTATATTGAATTTTGATCTTTCTATAATTTCTCAATGATTCTCTCTTCTCAACCCCTCTCAAGCTTGAGAAGTTTAATTGGTATGGTTTTTTAAATGCTATTGAAGTTAATTGGTGAATAGTAGTGAAGAGTTACATAATTTAATAAATGCTATAGAAGTTAAATTCCATTTATGTTTAAATTCTAATGGTTTTTATGTAATTTCTCTCTCTCACTCAAGAAATGGTCATACTCATGAACCATTCTCAATCCAAATGACGCTCTTCATAAAGCCTTTCCTTAATCCAAGATTAAGCTATGCTTGAGGCCAAATTAATGGCTTTTTGCTATGCTTTTAGTTTATGCACATTGATGATTCAATTCATTATGGATTGATGACCCAATTAGAGACCATTCTAATTGTTTTCTTAATGATCCAATTAGAGACCATTATGGATTGATGATCCAATTAGAGACCATTATGGATTGATGATCTAATTAGAGACCATTCTAATTATTTCTTTAATAATGAGCTTATCCCTTAGAAAAAAATTAAGATTTATCAGTCATAGTAGCGGAGCTATGGCAAAATTTTTATAGAAATTACGCATAAAATAAATTCATTCAAAGTATAAAAAGAGGAATTCCTACCATATTCTAGGAACTATCATCCTAGATTAATTAAAAGAATTTTATTATGCATGGAGATGTGGATGTTGCATGTAGATGTAGATGTATAGATGTAGATGTGGATGTGGATGGGGATATATGCATGTAGATGTAGGTGTATAGACGTAGATATGGATGTAGAGGTGGATGTATGCATGTAGATGTAGATGTATAGAGGTGAATGTGAATGTGAATGTGAATGTGGATGTGGATGCATGCATGTAGAAATAGATGTGTAGATGAGGATGTAAATGGAGATGTGGATGGATGCATGTAGATGTAGAGGTATAGATGTAGATGGGAATGGAGATATGGATGTATGCATGTAGATGTAGTTGTGAATGGAGATATATATGTATACATGTAGATGTAGATGTATATATGTAGATGTGGATGTGGATGGGGATGTATGCATGTAGATGTAGGTGTATAGACGTAGATATGGAAGTAGAGGTGGATGTATGCACGTAGATGTAGATGTATAGAGGTGAATGTGAATGTGGATGTGGATGTATGCATAGGGATGTAGATGTATGCATGTAGAGGTATAGATGTAGAGGTATAGATGTAGATGGGAATGGAGATATGGATGTATGCATGTAGATGTGAATGTACGCATATAGTTGTGGATGTATGGATGTGAATATACGATTGTGATGTGAGGGAATCTGAAGTGATGAGATGGAAATGATGTGATGGGATGAGTATACATATAAATGGATTATGGAATAAGTAATGTAGATTGAGGAGGGATAATGTGGAAAAATGAAAGTTAAAATAGAAATTGTATTGTAAACTGTTTGTAAATGCTGTTTGTAAATGCTGTCTGTAAATGATTGTTTTATGTCAAGAATGCTGGGGGGAGCATTTTGACCGTCTTGTGATTAAGGTCGTGATGAGAAAGTTGCAACTGCTGACGGGGAGTCAATGAAGGACGTCTCGCGTAGCAAGGTCGGCCGAGGTCTTGACCAGCCTCGGTGCGATTAAAATGGTGAGCTTCCGGTACGGTGGATGAGGGGCCAAGGAAGCGGCCTATGCGTGAAGCGCTAGGTTACCTGCGAAGGATCCTAGAGGGTGCTGACCATACGGTGCTCGGGCTCTGGGTCGCCTAGGATACCCACGCGTGCGTCGAGGAAGATATTGGAACAGAGTTGGAGTTGTTTTCTGAAATCGAGCATGGATCTGGTTGATTGACCTTGCTGGTCTTCAATGGATGAGTCCATGGCTCCTTATATGGATCTGTTGGTTGATCTTGCTGATCTTCAACGAGAGTCCATCATGTTAAGTGATTATATTGCCAAGTATTATGGGCTAGGAACTATCGAAACGGCTCCTGAGCGTTCTAGTTGCCAATGATGCCATAGATACTCTGATGAAGGAATGATGGGAAATTAAGAATCAATTGGATAAATTGGAAGATGGTGATCAATGATACTATGGTTTTATTAAAGGATTGTTTTAAACTGGTTGAATCTGGTTGAAAAAGGCAATTTCATATTGGGTGTGTGAGTGGTGTGACTAGTTTTATTTTGCATGAACATCCGGCTAGGGGGCCTTGGAACTCTTTTCCTTGGTACCCGGGACAAAACCTAACCAAATTTTTAATTGGATCCCATCACTACAGTGGTTGGGCGGTTGGCTAACCCATGGGATTGGATGGGGTTAGGCTGGACTGATGGATCCGTAAATCGAGACTCAAACTTTTGTTTTTACGATAGAAAAAAAAAAAATCCCGGACAGTAACTGTTCTATGGATAGGAATCAACGGCTGTGCCTCTTGAATGGGGAAAAAAGCGTTGATCCCAATGATCCAAGTGCAAGTTTCTCCCTTGAACTGACTAAGTATCTTATAGATGTAATTGGATCATCTCGATCAAAAATGATCTTGACTACGTTAGAGTAAAAAGTTATCCTGGTGGAATCGCCCGTGCTTCCGGTTAAGAAAGTTTTTCCGGGTTCGGTTTTGGAACAACCGACGGATTAGTCTCTTATCCGGATATCCGTGGGCGAGGCCCCGAGTGTGGGACCCCTGTCCCGCGCGAGAAGCGCTACTTCCGCTGCCAGTACCCCGAATCCGTTGCTCGGTGGGAACAGGGATCTTACACCCATCTATCTGATTCGCATCCCATCTCATCACATCTATTTACCTCTCATTCTCATCACTTCTATTCTCATCACATCCATTCATCCATCCATTCCCATCTATCCGATTGAAATCACATCTTATCACATCTATTTATAGAATGTAAGAGAATTCTTATTTTTGATATAAAGACTCTTTACGCATCTATTTATGCATAAGAACAACTTCTGTGGGAAATAACACTTTTATAAAAATCCGTTTATGCATCTATTTATGCGTAAATTCAATTTAAAGGAGAATACCACTTTCGAAATAAAAATAAATCTTTTATGCATCTTTCTATGCATAAATTCAATTTTAATGAGAATAACTCTTTTGAAATAAAATAAGTTTCTTTATGCATCTTTCTATGCATAAAATCAAAATTAATGAGAATAACTCTTTTGAAGTAAAAATAAATTTCTTTATGCATCTTTCTATGCATAAAATCAAAATTAATGAGAATAACTCTTTTGAAATAAAAATAAATCTCTTTATGCATCTTTCTATGCATAAATTCTTTTTTAATGAGAATAACTCTTTTGAAATAAAAATAAATTTCTTTATGCATCTCTTTATGCATAAAATCAAAATTAATGAGAATAACTCTTTTGAAAAAAAAATTTCATTATGCATCTTTCAATGCATAAAATCAAAATTAGTGAGAAAAACTCTTTTGAAATGAAGATAAATTTCTTTATGCATCTTTCTATGCATAAAATCAAAAATTAATTAGAAAAACTCTTTTGAAATAAAAATAACTTTCTTTATGCATCTTTCTATGCATAAAATCAAAATTTGATGAAAGTAACGCTTTTATTTTTTAAAAAAACTTTTATGCATCTATTTATGCATAAATTTAATTTTAATGAAAATAAAACTTTTATAATAATAAAAAACTCTTTTATGCATCTATTTATGCATAAAAAATAATTTTGATGAAAGTAACATTTTTATAATCAAAATATTTCCAATATGCATCTTTCTATGCATAGAAATTAATTCTAATGAAAATAACACTTTTATTATAAAAATATTTCTGATATGCATTTTTCTATACATAGTTCCTCGAGGATAACTTTTCTCTAACGTAGTCAAAAGCCTTAACTAACTAAACTGATCTAACCGAACCCATAAGTCCCAAGTCAGATCAGGGAAAAGATTACACTTGGATCATAGAGACCAATGCTTTTTTCCTCATTGAGAGGCACAGCCATTGATTCTTTTCCATAGAACAGTTTTGTCCGGGATTGACTTCATCTATCGTACCATAACAAAATTGAGTCTCAATTTAAGGATCCATCAGTCCAGCCTAACCCTATCCAATCTCGTGGGTTAGCCATCCACCCAACCACTGTAGTGATGGGATCCAATTAAGAATTTGTTTAGGTTTTGTCCCAGGTACCAGGGAAAAGAGTTCCCAGGCCCCCTAGTCGGATATTCATACAAACTTAAAACTAGTCACACCACTTACACACCCAATATGAAATTGCCTTTTTCTCAGCAGCATCCGCTATCTTTAAAACAATCATTTAATGAAACCATTGTGTCACTAATCACAATCCTTAAAATCTCCGGTTGAGTCCTTATTTCCAATCATTCCTCCTATGGCATCATTGGCAACGAGAACACTCACTACGTGTTAACTCAGGGGGCTTTTCGATAGTTCCTAGCTCATAGTAATCGGAAATATATTCACATATCAAAATGGAATCTCCGTTGAAGATCAACAAGATCAACCAACGGATCCATATAAAAGAGCTATGGAGTCATCTGTTAAGGAGACGAGTAAGGTCAACCAACCAAATCCATGCCCGAATTCAGAAAACAACTCTTACTCCTTGTTCCAATATCTTCCCCGACGTACGTGTGGGTATCTTCGGCGACCCAGAGCTCGAGCACCGTATGGTCAACACCCTCTAGGATCCTTTGGAGGTCACCTAGCGCTTCACTCATAGACCACTTCCTTGGTCCCTCATCCACTGTACTGGAAGCTCACCATTTAAATCAAACCGAGGCTGGTCAAGACCTCGGCTGACCTTGCTACTACGCGAGATGTCATTTGTTGACTCTCCGTCAGCAATTGCAACTTTAACAAATAGGTCTCAACCCACAACCTCATTCACAAGACAATCAAAATACAATTTTAAGGATAATAACACTTTCGAAATAAAAATAAATCTTTTATGCATCTTTCTATGCATAAATTCAATTTTAATGAGAATAACTCTTTTGAAATAAAATAAATTTCTTTATGCATCTTTCTATGCATAAAATCAAAAATAATGAGAATAACTCTTTTGAAATAAAAATAAATTTCTTTATGCATCTTTCTATGCAAAAAATCAAAATTAATGAGAATAACTCTTTTGAAATAAAAATAAATATCTTTATGCATCTTTTTATGCATAAAATCAAAATTAATGAGAATAACTCTTTTGAAAAAAAAACTTTATGCATCTTTTTATGCCTAAAATCAAAATTAATGAGAATAACTCTTTTGAAATAAAGATAAATTTCTTTATGCATCTTTCTATGCCTAAAATCAAAATTAATGAGAATAACTCTTTTGAAATAAAGATAAATTTCTTTATGCATCTTTCTATGCATAAAATCAAAATTAATGAGAATAACTCTTTTGAAATAAAAATAAATTTCTTTATGCATCTTTCTATGCATAAAATCAAAATTTGATGAAAGTAATGCTTTTATATAAAAAAAATCTTTTATGCATAAAAACAATTTTAATGAAAGTAACACTTTTATAATAAAAAAACTCTTTTATGCATCTATTTATGCATAAAAATCAATTTTGATGAAAGTAACACTTTTATAATCAAAATATTCCCAATATGCATCTTTCTATGCATAGAAATTAATCTAATGAAAATAATACTTTTATTATAAAAATATTCCTAAAATGCATTTTTCTATGCATAGAATAAAAATAACACTTTAAGAATACACAAGCGGTGGGGATTACTCTTTTTGAATAATAAAAGATAAAACTTATTTCACAAAATTTAAGAAAATTTTGCCATAAAATCCTTTGTATGGCTGACCATTTTTCAATTTTTTTCATTCTCAAGTTAGTTAGAAATTATCCCAAATGGTTTAAAGCATTCTAAACTAATCAAATTCCACTTTTTAAAGAGAAACAATATGAAAAGTTTAATTCTAACAATTTGATTACACATCTAGGATAAAGAAAGGGTGAATTCAAAAATGAAGAGAGGGGGAAAGCCTTTCTTTATCCACTGTACCGAAAGCTCACCATTTAAATCAAACTGAGGCTAGTCAAGACCTCGGCTGACATTGCTACTACGTGAGACATCCTCTGTTGACTTTCCGTCAGCGGTTGCAACTTTAACAGATAGGTCTCCACCCACAACCTCATTCACAAGACGGTCAAAATAATTCCCCAGCATTCTTGACATAAAACTGTCATTTACAAACAGATTTCACATACAAATACATTTCCAACAATTTCCATTTTTTCTCATTACTTCACATCCTTTCACATTAGTCCCCATCTTTTCTCATCTTCCCACAAAATTTTATTTTTTCATCGATCCCTATCACATTATATCATTCCCACGTCAAATCACATCCAATTGCATCATCCACACATCAAATCACATCCAATTACCTCATCCACACATCAAATCACATCCAATTGCATCATCCACACATCAATCCACATCATCCATATATCTATCCACATCATCCACACCAATCCACATGTAGGATCCCTGTTCCCACACCGAGTAACGGATTCGGGGTACTAGCAGCGGAAGTAGCACTTCTCTCGCGGGGAAGAGTCCCACACTCGGGACCTCGTCCACGGATATCCGGACAAGAGACTAATCCGTCAGTTTTTCCAAAACCGAACCCAAAAAAACTTCCTTTATCCGGAAAGCACGGGCGATTCCACCAGGATAACTTTTTACTCGAACGTAGTCAAGACCATTACTGATCAAACTGATCTGACTGCACCTATAAAGGTACTCGGTTAGATCAAGAAAGAAACTTGCACTTGGATCATTGGGATCAACGCTTTTTTCCCCATCAAGAGGCACAGCCGTTCATTCCTATCCATAGAACAATTACTGTCCGGGATTTACTTCATCTATCGTAATAACAAAAATTGAGTCTCGATTTACGGATCCATCAGTCCAGCCTAACCTTATCCAATCCCATGGGTTAGCCAACCTCCCCAACTCATGGGTTGGCTAACCCCATCCAGTCCCATGGGTTAGCCAACCTCCAACCACTGTAGTGATGGGATCCAATTAGGGATTTGGTTAGGTTTTGTCCCGGGTACCAGGGAAAAGGGTTCCCAGGCCCCCTAGCCGGAAGTTCATGCAAACATAAACTAGTCACACCACTTACACACCTAATATGAAATTGCTTTTTTCTCTGCATCGAGAGCCATGGACTCATCCGTTGAGGACCAGCAAGGTCAATCAACCAGATCCATGCCCGGTTTCAGAAAACAACTCTTACTCCTTGTTCCAATATCTTCCACGACGTACGTGTGGGTATCTTCGGCGACCCAGAGCCCGAGCACCGTATGGTCAGCACCCTCTAGGATCCTTCGCAGGTGACCTAGCACTTCACTCATAGGCCACTTCCTTGGTCCCTCATCCACTGTACCGGAAGCTCACCACTTAAATCGAACCGAGGCTAGTCAAGACCTCGGTCGACCTTGCTACACGAGACGTCCTCCATTGACTCTCCGTCAGCCGTTGCAAATTTATCAGTTAGGTCTCCATGACCTTAATCCATAAGACGGTCAAAATGCTTCCCCACCATTCTTGACATAAAACAGTCATTTACAAACAGTCACAAAATACAGTTTCTATATCAAACTCTCGTCTTTCCACATTATCCCTCCTCAGTCCACATTACTTATTCCAGATTCCATTCAATGTGTACTCATTCTCATCCATTCCCTCATATCGACGACACATTAATTCACATACACGTTCACATTCATTATTCTACATACACATCCATGTTCGTACATCCACATCATACATCCAATCCCATATCCGCATTCATACATACACATCCATACAACCACATCCACATCCACATTCACATCCATACATCCACGTCTACATGCATACATCCATTTTCACGTCCTCATTCATACATCCACATTCACATACATACATCCACCTCCGTATCTACATCCAGACATCCACTTCCACATTCACATTCACATTCACATCCATACATCCACATCTACATGCATACATCCACATCACATCCACTCTCACCCTATCACAACCCATATACATCTTATCCCATCAGATACACTTTTACCTCATCCCATGACACTTTTGAATCAATCTTTTATGCATCTTCCTATGCATAAATTCAATTTAGTAGGAATTACACTTTTAGAATAAAAGAATTTCTCTTATGCATCTAATATATGCATAAAATTCATTTAGGATGAAAATCACACTTTTAGTATAAAAATATCTTTTATGCATACCTCTATGCATGAAATCCAATTATGATAAAAGTAACATTAATAAAATAATCATCTTTTATGCATACCTCTATGCATGAAATTCAATTGTGAAAAAAGTAACACTTTTATAATTAAATAATCATCTTTTATGCATACCCCTATGCATGAATTTCAATTATGATAAAACTAAATAAAATATTCATCTTTTATGCATACCTCTGTGGTGCATGAAATTCAATTATGCTAAAAGTAACACTTTTATAATAAAATATTCATCTTTTATGCATACCTCTATGCATGAAATTCAATTTTGCTAAAAATAACACTTTTACAATAAAATATTCATCTTTTATGCATACCTCTATGCATGAAATTCAGTTATGCTAAAAGTAACACTTTTATAATAAAATATTCATCTTTTATGCATACCTCTATGCATGAAATTCAATTATGCTAAAAGTAACACTTTTATAATAAAATAATCATTATAAAAACTTGACATTAATCAATTAACCATTCACCTAGGATAGAGAATGGTTGGTTTTGTTAAAAATGAGAAGAAAATGCCTTTTTGTAATGAGGTATAACATTTTTAGAGAAGACATAAAGCATAAAAACCATTAAAGCCATAAAAACCATAAAATAAGTGAAAAGAAGAATCACCAACTTACTAATGACTTTGAAAGCTCTTGATGGTTTGAAGGTTTAACTCTTGTTTGAACAAGAGTGGCCAACCAATCTTTGGAAGAGGGAAATGTCAAAAACTAGTGAATTATTAATAAATTCATAGTTCTTGGCTTGGGTGGAGTAGAGTAACAATGCATTAAACACTATTATTTTTCCACAAAGGGGAGGCTTCTATTTATAGGAAAAATTGAGCTCCTAACCAAGCAAACTGATTCTAGAATTTTCCAAATCAGTTTGGTCAATTTTTGACCATTTTTTGGTCAGTTAAGCTAACTTTTTGGAACTAGACTTGAATTAGGAGAGAGGAGAGATAAAATATCTCAATTTTTGATGATTTAAAACTCAATCAAGCATGTGAAGTAGGTGCCTCATTAAAGGCTCTCCCCCTTCCTTACATATGTGTCAAAATGGAATCATTATACCCAAAATATCTCATATTTTTAATATCACTCATAGTTTCTTACTAATAAACCTGATACATATTCAACTCTTCACCTTATGTGAGCATTGAAGGGACTCCCCTTCCTTATATATGTGTCAAAATGGAATCATTATATCCAAAATATCTCATATTATTAAAATTACTCATAGTTTCTTACTAATAAACCTTGTACATATTCAACTCTTCACCTTATGTGAGCATTGAAGGGACTCCCCTTCCTTACATATGTGTCAAAATGGAATCATAATACCCAAAATATCTCATATTATTAAAATTTCTCATAGTTTCTTCATAATAAACCTTGTACATAGTCAACTCTTCATCTTATGTGAGCATTTACTCATTTTTGGGTATCTTCATCTTATGTGAGCATTTTTGGGTATCTTCATCTTATGTGAGCATTTACTCATTTTTGGGTATCTTCTTTTACAAAATTGGATTTATCTCCTCCCCACACATGGATTGATCTTATTGGCCCATAGGAACCTTAATTGGACCATAATCCAAAAATTTCTGAAAATCTAGACCCTTAGGCTAAGGTCCTTTATACCCATTTCCAATTAATTCCAATTGCACATTGGAAAGTTCTTTCTGAATTTCTGTTTCAGGAGAATTCATTTTAATAATATGAGAAATTTTTCTATCTAAAAATATTCAAAATCTAAATATTCTCTCTCTAGAATATTTTATCTCTCTAGGTTAAAATAGTTAGAAATAAGATCTTTTATATTTCTGAAGAGGGGATTGATTACAGGGGAAGATGCTGGATATCTTGAGAGGCTGGGGAGGAATCTTACATTCTCTCCCACTTGAAAAACACGAGATGTCCTCATCTCGCAAACTGGGGGTAATTTCGCAAAATGCACGAATATGAGACTGAGAGAAAATTTTAATTAAGATTAACCACCAAGAAAAGTCTCAAAGAGAGCAAGACTCAAGACAAGAACAAAGATTTCAACTTTATTCACTCTTGGAACACATATACAGCAAGATAGAAGAACTTTTTACAATTCCATAAGCCCGTCCATCATATGGTCACAAAAGCAGCACTCAACACAAGCTGCACATGTATAAGGTAACTCATCTATGGGAATAATTCGGCTGGATATTGCAGCACTTATCTCATTGGTATGAGGTGACCTATTAAAAGGACCTCTAAGAGGCAAGCCAAAAATGGGATAAAGGCATATCTTCTAGTGAGGAAGAAAACACGCTAGTAAGAAGACCCGCTCAGAAAACCCAACATGCCTTGATCTCATCACGCAATAGTATGGGGACCTAACCCAAAGCTTCAATAACCATAGCCAAGTGGACATTTTTACGAAAGTGCTGCTGACCCCACGGTGTTACCCTAGTTATGTCTTGATAGGTCCGCAGGGATTTTATATTCACGTGATCACAAAATTTTTTTTGTTAATAACATGTGTGAACATGTTATTAACATGTTCACATGTTAACATGTTCACAAAAAAGCCGGTGGCAAGCGACCTGGTAACCGGGAAAAATCCCGCCGGGCTTTTGATATACCCCGGCGGGCCCGCCGGGCTTTTGCTTTGCCCGGCGGGTCCCGGCGGGGTCGTCACATATCCCGGCGGGGTACATTTTTCTATATATATGGGCCCGGGGGGCCCTTTGGGATTTCATTGCTGACAGCATACACAGGCAATAAAAAACTTGTGTGTGTGTGTGTGTGTGTTTGTGTATGTGGGTGTGTTCGTGCGGGCAGCCGCCCACTGTCGCAATGCGCGGCAAGATGTGGGTGGTCCGCCACACGAGGGATGTGTGTGTGGGTGAGTTCGTGCGGGCAGCCGCCCATTGTCGCAATGCGCGGCAGGATTTGGGTGGCCCGCCACACGACTGGTGTGTGTGTGTAAGGCCATTCTTCGGAATGGTGCTTACCCTGGGGCACTTAGTCGGTAACGCGGCTAGTCTGTGTCCTATGGTAAGTATGGCACGCCGTAGCGGTACTAGTCGGTAACGCGGCAAGCATAGTATCGTTATGGCGATGTCACCTTCCCTTCCCTTCCCTTTGTCAAATGCGGACATATGGTCGGTAACGCGGCCAGTGTATGTTCGTATCCTATTGGTATTCCCATAGAATCGGGCGGCATTTTGTCGTTAACACGGCAAGTTGGTGTCGTCTGCTAGTGCATAAAATGTTTTTTGCATATTGCGGCATTTGATCGTTAACGCGGTCGAAAAAGTGTCGTAAATTTGCTTGCGTATTTCGGCATATGATCGTTAACGCGGTCGAATAAATGTCGTAAATTTGTTTGATTTGACTTGTATTGTTTTTATTGTGTTTGATCCATGCGATACTTGGTTGCTAACGCGGCATTAGTATTTCATGGATCAAAGTTTACATCATATTGTCTAACCGTTTTATTTTATAATATCGTGATTCGTAACTCGAAAAATATGAATCTCTCTCTTCTTACCCCCCTCTCTCTCATGATACACTTCACAACTCTTTCTCTATCTCTCTCATGATTCACTTCACAACACGATAGATGTGTAGATAATGATTTTTTTTATTTCTCTTAAAATATATATAATTCTTAATAATTTCTTTTTTCTCCCTCTATTTACTTAAAAATTAAAACAATACATTATTTTTCTCTTTAGGAACTCCCAAAAACATTAAAAATGTGATTTAATGTTTCTTCTCTCTATCTGTCACAACTCTCTCTTCCTCTCCTCTCTCTCTCTCTCTCATGATACACTTCACAATTCTCTCTCTCTCTCTCGCAATGATACACTTCACAACTCTTTCTCTCTCTCTCTCATGATACACTTCACATCTCTCTCTATCACGATAGGTATGTAGATGAGGAGTGCTTTAGGATTACAAAACATTATTTTTCTCTCTTTAGGAACTCACAAAACTATAAAAAATATCATTTAATGTTTCCTCTCTCTATCTGTCACACCTCTCTCTCTTCCTCCCCCCCTCTCTCTCTCTCTCATTCGATAATGTATACACTTCGTAAGTAATAATGCGCTTGTTGCGGTTGTCTCACGTTCGATAATGTATTGCATGATGTTGAGTTCAGTAATGTTTGATATATTCTGTTTTTGTTTGATCATTGATAAGTAATGATACACTTATTGCTGTTTTCTCACGTTTGATGATGTATTGGATGATATTGAGTTCATTAAAATTATTTGATATTCCGTTTTTGTATGAACATTGACGATATTGATATACTTGTTGCTGTTCTCTCACGTCTGCTTGATGTTTATTTCAGTAATGTTTGATATTTTGTTTTTTTATGTTTAGTGTTATTTGCTAGATTTACGAAGACGATCAACATGCTTTCTCCCGAAGAGCGCAAAATTATTCTGCGAGCAATTCGCGTTGAAGCGGTCATCACAGTATCACAATGTACTGATGATGTCGTCAAGAAGATCAATGAGTCTGAGATACTCATGCGAGATCTCATAGACCAAATATGGAAAAATGCACAGCGTCGGCTTCGAAGCGGAGGCAACGCTGAGCTGCTAGATAGACAGAAGATAGCAGATTTCAACCATCAGCACATAACACGAACCATTTTGGGGAGCATGCGAGTAGCGTGCAGTGATCTTAGAGATGCTGCCCCGCCTGAAGCCAACATGCAACGTCTACAGTTATGGGACGTTGTATGGAGCGAGCAAAGGGCCAAGAGCAAGCGCATGAAGGCGTTGGATGCAGAGTCCCTCCCCAAAAGAGTGCGAATTGCCCAGGACGTCGCTGCAACGTCCAGTCAGGCAGATGCAAGTGGTACAGGTGTCATTAATCGTACCATCTACAATTCCATGTGCACACATCTTATTGGCATCCCGCACGAAGCTCTTCACGAAGGACGAACAATTGGCTCCGGTGTGTTTGGAACAGTAAAAGAGTATGCAATTAAAGGTATATCATTTTTACCGGAGCACATCACTTTTTGCGGAAAGCACTACAAAGGAGAAGGCAGCGCGAAGTTCGAGAGCTTCCAGGCAGAGCAGGGTATGCAAGTGCTACATCCATCGATTGTCCGATGCATTGCCTTTACAAAAGAGGCTCCTTGGATCACAATTTTCCCGTACTATAATGGCGGCGCTCTTGGTGATACTCTTCTGAAGGTTCCTTTTAGATTCAGTGAGTTCACCAGAGCCATTTTTCGTTTGGATCGAGGATGGAGACAACCCCCGCCTGATAATATCCCTTTAGGTCATCTAAAATTTTCACAAATAAAAGAGGTAGTAATAAATATGCCACATATTATGCATGCCCTGGTGGAAGGTGTAGCGGCAGCACATATGGCAGGTATTGTACATACCGACCTACATCCTTTTAATGTAGTGTTGGATTATACAAAAGAGCTAAAGCCACGCATAGGTCTTATCGATTGGGGGTTGCTGCTGAGAGCGCCCAAAAAACGGGTGTCTCTCAATTTTGTTTTTGAAGCAGACAAGAACCCGGAGAAGGTGGCACAGGCAGTCTCCTACGCAGACAGAGAGCGAAATAAACGGCCGTGGATAGCCCCAGAGCTTTATGATCCATTTTTGGCAGATGCATACACTCCTGCATCTGATGTTTTTGCCTTGGGATATTTATTACAAACTTTATATGAATTTTGGAAGAAAGTGCAAGAGTTGTGGATGGATAATAGTTCCTATGACAAAGTTACCATGGATACTATTATTCATAGAGTCAAAAATTGGATGTTTCTGCCTAATCGCGATGAGCGAAAATCAATTTTGCAAGTAGTTGAATTTTTTAGGTCACTAAATACTGACCCTACGAGGGCACAACGTCCTCTTGTAGAGCTATCGGTGGCATTCACCCCGACTTTGTAATGATACAGTATCAAGAGATGAAGTTTCAGGAATTTGAGAATTTGATGTGTCCAATGTTTCAAAATTTTGTTTCTCTTCAAAATTTGATGTGTCTAATGTTTCAAAATTTTGTTTCTCTCTTCATTGAGTCTTTGCAATATCTCTCTCCTCTTCTGGTGTTTAAGTTTATGTTTTCTCTTCAAAATTTGATGTGCGAGCATTGTTTGAAGTGTTTTTGGAGTCAAGTGGATATTTCTCATCGAGTCTTTGCAATACATATCTCCTCTCGTTGTGTTTGACTTCAAGATTTTGAGAGCAATGGTCAATTTATCTTACGTTGATCTTTACAGTTCATTAAAATCCTAAAGTCGTTTACGTTCATGCAGATATGGAGCAGGCGCAAGCGAACGAGCATCAGGAGTTAGCCAAGAAGGCATACGAGAGAATGAAGGCCCTTGCACATGGCCTGACAGCCCGCGAAGCTACAAGAACAGCGTGCAGATTATCGAAATGGACAAATCCAACTTATGCCCAATGGAAAGACATAAACAAACGGGTAACCACAGAGATGATAAAGGCAATATGGCCATGTCCAGATGGCGAGATAAAGAAGGGAAGATGGAAGATTTCTCGTTGCACTCACAATGATATCAAAACTAATGCCGAGCGTATTTTCTTGGAGGTGTACGGCCGTCCTCTCCATAACGCCGACGCTCCACTGTATTTTGCTAAAATGCTATATGCTCACTTTATACTGGAAACTCCAGTGGACTTCGCCTCCAGAGAGGCCACTGTCAACACCCACGACATACATGAAGAGACAGTTACATTCACAAGAGAAGAACTTGCTCTCATGGTGGAGGGCGCCGGACTGGAGTTAAACCAGGTCAAAGAAAGCTTAGGGGCACAGCTAGCAGAGAAGGAGAAAGAAGCTGACCGATTAACTCAAGCGTCAACTCCTCCCCCGGCCAATAGAGGAATTCAAGAGCAGCTAACAAAGATCAGCCAAGACGTGCAGAGCATCTCTTCACGTATTGCTCCTGTGCGCCAAGGAAACCACATCTCTCATTTTTTGATACATCCTGATCTTGTGGGAGTTTCTGCTGAGGCTACAAGTTCCTCCACCCCCCAATGTCCTGTATGTTACAAAGTATTCGATGGGTGGAGCGGCCAGTATATACTACCATGTGGACACTACTACCACTTAATATGTTTAGTGAGACAAATGCAAAATACTTCCACATGTGCATTGTGCAATGTCCCAATAAATCAAGGTATTTATACAGTGTTCGGTATGGCTAGCGAATATAAACCACCAGGACCTTTAGATGCAACTCCTAGTGCAATTCGCAATTTATTTCAAGATGAGAGCTAAGAAAAACAAATTCTACTTTTGTATTGATAATTTCTCCAAATATGATCATTTGTACAAGTACTTTTTATTAAATTAATGAAGTGACTTCTTCCTCTATGTCAGTATCTTGCTCCAAAATTCTTTCACCGTTTACTCTCTCGTCTGCTAAATTAAGCTCATCTAAGTCAATGTCTAAATTGTCTTCTATCTCAAGGGTGGTGCACAACGTACGTCCAACATCAAAGTTCTCGTCTACTACATCTTCACAATTGTACATCCATCTGGGCATATCTTCTTCATACTCTTCGCTTTCGATGTCTCGCAAGATCTTTTCATTGCAGTACATGTAAACAAGTTTATCTGCTCGATCTGCAAGAAGTCGATTGCGAATAGTACTATGAATATATTTATACATGCTCCAGTTTCTTTCTGAGCCTGAGTTTGAAGAGCACTGACTTAGAACCTTCATCGCAAGGTTGCGCAATAAAGCATAATGCTCACCACCATTCATCATCCACCACTTCCATGCAGGTTGCTCTTTAGCGATTTGTTGAACAAGGGAGTTGGAAAATAAACCCTCTTTCAACCGAAATGAGGTCATCTCCTTTATGCACTGTACACGATCATCATCATTATTATAGAAAGTGTTTACCACTTTATAAAAATCTTGCACCACCTCAACGTTGGACATCAAATCCATATTCCAATATTCAGGATCTAACATGTAAGCAGCACTGTGCAGTGGTGAATGCGCTCCAATCCATCTAGCATGAAAGTACTTCAACAGAACTTTTCTTTGTCTACTAGAGAATGGTACACGCCATTGCTTTTCCACCACTGAATGCTCTAATTTCTCAGGACACTCCAAACTCCGCTGGACAGTCCACCATTGCATCCATGCTTTTCCGAGATTAGGCGCTCTTTGATCAAGGCTTCGTACAGCATACATAACAGGCATCATTACATGGTATGCATCCATCACACTGTTCCACCAACTTCTTCTCGTAAGCGCTGCCTTCAAGACTTTGATTTTCTCTTTCACTTTTTCAAGTTGAGTGTTCTCCCAGTCATGAAATGCCATGCATGTAAATGTTTCACAAACTGCATCTTTATTTCTAAGAAGAGACTCAAAAGTGTAAAAGTGAGTGCAAAACCTAGTCTCCGTTGGAAGCTTTAACATAACTGACATGCGAGGTCGAAACATATCCAAAACTCTCTGTCTCTTGAGCATGAATTTCACAAGCTGGCGAGCAGTGTCGACGATTGAGGCAAACCATTTGGTATCATCAGATTTATACCAATCTTTTAATACAAGATTCAAACTATGAGTATTACAGCCTACCGGAAAAATATGTGGATATTGTCGCTGTAGGATTCTGGATGCATTTTTACAATTTTTTGCATTGTCCATGACGACTTGGACTACATTTTTGGCACCCACTTCCTCTATCACAGAGCTAATGACTTGAGCAATGTAAGCCCCAGTTTTGATTGAACCAGCTGAATCCACGGCACGGATGAAAGTCTCACCTCTAGGTGAAATAACCATTACATTAATTAATGGTTTTCTTTGCACATTAGACCATCCATCACTTACTATACTACATCCAGAAAGCTCTATATTGCTAAGAATTATTCTTTGTACACGTTCTTTTACCTGCGCATAACATTTCTCTAATAGATCATTTCGCATAGCATGGTACGTAGGCGGTGAAAACCCTGGTCCAAACTCACCAATTTTCTTCCATGCTCTCTTCCAATGCTCACTGTCCACCATCATCATAGCACTCCCAGAAAAGTAAATCGCTTCAGCAAGGACGAGTTGTGCATCATCGAGTCGACCTTGACGTAGGCTTTCTTGCAATGAAGTTTGACGCATGGGTATATTTCCTACGTCAAAGTTTTGCTTGCAAGAAGATGCACTGGGTAGATTACTTTCTGGCTGCATATTGCCGTTCGGGGTACAAGTAGGCGATGTAGCGGGAGTTTGATGATTAGAACAACAGTGTTCTTGCTGCCTTGATACATTAACGGTAGGAGTGTCATGTTTTCTTGAATCTTTCTTTTGAATTTCTTCTCTTATGCGTTTGGCCACTATAGGTGCAGAGGGGTGGGTACATGACTTTTTCTTCGGTCCGCCTAAAAAGTGTTCTCTTAGTCGAGGCGTCCCACCTGATTTTACTGCATGGCATAGCTTACACTCCCAATCTATGAATCGATCACCAACGTTAATTGCATATTGCCACTCTATCCCAGGTGCCTTTTTTTTCCTGCTATTTGAAATTTGGACTCTATTGGAGGTATCACTGGATCCAACATTGTCCTCCATCTCAACAAATAACCTATTCAACCAAGCATATAACAATGAATACACAAATGAAAAAACAACAAATCACTCACGTATAACAAAACATACATCTGCAGACAAAGTACTTCGAAACTATCTTGACAAATACAAAAGATCATCACATAACACAAAACTATTTCAAACTATCTTGCAAGGTCTTACTACAAAACTACTTCGAAACTATCATGCACATTGCACCCCCAATGAAGGATGCCTTTTGTACCCAATTAAGGATACTTTACACAATCAAAGATCTATGCTTGCCCAATACTCTAGTATAGGACAATAGACCTTCTCTAACATTCACAAAAAAAATCAAAGATCTATGCTTGCCCAATACTCTAGTATAGGACAATAGACCCTTGTCTACTCTAAACTATATCAAGTATCAAGAACCAATACAAGCCCCTAAGCAGGACTCTTGGCTCCATCAAACCATTCATAAAGCAGAATGAGGTAGATTACGTACGTGGCTCAAATGCAAAGCTGAATGACTCCAAATTTGTCCCTAAATCTCCGCAAGTATTAGCTACGAACCACACCCTGCCCCCAGTTCAAAGAACTAAGGACGAGTGGCCCAATAGCCTTAGGAGTGCCTACAAGGAAAGACGACAGCCCCTAAAATAAGGACGTTCTTCCCAAGAGGACACTTCTAGCAACTCGAGAGCTCTACAAGTACTTTGAGGAGAGATATCACGCCCCCAAAAACAAGGACTATCTTCCCAAAAGTTGTACGATGGGTGTCGGGTAGTGTTTATATACAGAATAATACCCCACCGGTGTTTTTTGTTTTTCCCGGCGGGCCCGCCGGGCTTTTACCTTTCCCGGCGGGCCCGCCGGGAAAACCTCATACCCCGGCGGGCCTGCCGGGAATGGTAGAAGCCCGGAGGTGTTACTGGAATAGTGGGTTCCGGCAGGTCATTTCTCAGGTCATGTGAATATACAATGTGATCACAAGTTTTAATATGTTAACAATAGGTTTTGTTAACGTGATCACGAAATTGTGAAGACGTTAATGAAATCCCTGTAGGTCCGCCATTTGGTCTGAGCTACAGAAATTCCCAAGTGAGGGAAAAGTGACCACTCATACAGTTCTATAAAATCCTTCTTCACAGACTCGCTTGCATCTTGAAGGTGAGAAATCATCATGGATAAAACCAATTCCTGCTGCCAAGCCATAAAGGAGATTAAGAAAGAAAGGGGATCGATGGAAGTAAGATTACTGCGAGCGACAAGTAAGAGTTACGACTTATATAAAAGAAGGAACTAGCGTAACCTAGAAGGCAACGGGGTATCTTGCCACTGAAGTTTTACCGTCTTTCCATGATTTGGGTTTGGCTTATATACAGAAGGCTTACATGAAATACATTATGAACTTTGAGATGAGGATGCAAAAGAAGCTCGTAGACTAAGTCACCTACTTTCTTTGAATTCAGATATGGTCCACAATATCTGGGAGATAACTACTTATACTCCCCAAGAGATAAAGAACTTCTTTTGGGGCCGTACTCGAGTGAAGACCATATCTGCTTCTTTGAATTCTCTAACTGTTCTCTTCTTATCTGCATACTATTTCTGTCGATCCTAGGTAGTTTTTATATCTTTATGAATTGCCTGCATTTGTTGCTCCATGTCGTCAAGCATTTGACTGGTCATCGCGACCCTAATCAATGGGTCAGACCTAGTTAATGGAATTAAGTAATCTTGTTCGAGACAGACCCTGATTAGATTGGTATGAAGGAATTGGTCTCTGAATTTGGGTTCTTGACTTCCCTGTGCCCTTGTCATGGCAGGAGTCGGAAAGTCTTTTAACTGATGACCAAAACCTTGGCATCCAAAACACCGGTTCTCACTTCTGAACTCATCGTTCTGAATCCTTAAAACAGATGGGCTCCTGAGAAGTAATCTAGGGAAAGGGTCTCCCTTTTTAAACAGAATCCTTTCTTTTATTCTAGAGAGGGAATAATTATAAGATCAGAAAGGGAGGTTCTTACTCCTGTATACCTCGAAGGCTGGGGGAGGAATCTTACATTCTACCCCACTTAAAAAAGTGCGAGATGTCCTCATCTCGCAAAGTAGAGGACAACTCTTTTTCTTAAGATCCAATTTATTATGGGGTTCCTTATATTCTGGTCAACCCAACAGAGTACGGGGATAAATATCCCTTATATAGAACTCATCATTAAATAACAATTCATTCAGATCATATCATCCATATTTTTAACACGATAATGGTCCATTAGACCAAAAAATTTCTTTCTGAACATTCCTCCACGGGAATTTCAGTCAAGCAAGTTCTCAATTTGACGTCCCTTAACTTGATCTACCGAGTCAAGTGTTAACAGTAGCAGCACAATCCACTAATCTCATAGTGACTTGCTAAAATCATTATCATCATTCTAGGTATAAATATCATCACAGGGACTCGTCCCATTCATCCTCATTATGGTTTCCCTTAGCTTATTACATTTTAACCAATTTTCAGGAATCATCATTTTTCGATTCAGAATCCAAATCAACTCATCAGTTCTCAAACATAATTAAAAAATCATATCAACCACACTCGAATTCTTCATCAGGATAGCATTAATGCTTATAATTTCAAGTCTTAGATTTACTCGTATATACTACCGGTAAAGAGCTGCAGTTATACCCTCGGTATATATGGGTAGTCATGATACTTGGAACTATAAGGTAAATAACATCATGTCTAGGCCTCAAGCAAGTCAGGGTTCCATACAATTGCGGTACTTCCATCTGAAGACCCAATTACTAATTTACGAATTTTTAGATTGAATATCAATTTGTATGAATTTTTTCGCACAATTACAACCTTTTAATGCTTCTTGATAAAATTTTGACATATTTGACTTCTCGGTTGATCCTCATTAACCAAATGCTCTGATAACAACTGTAGGATCCCTGTTCCCACCGAGCAACGGATTCAGGGTACTAGTAGCGGAAGTAGCACTTCTCACGGGGGGCCTCGTCCAAGACTCGGGTCCTCGTCCCACGGATATCCGGACAAGAGACTAATCCGTCGGTTTTTCCAAAACCGAACCTGGAAAAACTTCCTTTATCCGGAAAGCACGGGCGATTCCACCAGGATAACTTTTTACTCTAACGTAGTCAAGACCATTACTGATCAAACTGATCCGACTGCACCTATAATGGTACTCGGTTAGATCAAGGAAGAAACTTGCACTTGGATCATTGGGATCAACTCTTTTTTCCCCATCAAGAGGCACAGCCGTTCATTCCTATCCATAGAACAATTACTGTCCGAGATTTACTTCATCTATCGTAATAACAAAAATTGAGTCTCGATTTATGGATCCATCAGTCCAGCCTAACCCCATCCAGTCCCATGGGTTAGCCAACCTCCCAACCACTGTAGTGATGGGATCCAATTAGGGATTTGGTTAGGTTTTGTCCTGGGTACCAGGGAAAAGAGTTCCCAGGCCCCCTAGCCGGAAGTTCATGCAAACATAAACTAGTCAAACCACTTACAGACCCAATATGAAATTGCCTTTTTCTCAGCATCAACTAACTTAAAAACAATCCTTTAATGAAACCATTATGTCACTGATGACAATCCTCAAATTCTCTAGTTGAATCCATATTTCCAATCATTAATTTATCGGTGTACGTATGGCATCATTGGCAACCAGAACGCTCACCACGTGTTCACTCAGGGGCCTTTTCAATAGTTCCTAGCTTATAATACTCGACAATATTTTCACATATAAAAATCAAGATGGAATCCTTGTTGAAGATCAGCAAGATCAACCAACAGATCCATATAAGAGAGCTTGAGGATCAGCAAGGTCAATCAACCAGATCCATGCCCGGTTTAAGAAAACAACTCTTACTCCTTGTTCTAATATCTTCTACGACGCATGTGTGGGTATCTTCGGCGACCTAGAGCCCGAGAACCGTATGGTCAGCACCCTCTAGGATCCTTCGCAGGTGACCTAGCGCTTCACTCATAGGCCTCTTCCTTGGTCCCTCATCCACCGTACCTGAAGCTCACCATTTAAATCGAACCGAGGCTGGTCAAGACCTCGGTCGACCTTGCTACGCGAGACGTCCTCCATTGACTCTCCGTCAGCCGTTGCAACTTTATCAGTTAGGTCTCCATGACCTTAATCCATAAGACGGTCAAAATGCTTCCCCACCATTCTTGACATAAAACAGTCATTTACAAACAGTTACAAAATACAATTTCTATATCGAACTCTCGTCTTTCCACATTATCCCTCCTCAGTCCACGTTACTTATTCCACATTCCATTCAATGTGTACTCATTCTCATCCATTCCCTCATATCGACGACACATTAATTCACATACACATTCACATTCATTATTCTACATACACATCCATGTTCGTACATCCACATCATACATCCAATCCCATATCCGCATTCATACATACACATCCATATCCACATCTCTACATCCACATCCACATCCACATTCACATCCATACATCCACGTCTACATGCATACATCTATTTTCACGTCCTCATTCATACATCCACATTCACATGCATACATCCACCTCCGTATCTACATCCATACATCCACTTCCATATTCACATTCACATTCACATCCATACATCCACATCTACATGCATACATACACATCACATCCATTCTCACCCTATCACAACCCATATACATCTTATCCCATCAGCAGATACACTTTTTACCTCATCCCATATACATCTTATCACATTCTAACTCATCATAACACATCCTATCACATCTCATACACCTCTTATCATATCTTATCACATCTTATCACATCACCTCTTATCACATCCTATCACTTATCATACGCATCTTATCACATCTAATACACCTCTTATCACATCCTATCACTTCTCATACGCATCTTATCACATCTCATACACCTCTTATCACATCCTATCACTTCCCATACGTATCTTATCACATCTTATCACATCTCATACACCTCTTATCACATCCTATCACTTCTCATACGCATCTTATCACATCTTATCACATCTCATACACCTCCTATCACATCCTATCACTTTCCATATGCATCTTATCACATCTTATCACATCTCATACACCTCTTATCACATCCTATCACTTTCCATACGCATCTTATCATATCTTATCACATCTCATACACCTCTTATCACATCCTATCACTTCCCATACGCATCTTATCACACCTTATCACATCTCAATATCTATTTACAGAGAATACAAGAGAATTCTTATATTTGATATAAGATATCTTTACGCATCTATTTATGCATAAATTTCATTTTAAAGAGAATAACACTTTCGAAATAAAAAGCAATCTTTTATGCATCTTCCTATGCATAAATTCCTTTTAAATGAGAATGACACTTTTGAATCAATCTTTTATGCATCTTCCTATGCATAAATTCAATTTAGTAGGAATTACACTTTTAGAATAAAAGAATTTCTCTTATGCATCTAATATATGCATAAAATTCATTTAGGATGAAAATCACACTTTTAGTATAAAAATATCTTTTATGCATACCTCTATGCATGAAATCCAATTATGATAAAAGTAACATTAATAAAATAATCATCTTTTATGCATACCTCTATGCATGAAATTCAATTGTGAAAAAAGTAACACTTTTATAATTAAATAATCATCTTTTATGCATACCCCTATGCATGAATTTCAATTATGATAAAATTTTTGTAATAAAATCTTCATCTTTATGCATGCCTCTGTGGTGCATGAAATTCAATTATGCTAAAAGTAACACTTTTATAATAAAATATTCATCTTTTATGCATACCTCTATGCATGAAATTCAATTTTGCTAAAAATAACACTTTTACAATAAAATATTCATCTTTTATGCATACCACTATGCATGAAATTCAGTTATGCTAAAAGTAACACTTTTATAATAAAATATTCATCACTTTATGCATACCTCTATGCATGAAATTCAATTATGCTAAAAGTAACACTTTTATAATAAAATAATCATTATAAAAACTTGACATTAATCAATTAACCATTCACCTAGGATAGAGAATGGTTGGTTTTGTTAAAAATGAGAAGGAAATGCCTTTTTGTAATGAGGTATAACATTTTTAGAGAAGACATAAAGCATAAAAACCATTAAAGCCATAAAAACCATAAAATAAGTGAAAAGAAGAATCACCAACTTACTAATGACTTTGAAAGCTCTTGATGGTTTGAAGGTTTAACTCTTGTTTGAACAAGAGTGGCCAACCAATCTTTGGAAGAGGAAAATGTCAAAAACTAGTGAATTATTAATAAATTCATAGTTCTTGGCTTGGGTGGAGTAGAGTAACAATGCATTAAACACTATTATTTTTCAACAAAGGGGAGGCTTCTATTTATTTGAAAAATTGAGCTCCTAACCAAGCAAACTGATTCTAGAATTTTCCAAATCAGTTTGGTCAATTTTTGACCATTTTTAGGTCAGTTAAGCTAACTTTTTGGAACTAGACTTGAATTAGGAGAGAGGAGAGATAAAATATCTAAATTTTTGATGATTTAAAACTCAATCAAGCATGTGAAGTAGGCACCTCATTAAAGGCTCTCCCCCTTCCTTACATATGTGTCAAAATGGAATCATTATACCCAAAATATCTCATATTTTTAATATCACTCATAGTTTCTTACTAATAAACCTTGTACATATTCAACTCTTCACCTTATGTGAGCATTGAAGGGACTCCCCTTCCTTACATATGTGTCAAAATGGAATCATTATACCCAAAATATCTCATATTATTAAAATTACTCATAGTTTCTTACTAATAAACCTTGTACATATTCAACTCTTCACTTATGTGAGCATTGAAGGGACTCCCCTTCCTTACATATGTGTCAAAATGGAATCATGATACCCAAAATATCTCATATTATTAAAATTTCTCATAGTTTCTTCATAATAAACCTTGTACATAGTCAACTATTCATCTTATGTGAGCATTTACTCATTTTTGGGTATCTTCATCTTATGTGAGCATTTACTCATTTTTGGGTATCTTCTTTTACAAAATTGGATTTATCTCCTCCCCACACATGGATTGATCTTATTGGTCCATAGGAACCTTAATTGGACCATAATCCAAAAATTTCTGAAAATCTAGACCCTTAGGCTAAGGTCCTTTATACCCATTGCCAATTAATTCCAATTGCACATTGGAAAGTTCTTTCTGAATTTATGTTTCAAGGGAATTCATTTTAATAATATGAGAAATTTTTCTATCTAAAAATATTCAAAATCTGAATATTCTCTCTCTAGAATATTTTCTCTCTCCAGGTTAAAACAGTTAGAAATAAGATCTTTTATATTTCTGAAGAGGGGATTGATTACAGGGGAAGATGCTGGATATCTTGAGAGGCTGGGGAGGAATCTTACACCACATCATCCATACATCCATCCACATCATCCACATCAATCCACACGTCAATCCACATTACCCACACATCATCCATACATCCATTTACATCAATCCACATTACCCACACATCAATCCATATCATCCATACATCCATCCACATCAATCCACATTATCCACACATCAATCCACATCATCCATACACCCATTCATGTTAATTCACATTACTTACACATCAATCCATATCATCCATACATCCATTCACGTCAATCCACATTACCCACACATCAATCCATACATCCATCCACATCAATCCACATTCATTTCATAAGTATTCTCATTCTCATCTAATCACATCTTTTTCTAACTCATCACTTATTTCCTCATTTCATAAGTATTCCCATTCTCATCTAATCACATCTTTTTCTAACTCATCACTTATTTCCTCATTTATCCTCATCAGATCACATCTACCCATACATCTTATCACTTCACATACATTAACATCTATCCAATTTACATCGCATCTTATCACATCCATTTCACATCACATCTCATTCATTCACATCCTGATTCACATGCTAACACATTCATTCATGTCCCTTATCGTTCATTCACGTCCCGATTCACATGTTATCACATTAATTCACATCCTATATGATTCATTTACATCCTGATTCACATGACACCACACATTAGGGCCAATTTGGATAAGAAAAGGGCTGTCTAAGGATCTAAAAAGGGGCAACTTAAAAAAGACCATGAAGATCTTACCAAACTATTCAACATGGGTACTCATTGGATAGAGCTCATCAAGCGCCACCTGTGGACCATTTGAGCACTAAATTTGGAGTTCATATGTAAAAGTTATGGCTAAAATAGTGCAAAATGTTCCAAAAGTAAGTGAAGGAGATCTTGACACGTTGTCGTGCCATGGCACGTCTATGATGTGAAACCGTGCATGTGAGGCCGTCAAATACACATCCAGATGCATGAGGTTATGTGCCATGACGAGTCATTATATGTTGACATGTACATATGTTCATATTGTATATAAGGTTTAATAAGACAAGCTGAGGCTGAGTCAGAATTAGGAGTTTTTTGTATATGAGTGTGGAGGGTGATGCTTCTGCTAAATGGTATCGACTGGGTCAAATCAGTGAATCTTATGGAATGCAAGCATGAGGGTATCTCAATGCACAAAGGAATGTATTTATGAAGATATGGGAAAAAACTTGAATGAACAATTGGGTAGTCTATAAATCACATGGCCAATATGATGATTTATACACTACGGAGACATCAAGAGTAATAGACATTGCAGTGCCGAAGAAATTGTTGAATGCCGGGGAATAGAAATAAATGAAATGCTTTGCAATGGGGACTTTAACCTTAATGCTAAGGTTATGCTTTGTAACCTTAGTGCTAAGGTTAAAAAAAACAAAATATATTTTAGACTTTTCTAGAAAGCGTGGAGCGCAGCTTTTTTTTTAATGGTATGTACAGCTGGACAAAGGTGGTGGGGGGGGGCGCCGAGTTCGCCGCGGGAAAAATAGCAAAAGGCACCGGAGGCTCACGGCGATGGCAGAGTGAAAGGGATTTTCTGCAGAGTTAAGAGAACAGCGTCGTTGGCGACCAGAGAATTTCATGGGAAGAGCATATCTTCTGTGTATTGCTTTTAGGTGCTTGAAATGAAGGGAAATTTGAGAGCTATTCGATGATGTGCTCTTCGGAAAAACAAAGCTCACAGTCAGCACAGAGGCGACTGTTTCGCCATTTCATCCTCCATCATGTAATCGGCGCTAAAGCGGCCATTATGGGTCAACAAAAATAAAAAAAAATCAACGTGTTCGTTCATCGCACCATTCAGATAAGCCTAATTTAAAAACTCCTTTGTTACCTTAGAAAAAGGGCATGATATACAAGCCCTTAAAAAATTTGGAATACATAGGAAAAAGTTGGTGAACAAGATATAATTTTGGGAGAACTGGAGTTTTGTAAAATCACGGAAGATGGCCTTGTTTCTGCTTGACTGAATTTTGGAAATTATGTACATGAATTAGCTATGCCGTATTCTATCTTTTGCTTATGAAATGTTAGAATATTAAGGCAGGTTTTCAGGTGAAAAAGAGCATCATGATATCATGGTTTTAATGGCACTGGATGAAAAGGATGTAACTGGACACTTGTTTATTGGAAAAATGGGAATGCCTTGTTATGCCCACATGTAAATGGTTCAAAGGATTTCATGCAATTCTGTGCAATCATCTGGATGAATTCAAGGATGTATTGAGGCAAGTGGTCACATGTATTTGTCATTGGAAATAATGATGTTCAATACTCCTTGGGAAATCTTGTGCGTGAAATTCCTTGTTGGATTTGACATTCACTCCCACAGCTAGAAGTTTCGTACTTTCCTGGCTGTACCGCACACGTCACGACAGCTCTGGTGAACCCGACGTGAAACTGCTGGGGTGAGAGTGTGGTGAAATATACAAGGAAGCTATGGCTGAGAATTCTGAGGGCCAGGGGGTTCATTTTGACCCCGGAGTTATGCAGATGTTCCAAATGTTTACCATGTACATGCAACAGCAACAAGCTGCTGAGAGGGGACAGATTTCCACGACCAAAGCCTTACAATCAATTGTGAAAAAGGTGGATCAATTTGATGGGAAGGACATTACAAAGTATCTGCGCAATTATATAAAGGAGATGGAGCTAAACAGGGTGACTGAGGAGGATATGGTTCGAAGTTTCGAGTTGGTATGCGTTCCTGAAATAAGAGAGCGCATAAAAGGATTGCAGACAGCACAGGGTGGCAGAAATTGGGAAGAATTCAAGCTTTCTTTAAAGGATGAATACTTCATGGAGGATTCTGAGCGAGTGACCAAACGAACTTTTTTGGAATGGGTCACAAAACCTAAAATGGGAATTTCTGCCACAGAATTGCTAAGGGAGTTTGAGAAGCGTTATGCCCAGTTGTCAAGAATAGAGCGTGCAACTTTGGACAGAGAAAAGACAGAGCTCTTCTTGCAAGCAGCTGGGAAAGATCTCCAGGAGAAATTGGAAATCCTCCTTGAGGATAAAAATACAGAGCAAGGATTAAAGAGTGATTGGAATGATGTTGAGGATGCAGTCACTATGTTAGCAAAGCGGCAGCGGAGGAGGGATAAAATGGTGATGGGCTCTGCACTCCCCATAGCTGCTGTTACCCCTGAGAATTTATCCAAGCCAGCTGCTACAATTCCTAAGATAGATGGGCCGATGGATGAGCTTATCAAGGGTATGCGTGATTTAAAATTGAAGATGTCCAGGATTGAAGAAAAGGGTCTACCATTGGGGCAGGCTTCTATGCAAAGGCCTCAAAGCAAAGAAGGGTTTACATATAGATGCATATGGTGTGATGACCCAGAGCATGCAAAGAAGGATTGTACCAGTTATAAAGAAGCTCTTAAAAATCACTTGTGTTCTTCAAAGATGGGAAAATCCATCTTACAGAGACTGGTCTTCCATTGAGTACAAACTTTGGGAAAGGAGGGATGAAAAAGCTGGTAGAGGATATGGCTGCTAGTCATGCCATTTCTATGGTTGAGGCAGCAACCTATGGATTAAAGGTTGGTCAACAAAAGCAGGAATTTGAGAATGATGAGGATTATGAGAATGAGAATTTTTGGCCGTCAACAATGGAATTAATTGCATCAAAGAAAGTGTCAAAGCAAGCTTTGCATGAGGCAGGTGATTGTATACGTCTTGAGACTGGCTGGGAGGAGCCTGTGGATTCTTTATCCATTCATGCCTATATTGCCAAATGCCAAAATAATGAGGCACAGGTAGAGGAGAAACGTAAAAGGGAAAATGAGGAAGGAGGGCCATCAAAAAGAGTTACACGTGGAAGTGAAAAGAAGGATCCTGGGCCATCACATATGCCTCCACAGCATAGCAGACCTCCACATGATGTTTCAATGGAAGAAGTGCCAGCAAAAATGAAGGAGAAGGGTAAAGGGAAAAGTCCACTCTACAAGCTTCAATCTGATATTGAAGTTGCAACAGATCTCAAAAAGGTGCTTGAAGAGAGAATTCTAAATAGCAGGGTGGAATTCACACTAGGGGAAGTCTTGGGGATTGCAAAGAAAGAATTTCATGATGAGATAATTGATATTATACGAAGAAAAAGGCAGTCCATAATTGAATCTATTCCATCACAAGGGGAGGCAAGCACTTCCAAGACTCATGGAGTTCAGGTACAGAAAAAGGAAGAGAGAGAAAATGTGGTGGAATGTAATCATTCTGCTGATGGGGCACGACAAGTGCGTTTTGTGGAAGAGGATGATGAAAAAGAAGTTCTTACAAAGAGTCATTACTCCAGGAGTCATTGGGCAAGAGCAACCACTGAAACCCTTGTCAAGATAGGTGATTTGGAAGAGCCATATGTTGCTCTAATTGATCATGGGTCTGAAATAAATCTTATGGCTAAAAGTCTCTACAACAAATGTAAGTGGCCAATGGATGTGGATCATGGGTGGATGATTAAAGCAGCTAATAATTCATCTGGAGAGCTTTATGCAGCATGTCCAAATGTAAGGGTAACTATAGGGGATGTGAAGGATGATCAGAATTTCTTTGTTCAGGAGATGTCATCGTATCCCCTCATTCTTGGGCAACCCTACATTACAGCTGCAAGGATGGAAACAAAGGTTTTGGATGATGGCTCAGCATATGCAAGAATAAGGAGTAAAGATGGCAAAAAAGCTGTTCAGTTTTTGACAGTTTGCATTAATCATGAAAGGAATCGTGAATCTCTTCGGGCACAGTCACTCCCAAAGATAAACAGAGAGTTTATGAATTACAGGGAGATGAGGGATTTTGGCCAGGTGCCATTGTAAAGCGGGATTCCAATGGTACAAGGGGAAATGAGTTCTCGCAGGACTCAATCAATGTAAATAGTTTTTCAGCAAATTTTCAGGGATTCTCCAGCTATGGGTCACTGGTATTTGTAAAAAGCAAGGATTTAAAGCGTGGCATGCAAAAACATATACAAAATGAACAAAAAAGTTTTGAGCAGTGTGGTCTTTTGGAGAAGAATGAGTTTATTTCAGGGGTGCTTGATGAGGTGTCATTTATAGATACTATGGATGTGCTTTTTGATATGGGAAGAGCATGCTTACAGGGTGGAAATGAAATGATAAAGGTGTCATCTGTGGAGATGTATGATATAATCCAGGAATTTGAGGGGGTGGAATGTAAAAACATGAATTGTGAGATGGATGCTCATGTGGATACAAAGTACAAAACGATTGCAAAGAAGGTGAAACCAGTTGCCTTGCCCTTGCCACCAGGAAGCAAGGAGAAGATAGATGAAGCTTCTATGCAGCCAAATCTTAGAGATCCGAAGAAAATTGGGCATAAATTTACCCAAGAATCTCTGAAAGAGCTGAAGATTGGTGAGAGGGATTTTCTGTTGCCAGTTGAAAGGGAATGCTTTGAGGAGATGCTTGTAAAACATGGGAAAGCTTTTGCCTTTCAGCCGCATGAGATAGGCTGTGTTGATCCAAGTGTAACGGCACCAATGGTGATCTTTACTGTTCCACATGTGCCCTGGAATCTGCGGCCAATTCCAGTACCAAAGGCTCTCTTGCCAAAGTTGATGGAATTACTAAAGGAAAAGATCAGGATGGGAATCTTGGAGCCTTCATGTGCCCCATATTCCAACAGATGGTTTACTGTACCAAAGAAAAATGGGACATTGCGCTTTATTCAAGACATGCAACCTGTAAACAAAGTCACAATTAGGAATGTAGGAGCAGGTCCAATTGTGGATGAGTTTGCAGAAGCATTTGCAGGGAAAGCTATATACTCTATGGGTGATCTGTATTCGGGATATGATCAGTTCCAGCTGGATATACAAAGCAGGGACTTGACCACAATGAGAACTCCTTTGGGATTAGTAAGGATGTGTACCTTACCACAGGGAGCCACTAACTCAGTGGCACATATGATGAATGGAATGAATAAAGTCTTACGGGACTTCATACCACAAAAAACTATGCCATTTTTGGATGATGTGCCAATAAAGGGCTGTGATGAGAAAGACAAAGATGGGAATTTGGATTCAAAAGGGTGCCGCAAGTTTGTGGGGCAGATCATATAAAGGATTGTGACATGATTCTATCCAGGCTTGAAGAAGTGAATCTTACTTTATCTGGGCAGAAATCAGTGTTTGGGGTTGGTGAAGTGCTAATAGTGGGACATCTTTGTAGTACTAGTGGACGCCGTCCTTGTCCAGCCAAGATAGATGCAATACAAAGAATGAAGGAAATATGCATTAATGTTACAGAGCTGAGGAGATTTCTTGGAGCATGCGTCTTTTATGTTATTTGGATCCCACATTATGCACATGTAGCAGATCCTCTTTATCAGCTTTTGAGGAAAAATCAAAAATTTTTGTGGAGTGCAGTACATATTAAAGCTATGCGGAAGCTGAAATATTTGCTCCAATCATCACCCATTTTGAGAAAGGCAGATTATGAGTGTGGCAGGCCTGTGATTGTTACAGTTGATACTAGTCCTACTGGGATAGGATGGGCAGTAGGGCAAGATGATGAGGATGATCATAGGTATGTAATTAGATTTGGAGCAAAGGTATTAAGCTTTCGGCAGCGAAAGTATCCACAGATCAAGAGAGAATTATGGGGGATAGTCACTGCTCTAAAATGTGAAAAAGAATATCTTATTGGGGCATCTGTACTTGTGGAGACTGATTGCTTGCCACTTCTTGGGATGATAGCAAGTTGTACCACTCCAGATATTGCTATGCTTAGGTGGATTGCTTATATCAAGTCACTAAATCCTGAGTTTGAGCATATTGCGGGAAAAGATAATCCAGTTGCAGATATGCTATCACGAGCCAGGTATGAAGATGAGGAAGAGATGATTAGTGACATTGATGATGTGGGTACAAAGTTCTATACTACAGCATATGCAAAGGGGGATCATATTTGCCTATCAAATGCACTTGAGTCTTTTATTGAGGAAATATATGAAGGAGATTGGTTGCTTATTGGTCAATATTTGAGCACTCTAACAAGGCAAGAAAATTGGTCTGACTCAGAATTTAAGAGGATCCGCAGAAAAGCATATGGTTACTTTCTAAAGGATGGATATCTCTGGAAGCATCCTAAACAGAGAAATGCTATGCCACAGAGAGTCATATGTGATAAAGAGACTCAAGGAAAGCTTGTGAAAGAATTCCATGAGAGTCTCTGGGCTGGGCATAGAAGTGTGTGGGCCACCTTTACCAAAATAAAGGAAAAATATTGGTGGAGAGGAATGTACAAGGATATTTCCCAATATGTGGAAACATGCATAGTATGCCAAATGTACTCGAATGTGAGGCATCGTGATGGCTTGCAACCAACATACCCACCTGCCATGCACTACAAATGGGTAGTGGATCTAGTTACAATGCCTTTGGGAATTTGGCAGATGCGGTATATAGTACTTGCAAGAGAAGATTTGACAAATCAGGTAGAAGGGCGTGCTCTTAGAACAAAGAGTACGGAAACAGTATGCAAATTTCTCTTGGAAGATGTGATCTGCCGATATGGTTGTGTTGGGAAAATAACAGCTGATAGGGGTGAGCTAGATGTTGAAGAAGCAAGGGAATTCTTCTCTAGAATTGGTATCAAACTGTCTCTAACATGTGCTTACAATCCTGAGGGCAATGGGAAAAGTGAGCGAGGACATCCTCCAATCATTAAAGCTTTGGCTAAGGCATGCAGAGATAGGATGAGAGAGTGGCCAAAGCTGCTACCATATGCCTTGTGGGCTGACCGTACAACTCATAGCTCAGTGACAGGATACATGCCTGCAGAATTAATGTATGGTCAGAAGCCAGTGATGCCAGTTGAAGAAGTAATTCTAACTTGGAATGTATTGCCATGGATGGAAGGATTGAGCAGAGATAACCTCCTTGCATTGCGAATAAGACAGTTGGAGAGGAGGCCTGAAGATGTAGAGCTTGCTAAAGCTCGCTTGAAAGATGCAAGGCTGAAAAATAAAGAAAGATTCGATAGTAGACACAGACTTCGGCCAAAACCTATTGAAGAAGGTGATTGGGTTCTAATGTATGATAGTAGCCTTGACAACCAATTCACTGTTCAAAGGAAATTTGCAAAAAGATGGTTTGGCCCTTACATTGTCAGGCATGTGCATGGAAATGCCACATATACTCTGTGTGAGCTTGATGGAATAGAAGTAAAGAATCTTGTGGCTGGCAAAAGAATCAAGATATTTAAAAGAAGGCATGATGGTGATCCTTTTGATTCACAAGAAATTCAGGATGAGAAGCTTGACAGTGGAAGTATGGATATGATTGAAGAGGAAGAGGATGATCTTCCTGGAACTACAGAAGATGAAGACGACATCCAGTTATATGTAGACCTTGATGATGATTTGGCACATACCAGAGGATGTGCAGGTTTAGAGGGGGTGGATGTCGTGCCATGGCACGTCTATGATGTGAAACCGTGCATGTGAGGCCGTCAAATACACATCCAGATGCATGAGGTTATGTGCCATGACGAGTCATTATATGTTGACATGTACATATGTTCATATTGTATATAAGGTTTAATAAGACAAGCTGAGGCTGAGTCAGAATTAGGAGTTTTTTGTATATGAGTGTGGAGGGTGATGCTTCTGCTAAATGGTATCGACTGGGTCAAATCAGTGAATCTTATGGAATGCAAGCATGAGGGTATCTCAATGCACAAAGGAATGTATTTATGAAGATATGGGAAAAAACTTGAATGAACAATTGGGTAGTCTATAAATCACATGGCCAATATGATGATTTATACACTACGGAGACATCAAGAGTAATAGACATTGCAGTGCCGAAGAAATTGTTGAATGCCGGGGAATAGAAATAAATGAAATGCTTTGCAATGGGGACTTTAACCTTAATGCTAAGGTTATGCTTTGTAACCTTAGTGCTAAGGTTAAAAAAAACAAAATATATTTTAGACTTTTCTAGAAAGCGTGGAGCGCAGCTTTTTTTTTAATGGTATGTACAGCTGGACAAAGGTGGTGGGGGGGGGCGCCGAGTTCGCCGCGGGAAAAATAGCAAAAGGCACCGGAGGCTCACGGCGATGGCAGAGTGAAAGGGATTTTCTGCAGAGTTAAGAGAACAGCGTCGTTGGCGACCAGAGAATTTCATGGGAAGAGCATATCTTCTGTGTATTGCTTTTAGGTGCTTGAAATGAAGGGAAATTTGAGAGCTATTCGATGATGTGCTCTTGGGAAAAACAAAGCTCACAGTCAGCACAGAGGCGACTGTTTCGCCATTTCATCCTCCATCATGTAATCGGCGCTGAAGCGGCCATTATGGGTCAACAAAAATATAAAAAAAAATCAACGTGTTCGTTCATCGCACCATTCAGATAAGCCTAATTTAAAAACTCCTTTGTTACCTTAGAAAAAGGGCATGATATACAAGCCCTTAAAAAATTTGGAATACATAGGAAAAAGTTGGTGAACAAGATATAATTTTGGGAGAACTGGAGTTTTGTAAAATCACGGAAGATGGCCTTGTTTCTGCTTGACTGAATTTTGGAAATTATGTACATGAATTAGCTATGCCGTATTCTATCTTTTGCTTATGAAATGTTAGAATATTAAGGCAGGTTTTCAGGTGAAAAAGAGCATCATGATATCATGGTTTTAATGGCACTGGATGAAAAGGATGTAACTGGACACTTGTTTATTGGAAAAATGGGAATGCCTTGTTATGCCCACATGTAAATGGTTCAAAGGATTTCATGCAATTCTGTGCAATCATCTGGATGAATTCAAGGATGTATTGAGGCAAGTGGTCACATGTATTTGTCATTGGAAATAATGATGTTCAATACTCCTTGGGAAATCTTGTGCGTGAAATTCCTTGTTGGATTTGACATTCACTCCCACAGCTAGAAGTTTCGTACTTTCCTGGCTGTACCGCACACGTCACGACAACGTGTACAAAAATGCCATACTTCTTGACACGTGGCTCCTCCTTGACCCTTAGATCAAGAATAAAGAAACCCTAAACAGCCCTTTTTTCATCCAAATTGGCCCTAATGTCTCATATATTCATTCACATTTATATCTTTTGCATCACATCTATTTACCTTTCATTCTCATTACTTCTATTCTCATCACATCCATCCATCCATTCTTTCCCATCTATCTGATTCGCATTACATCTCATCACATCTATTCACATCACATTCTCGTCACTCCTATTCTTATCACATCCATCCATCCATTTATTCCCATCTATCTGATTCGCATCACATATCATCACATCTATTTACCTCTCATTCTCATCACTTCTATTCTCATCACATCCATCCATCCATTCTTTCCCATCTATCTGATTCGCATCCCATCTCATCACATCTATTTACCTCTCATTCTCATCACATCCATCCATCCATTCATTCCCATCTATCTGATTTGCATCCCATCTCATCACATCTATTTACCTCTCATTCTCATCACATCCATCCATCCATTCATTCCCATCTATCTGATTCGCATCCCATCTCATCACGCCTATTTACCTCTCATTCTCATCACTTCTATTCTCATCACATCCATCCATCCATCCATTCCCATCTATCTGATTCACATCCCATCTCATCACATCTATTTACCTCTCATTCTCATCATTTCTATTCTCATCACATCCATCCATCCATTCTTTCCCATCTATCTGATTCGCATCCCATCTCATCACATCTATTTACCTCTCATTCTCATCACTTCTATTCTCATCACATCCATCCATCCATTCATTCCCATCTATCTGATTCGCATCCCATCTCATCACATCCATTTCCCTCTCATTCTCATCACTTCTATTCTCATCACATCCATTCATCCATTCATTTCCATCTATCTGATTCGCATCCCATCTCATCACATCTACTTACCTCTCATTCTCATCGCTTCTATTCTCATCACATCCTTCCATCCATTCATTCCCATCTATCTGATTCGCATCCCATCTCATCACATCTATTTACCTCTCATCCTCATGACATCCATCCATCCATTCATTCCCATCTATCTAATTCATATCACATCTTATCACATCTATTTATAGAATGTAAGAGAATTCTTTTTTTTTATATAAAGATTCTTTACACATCTATTTATGCATAAGAACAACTTCAGTGGGTGAAATGACACTTTTATAAAAATCTGTTTATGTATCTATTTATGCATAAATTCAATTTTAAGGAAAATACCACTTTCAAAATAAAAATAAATCTTTTATGCATCTTTCTATGCATAAATTAAATTTTAATAAGAATAAATCTTTTGAAATAAAAATAAATTTCTTTATGCATCTTTCTATGCATAAAATTAAAATTCATGAGAATAACTCTTTTGAAATAAAAATAAATTTCTTTATGCATCTTTCTATGCATAAAATTAAAATTAATGAGAATAACTCTTTTGAAATTAAAAAAAAATTATGCATCTTTCTATGCATAAATTCAATTTTAATGAGAATAACTCTTTTGAAATAAAAATAAATTTCTTTATGCATCTTTTTATGCATAAAATCAAAATTAATGAGAATAACTCTTTTAAAAAAAATCTTTATGCATCTTTCTATGCATAAAACCAAAATTAATGAGAATAACTCTTTTGAAATAAAAATGAATTTCTTTATGCATCTTTCTATGCATAAAATCAAAATAATCAAAATATTCCCAATATGCATCTTTCTATGCATAGAAATTAATTCTAATGAAAATAACACTTTTATTATAAAAATATTTCTAATCTACATTTTTCTATGCATAGAATAAAAATAACACTTTTAGAATACACAAGCGGTGGGGATTACTCTTTTTGAATAATAAAAGATAAAACTTATTTCACAAAATTTAAGAAAATTTTACCATAACCTCCTTTGTATGACTGACCATTTTTTAATTTTTTCCATTCTCAAGTTACTTAGAAATTATCCCAAATGGTTTAAAGCATTCTAAACTAATCAAATTTCACTTTTTAAAGAGAAACAATATGAAAAGTTTAATTCTAACAATTTGATTACACATCTAGGATAAAGAAAGGCTGAATTCAAGAATCAAGAGAGGGGGAAAGCCTTTCCAACAAGGCATAGCATCATTTTTCATTTTAAAGAAAATAAAAATTAGAAAACCATTAAATGGAATAAAGAAAAAGTAGGATTTCTAGCTTACATGAATTTTTGTGAGCTTTCCTTTGGCTTGATGGTTTGAGGGATCTACTCTTGTTTGCAACAAGCATGGCCACCAATTCTTTTGAAGAGGAAATGGTCAAAAACTAATGAATTGTCAATAAATTCACTGTTTTTGGCTCTGGGGGAGGAGTAGAGTAACAGTGCATAAAACACTATTAACCATTTACAAAGGGAGAGGCTTCATTTATAGGAAAAAGTGAGCCTCTAACCAAGCAAACTGATTCTAGAATTTTCCAGATTAGTTTGGTCAATTTTTGACCATTTTTAGGTCAGTTTAGCTTACTTTTTGGATCTAGTTGAAGCAGGAGAGAGGAGAGATGAAAATATCTCATTATTTTTGAGTTTAAAACTCAACCACACATGTGAAATAGGTGCCTACTTTATGAGGAAAATTCCCCCACACTGAGGTGTCAAAAATGCATCATTTCTTCTAAATATCTCTTCTTTTTTAACTAATAACCTTGTCCTAGTCAACTCTTCATCTTATGTGAGTATTTACTCATTTTTGGGGGGGATTTCCTTTTATTCTTCAATTTATCTCCTCCCTACATTTGGATTAATCTAATTGGTCCTCCATAGGAACCTTAATTCAAAAATTTTAAAAAATCTGGACCCTTAGGCTAAGGTCCTTTTTACCTGATTTCAATTTATTCCAATTACACATTGGACATTTCTTTTTGAATATCTGTTTCAGGGGAAACCTTTTTAGACACTATGAGATTTTTAATATCCAAAAATATCTCAATTTTGAATTACCTCCCTCCAGACATTTTCTCTCTCTAGGCCAAAATAGGATAAAACAGGATCTTTCTTTTATTTCAGAGAGGGAAATAATTATAAGATCAGAAGGGGAGGTTTTTACACCTCAAAAGCTGGAGGGGGAAATCTTACAATGGAAATACAGATGAAATAAATGAGGATTGATGTGGAACAATGTGGAAAGACGAGAGTTTGCTCTATAGAAACTGTATTTATGATCTGTTTTTAAATGACTGTTTTATGTCAAGAATGCTGGGGAAGCATTTTGAGTGTCTTTTGAATGAGGTTGTGGAGACTTTATTGATAAAGTTGCAACAGCTGACGGAGAGTCAATGGAGGACGTCTCGCGTAGCAAGGTCGGTCGAGGTCTTGACCAGCCTCCGTTCGATTAAAATGGTGAGCTTCCGGTACGGTGGATGAGGGACCAAGGAAGCGGCCTATGAGTGAAGTGCTAGGTGACCTGCGAAAGGATCCTAAAGGGTGCTGACCATACGGTGCTCGGGCTCTGGGTCACCGAAGATACCCACATGTGCATCGTGGAAGATATTGGAACAAGGAGTAAGAGTTGTTTTCTGAATTCGAGCATGGATCTGGTTGATTGACCTTGCTGGTCCTTAACGGATGAGTCCATGGTTCTTTTATATGGATCTATTGGTTGATCTTGCTGATCTTCAATGGTGGAGATTCCATTTTGATATGTGAATATATTGGCGAGGACTATGAGCTAGGAACCATTGAAAAGGCCCCTGATGAGTGGACAGGTGGTGAGCGTTCTGGTTGCCAAATGATGCCATAGGTACACCGATGAAGGAATGATTGGAAATAAGGATTCAACTAGATATTTTGAGGATTATGATCACGGATACTATGATTTCATTAAATGATTGTTTTAAAGACAGATGAATCTGTAAAAAAGACAATTTCATATTGGGTGTGTAAGTGGTGTGACTAGTTTTAAGTTTGCATGAATATCCAACTAGGGGGCCTGGGAACTCTTTTCCCTGGTACACGAGACAAGACCTAACCAAATTCCTAATTGGATCCCATCACTATAATGGTTGGGCAGTTGGCTAACCCATGGGACTAGATGGGGTTAGGCTGGACTAATGGATCCCTAAATTGAGACTCAATTCTGTTATGGTTTGATAGATGAAGTAAATCCCAGACAAAAATTATTCTATGAAAAAGAATCAACGGCTCTGCCTCTCAATGAGAAAAAAAGTGTTGGTCTCTATGATCCAATTGCAATCTTTTCCTTGATCTGACTATGGGACCTACGGGTTCGGTCACATCAGTTCAGTTAGTTAAGGCTTTTGAATGATGTTAGAGAAAAATTATCCTGGAGGAATCGCCCGTGCTTTCTAGGCGAGGGAAGTTTTTTCGGGTTCAGTTTTGGAAGAACCGATGGATTAGTCTCTTGTCCGGATATCCATGGACAAGGCCCCGAGTGAGGGACCCTACATCGCGCAAGAATTGCTACATCCGCTGCTAGCACCCCTGAATTCGTTGCACGGTGGGGACAGGGATCTTTCAATGGTAGTGGATACACTCTTCTAGACAGTCACATACCTCCATCGCATCAGTCACATGGATCCCCACAGGTAAACGAGGCTTTCCCTGGAGAGTCCTCCAGATAGCTAGCACTTGAGGGGCACTCTGGAGTATGGTATGCACTAGTTTCCACTTGATTCTCAGTATATATAGGCTCTGCATGGACCACCTACCCCCCCTTCAATATAGTTTGGACTCCCCTATTCTCCAGCTATCTCATGAGGATACCAACCGGGTTATCCGGTTAGATCTTCTCAGCCTCTACACATTGCACATGGATGACACCCCCGGAGCTACCCACGAAGATGCACTTCTATAGAGATCACTTCCTCACACTCACTGAGGATGGATTCATCTAGCAACCAAACTACTTGAGTGCTTACATGTCCCATGCCATGCAAATTGCGATTGGCCAGATACAGGTTTCATCCCACCACCTCAAAGTTGACAGGTAGAGCTGAGGGCATCTTCAGATCCGGGAAGCTCATACGGAGACCCAGAGAGGAGAGGATCTACCGACTGCCACACAAAGGTTGAGATGGAGGAGCATTACATATGTCGCTTCCCAGTATACTATGAGATCCGACGGGAGGTTTCACTGTCTATTTCATGAGGGATTTGGTCCACTCTCTAGGATCATTGACTTCTAGGACCAGCATTGCTTGGGCCTCTGCCTGCTTGAGCTCCGCAAACATAGGGACACCTTCTTGAGAGAGCCTCGGCCACCCTAGCCATCCCTCCCCCTCCCTCACCAGCCAACCATCACCAACTTCTTTTGGACCCAGGAGGTGGAGGACATCGACATAGTGGACCTTATGGACCCTCCACGAGCTGCTTAGACCTAGCTCGCCTAAGAGGAGTTACCTCGGACCAAGCCTCTACACTCCAGCATGCCCACCGATGCCCTCAACCCCCTCATCTACCACGATCACCTCATCAGCTCTAGATCTAGGACATGCTCCGCTGGCATCAAGATACCTTTCCACGTGACATAGCTAAGGGAGACCTCTCAGCCATACTCATCAGCCCCATGCCTGATATTTTGGAGAGTGGTATACCATCTACTCGAGCTGATGTTGCTCTCATGTAATGAGAATAACACTTTTGTAATTTAAAAAATTCCTTTATGCATCTTTCTATGCATAAAAGTCAATTTTAATGAGAATAACACTTTTGTAATTTAAAAAAATTCTTTATGTATCTTTCTATGCATAGAAATCAATTTTAATGAGAATAACACTTTTATAATTAAAAAACTTTCTTTATGCATCTTTCTATGCATAAAAATCAATTTTAATGAGAATAACTCTTTTGTAATTAAAAAAATCCTTTATGCATCTTTCGCGATGCATAGAAATCAATTTTAATGAGAATAACACTTTTGTAATGAAAAAATTCCTTTATGCATCTTTCTATGCATAGAAATCAATTTTAATGAGAATAACACTTTTGTAATTAAAAAAAATCCTTTATGCATCTTTTTATGCATAGAAATCAATTTTAATGAGGATAACACTTTTGTAATAAAACAAATTCCTTGATGCATCTTTCTATGCATAGAAATCAATTTTAATAATTAATATTAGTGATATCCATGTATATTCATAGGTGAATACGTACATGGAGTAATTAGAATATTTCTTTTAGATGCAAAAATGGTGGGAATTACTCTTTTGGAATAACATAAAAACAAACTTTCTTTTCCACAAAATTCTAGAAAATTTTACCATAACCTCGTTTGTATGGTTGACCATTTCTCATTCTAATCATTATATTTTAACTTAAATAAACCCAAATTAGATTTATAAAACTCTAATCTACATAATTTTCTAAATTCAAGGGAGTAAATAATAAGAAGAGTTTAATTAATCCTTTATTTAATCTTTCTAGGATTGAGAAAAGTTGGAATGTAAAGAGGAGAAGGGGGCGGCCTTTTTATCAAAGGCATAGCATTGAATTTAAATCAACATCTGCAAAACATAAAAATTATGAAAACCATAGATTCTTCATTAAACAAGTAAGAAAATTAGCTTACATGGAGCTTGTAAGCTCTCCTTTGGCTTGAGGGATTGAGGGTTCTACTCTTGTTTGAAGCAAGAGTGGCCACCAATTCACTTTCGAGAGGATTAGGCCAAAAACAATTGAATTATTAAAAAAATTCAATGTACATGGCTCAGGATAGGAGTAGAGTAACAGTGCATAAACAGCATTAAGCTTTTACAAAGAGGGAGGCTTCTATTTATAGGAAAAAGTGAGCCTCTAACAAAGCAAACTGATTCTAGAATATTCTAGATCAGTTTGGTCAATTTTTTACTATTTTTGGGTCAGTTCATTTACTTTTTAGATCTAGTTTTGAAATAGGGGAGATGAAAATATCTCATTTTATTGATTAAAAATTGGAGGTAATGATGAGAAAAAGGCGCCTACTTCATGAGGGGAGATCCCCATACTAAGGTGTCAAAATTCGGTTTTTTTATTTTTTTCTTTGGTCCTTAGTCCACTCTTCATCTTATGTGAGCATTTACTCATTTTTTGGGTTTTTTTTAATTCTTCAATTTATCTCCTCCCTACATGGATTAATCTTATTGTTGCATAGGAACCTTAATTGGAACATAATCCAAAAATTTCTAAATATCTGGACCCTTAGGCTAAGGTCCTTTATACCTATTTTCAATTAATTCCAATTGCACATTGGAAAGTTCTTTTTGAATTTCTGTTTCAGGGGAAACCATTTTAGACACTAGGAGGATTTTTATATCCAAAATTATATCAATTTTGAATTACCTCCCTCTAGACATTTTCTCTCTCCCACCCAGGACAAAACTGGGTAAAACAGGATCTTTCTTTTATTTCATAAAGGGAAATATTTATAAGATCAGAAGGGGAGGTTCTTATACCTGCATACCTCAAAAGCTAGAGGGAGGAATCTTACATCCTACCCCACTTAAAAAACGCGAGATGTCTTCATCTCGCAAATTAGAGGACAACTCTTTCCCACTGATTCTGGGGTTCCTTATAGTCTGGTGAACCCAACAGAATTCTGGGATAAAGATCCCTTATATAGAATGCATCATTAGATAACAATTCATTCACATCATATCGTTCATATCCTTAACACAATAATGGTCCATCAGACTAAAATTTCCATCTGAACATTCCTCCATGGGAATTTCAATTATATAGATTTTTTATGTGTCATCCCTTAACTTGATCCACAGGGTCAAGTGTTAACACTAGCAATCAATTAGCACAATCCACTAATGAAGTCACCATTCCAGTTATTTACGAACATCATCATAGGGACTTGTCCCATTCATCCTCATTGTGGTTTTGCTCAGCTTATCGCTTTTCAACCAAAATTCAGGAATCATCATTTTTCAATCACAATCCAATTCAACTCATCAGTTCTCAACCATAATTTTAAAATCATATCAACCACATTCGAATTCATCATCTGGATAGCATTTTTGCTTATAATTTCAAGGTCTTAGATTTACTCGTATATACTGCCAGTAAAGAGCTGCAATTATACCCTCGGTATATATGGGTAGTCATGGTCCTTGGAATTATAAGGTAAATACCATTATGTTTGGGCCTTATGCAAGTCAGGGATTCCATACAATTGCGATACTTCCATTTGAAGACACAATTACCTATTTATGAACTTCAGTCTTAATATCAATTTGTATGAATTTCATCACAGATTTCTAACTTTTTACTGTTACTTCATAAATTTTTGACATTTTTGGCTTCTCGATTGATCCACTTTAGCCAATTTGCTCTAATACCAGCTAAAAGATCCCTGTCCCCTCCGCGCAATGAATCTTGGGGTGCTAGGAGCGGAAGTAGCACTTCTTACATGGGGTAGGGTCCTGCCACTCGAGGCCTCACCCACGAATATCCGGACAAGAGACTAATCCCTCGGTTCTTCCAAAACCGAACCCGGAAAAACTTCCCTCGCCCGGAAAGCACGGGTGATTCCTCCAGGATATTTTTACTCTAACGTAGTCAAGAGCCTTAATTAACTGAACTGATCTGACCAAACCCGTAAGTATCATAGTCAGATCAAGGAAAAGACTTGCACTTGGATCATAGAGACCAACGCTTCTTTCCTCTTTGAGAGGCACAGCCGTTGATTCTTTTCCATATAATAATTTTTATCCGGGATTTACTTCATCTATCGTACCATAACAGAATTGAGTCTCATTTTAGGGATCCATGAGTCCAACCTAATCCCATCCAATCCCGTGGATTAGCCAACCGCCCAACCACTGTAGTGATGGGATCCATTTAAGAATTTGGTTAGGTTTTGTCCAGGGTACCACGGATGAGAGTTCCGAGGCCCCCTAGCTAGATATTCATGCAAACTTAAAACTAGTCACACCACTTACACACCCAATATAAAATTGCCTTTTTTACAGATTCAACTGTAAAAATAATCATTTAATGAAACTATAGTATCACTGATCATAATCCTCCAAAATTAATCCGGTTGAACAGTTCATGCAGGAAACTATGGAAGGCTTGGATGTAAAATTGCCTTTTTTACAGATTCATCTGTCTTTAAAACAATCATTTAATGAAACTATAGTATCACTGATCATAATCCTCCAAAATTAGTTCGGTTGAACAGTTCATGCAGGAAACTATGGAAGGCTTGGATGGACTATTAAACCTACTGTATGCTAGACTAGAAGGGGCCACAAGCACAAGTGCACCACTATGGGAGAGAGAGCAAAGGGTATGGCGCTGCCATCTCCTCACTAAACTCATGCTACATGATCGTAACGTTGCACTTTGGAAGCAAATTCAAGAGTCAAACACACAAGTACAAACCTTAAAGGAACACTTGACAATAGCAGAGGCCACGCATCGAGATGTTATCATGAAGAGTTTGAAGGCCACTGAGGAGCAAGAGGCCAGGTATAAATCACTGGAAAGCAATAATTTGGTCTAAGCCAAACTATTGTTCGGTGAATTAAAGAAAATACAAATCTAAAGGCAAAGCTAGAACATGCTGAGGATCAACTCCAAAAGGAGGTTACCCACAACCACGAGCTCACAACTATTCATGCCCAGCAAGTATAAGAACTCCAACACATGTCCATGGCCAAAGAAGAAGAGCTGTAAAGCCAGATCCAACAGTTATCATCAAGTGTAAAGGAAGAAGAAGCAGGGCTACTCACTTATAACAAGAAAGAGAACAAACAAACAAGGCACATGCAGAGAAAGTGAAAGATCCCTGTCCCCTCCATGCAACGAATCTTGGGGTGCTAGCTTTGCGTACTTCGTATCGAACATAATGGTAATGCACAGCAACATGTTTTGACTTGTTATGTTGGACATAGTCTTTTGCAAGACTAATAGCACTCTGATTATCACACCGCAAGTCTGTATAATAAAAAAATTCTTTTATGCATCTATTTATGCATAAAAATCAATTTTGATTAAAGTAACACTTTTATAATAAAAAAATCCTTTTATGCATTGTTTTATGCATAAAAATCAATTTTGATGAAAGTAACACTTTTATAATAATAAAAAAATATTTTATGCATAAAAATCAATTTTAATGAAAGTAACACTTTTATAATAAAAAAATTATTTTGAATATGCATCTTTCTTTGCATAGAATTTAATTCTAAGAAAAATCACATTTTTATAATAAAAAATAACCAATATGCATCTTTTTATACATAGAATTTAAATCTAATGAAAATCATAATAAAAAAAATAACCCGTATGCATCTTTCTATGCATAGAATTTAAATTTTAATGGAAATAACACTTTTATAATAAAAATATTTCTACTATGTATTTTTATATGCCTAGAATGAAAATAATACTTTTAGAATACACAAATGTTGGGGATTACTCTTTTTGAATTATAAAAGATAAAACTTATTTCACAAAATTTAAGAAAATTTTACCATAACCTCCTTTGTATGGCTGACCATTTTTTAATTTTTTCTATCCTCAAGATACTTAAAAATTATCCCAAATGGTTTAAAGCATTCTAAACTAATCAAATTCCACTTTTAAAAGAGAAACAATATGAAAAGTTTAATTCTAACAATTTGATTACTTATCTAGAATAAAGAAAGGCTAAATTTAAGAATGGAGAGAGGGGGAAAGCCTTTCCAACAAGGCATAACATCATTTTTTCATTTTAAAGAAAATAAAAATTAGAAAACCATTAAAAGGAATAAAGAAAAAGTAGGATTTCTAGCTTACATGAATTTTTGTGAGCTTCCCTTTGGCTTGATGGTTTGAGGGATCTACTCTTGTTTTCCAACAAGAGTGGCCACCAATTCTTTTGAAGAGGGAAAGGTCGAAAACTAATGAATTATCAATAAATTCACTGTTTTTGGCTTTGGGAAGGAGTAGAGTAACAGTGCATAAGACACTATTAAGCTTCTACAAAGGGAGAGGCTTCTATTTATAGGAAAAAGTGAGCTTCTAATAACCAAGGAAACTGATTCTAGAATTTTCCAAATCAGTTTGGTCAATTTTTGACCATTTTTGCGTCAAACTAGACTTAAATTAGGAGAGAGGAGAGACGAAATATCTCAATATTTGAGAATTTAAAACTCCACCACACATGTGAAATAGGCGCCTCCTTCGTGAGGGGGAATCCCTACTCGAAGGTGTCAAATTTATTTTTTTTTAGTATTCCCTTTAGTCCTTAGTCCACTCTTCACCTTATAGGAGTATTTACTCATTTTTGGGGGGGAATTTTCTTTATTTCTTCAATTTATCTCCTCCATACATTTGGATTAATCTTATTGGCCACTCAGAACCTTAATCTAAAATTTTTAAAAAATCTGGACTCTTAGGATAAGGCCTTTTGAACAGATTATAATTTGTTTCTAATGCACCTTCTGAAATTTTTTTTGAACTTCTGTTTCGAGGGAATTTATTTTAATAAGATGAGATATTTTTCCATCCAACAATATTTAAAAACTGAATCATCTCTCTCTAGAAGTTTTTCTCTCTAGGCCAAAACAGGTAGAAACAAGATCTTTTATATTTCTAAAGAGGGAATTGATTACAAGGAAAGATACTGGACATCTTGAGGGGCTGGGGAGGAATCTTACATATGCAGCATATTCTTCTCTCCCATCAATGCTCGCACAATCTTAGCAATGTGCCTATTTTTTCGCTAGCAACTCCATTTTGCTGCGGAGTGTATCTGCATGTAAACTATCTCTGAATACCATTTTTCTTCAAAAATTCAGAGAACTCATTGGAGAAGGGGGATTTTTTTTTACGAGATTTTTTTGTCGAGCTTTTTGGAGCAATGAACAAGGAGTCCGAGCTTTGCAAAGGACCATGAACTTACTATGAGCTTTGTAAAGGACCAAGAACTTACTTACATATAAATAACAAGCTTTGAAAGATCAACAATATAAATTTCAGTCTTTTAAAGATCTAGTTAGTCCATAAAAATATTAATTACAAAGTCTTTTGATCCACATCATACTTATTGATATAATTACATATATACATATACCTATCTACATTCATGCACCTCATACATATACACATACAAAATACACATATACATACATACATGCAAGAGCTACCTACATACTAACATATATACATATATACATACATACATACTTTCTTACTTACTTAAATATAAAAAATAATCCTTTAAAGATAAAAAATGTATATATCAATCTTTAAAGTTCCAAACCATGAAAATCTTGATTACAAATTCTTTTGATCCACATCATACTTATTGATATAATTATATATATACATATATCTACCTAAATTCATACACCTCGTACATATACATATACATACATACATACAAGAGCTACCTACTTACTTACTTAAATATATAACACAATCTTTTAAAGATCAAAAATGTATATATCGATCTTTAAACTTCCAAACCATGACAATCTCGATTACAAAGTCTTTTGATCCACAAATTATAGAATTCTTCTACGTGTCATCCCGACCTAATGAGAAATCTCCTAGACATGCTTTGGCTACCTCCATGTCATTCTCTATCCCCATATAGTGCCTTTTTAACTCTTGGCATGCACGTCCCAAGCCTCCACATCCCGCAAAAACGTCCAAGACACCATCTCCTTCACTTTAGAAGGTCTCCACTAGCCACCTACAATGAAATGCAATCATAAACGTGCATCTAAGTATTTTGAAAAAGTAGCTATGAAAATGAACAGAATGAAAATTGTCTCACCTAAAGAACATAGGAGATCTTTTTGCACCACCTCGAATGTAGCGCTCCAAGACCATCGTGCGTTGAAATGTATGCTTCTTATTCTTCTCAAAAATGAAATTTCATTGAGCGCTGAATAACTTCTTTGAAACATTTTGCCCAGCCTCATGATCAATAATAGGGACATGGCAATTTACTCGATAGAACATACCAAGCGCCAATGTATCCACCTACCATAACAAGAAAACATTATGTTTGGATATCCATACCACATAACATGTATACATAAGGGAAATATTTGAGAGATTATGACTTACCCGTTCTCCATTCTCATACAAATAACTTGATTCCACATGAACAGACATTGTTCGATGCATGACCAATCCAACTTTCTTTCCCATGGAATATATTTTAGGAAGTTGATCCATTAGACTCAAACACACAAACCAACCCTCATCAGCCCCACAAACAAACCAACGCCTGGGATAAATGTACTCCTACCACTCGTGGGCATGTTGTTTTGGTCACCTCCTTATGTTTGTGTAAAGTAATCTATGAATATTCTCAATGATATGTCTCCTCTTGTTCTCTGTGCTCAGCATAGCCTATCTTAGTGGGTGATGCATCTCCAAGAGAAATAGGCTTAGACATTGCTCGTGCTTATAGTCTCCATGATCATAGAGAGAGTTGGCTAAAACCCCCCCTAAATAGGTAGTGGTATATCTACTTGGTATCCCATAGTACATTGGGCATTGTCCTCTGCCTCTACCCCATGGTACATCTTTTTCAATGACTTTTCTCCTCCTCTATGCCCTCATATCTCCTTGGCTCTATCCTCAAGCTATGGGATTATACTCCTCCTCTATGCCCTTATATCTCTATCCTCAAGCTATGGGATCATACTCCAATTTAACCCGTGGATATTCTAATAGCATGTGACATGTGTCTCTATAGGTAGCTTGGTATCCAACTATAGTGTGAGCTTGAGGAAGTGCTCTTTGTAGAATAACCATGTGGTGTGGGTGTCTAATATAATCAAGATGAGGTGATTGATATCTCTGTGGGATAGGGGAAACAAGAATATAATCAAAAGATGGCAAGTCATCAATGTTGAAGGAATGTGAGGAAAATTAGCTCTTAACCTAGGCATACCATGAACATGTTGCACCCTCCACTTCTAACCTCGTGAGACAATTGTTGAGATTCACGCTCGATGTTAGTGTGAGCCAGCTATGCTATGTGCTGGCATGTTAGGTAGGAACATGTGTGAGACATAAATGACCGCGTCCAGCTGGTCATAGTGTGTGGACATTAGCTAGGGTTAGCTGTGTGTGGACACAACTCATAGTGTGTTGTGTGTATTATGGATTATGGCTTTATGCATTGTGTGAGAAGGGAGATGGATTCCCTCTATGGTTAGGGTTTGTAATATACATTAGGGTTTGCTCCTGTGTGTGTGTCTCCTCTCCCTCTATGTATTTTTCAACATGGTATCAGAGCCTGGTGCTCTCTATTAGGGTTTATTAGTGAGTGAGAGAAGAGGGAGACGAAGCTGTGAAGAAAAGCTGTGAAGGTTGCCATTCAAGCGGTGAAGCTTGGAGCACACCGATTACTATCAGATCTGAGAGCTTGGCCTATCGGGTAAGGTATTCTAAACATCCTTGAGCAGATTGCAGGTGATTCAGGCAAAAACAAAGCAAATTAGGGCAATCCAAAGCAAAGCAAAATTTTGGTTTTTTGGAAGCTTTCCATTGAAGCTTGGAAGCGGTGATGTATGGTGGAAAAAGATGTAAATCTGGCAAAGACACATGTATATGACGAGGAATGTATTGGCAACTCATATGCAAGCCTACACTAATTTTTGGAGCATTTTTGATGCATTTGAATGTGTGAAATTTACTAGTTTTTGAGCTCTCACAAAAAAGAGAAAAGGAAGCCAAATTTTGATGCATTTGGAGCATGTTTTTGGCAAAAATCAAAGCATTGATGGATTGCACACATACCTAAGTATGTTGGGTACTTGTATACATCATCAATTAGCACTTTAAACACTCCCAAATCCCTTAGGAGCAGGCGGCGCAGGCTGAACAGAGAAACATGGTAGATTTTTCATCTTTTTGATACGAGGAGGTCAAATTCCACTTGGGTGCTTGATTAATTCCACAACTGACTTAGCAATTGGTTGCTACACACACTTGAGAAGAAGGCTATATGATTGGATTGAGCAATTATCATCAATTGAGCTGGAAATGAGCTGATTACACAGGCTATCTACTGGTTGCAGAGAAACAGATTGAGTTTAATCGATCAATTACTCTTTGGTCTTAAACAATTGGACTAATTCCTTTTACATGGAGTTAGTGGACATCATTGCTAAGCTAATGAATGCCTGGTTGCTCAATTTGGACAAGGATTGAAGAAATTAGAGCAAAATTACTACTCGTTTTACTAGTTTTTCTGGTTTTTCACAAAACAGAGAAAGGGGTTTGATAAAATTGATATGTACACATGTCGGATGGTGTTGATATTCAACATTGAGGTTGTTTAGGTGTCAATGCAGGTTGTTCATACTTGATTAAACCACTACATTGTAATTTGGAGCCTCGAAAAGCGCATCAAAGTAGGGTATCTTGGACTGTGTGAACCAGTTCATTTTGGATGCATACAGCTTGATTTTCTACATCAAAATTGAAGTTGTTGACTACTTTGGAGTATCTGGAACACTCATTGGAGTGTGGTTGAGCTGAGGAAGGCTCATTTACAGATTTGAAATTGTGCGGAAGGTGTATTTGCATTGAGCAAATATGTCGGATAATCCAGTACAGATTGTTGGTGAAAAGCTGGATAGGAAGAACTTCCATGCATGGAAGTACAGGATCAAAAGTTTTATGAAGGAAAAAGGTTTTTGGAATCTCATTACAGGTGCTGAGGCCAAAGCCGTAACTACCCCGACAACCTACACAGTAGCAGGTTATAGCTCATAAAAGCAATGGTCAGAAAGAGCATTCAAAGTGTTGCATTATCTGTCTATATGTATTTCGGATGCTATGCTCATACACATACATGATGCTGAGAATCCCAAGGATGCATGGAATACATTGGTGAAGTTGTTTGATACAGACACTAGTGCTCGCAAGTCTCAGTTGCGACAACAGATACATAATGTGAAGCGGAATAGAAGGAGCATCCATGATTATGTGCAAGAGATAAAGAAGTTTGCAGATGCATTGGCAACAATAAATGCCCCCATGCCTGATGATGATTTGGTAGATATTACCTTGCGTGGTCTTGGCAAGGAATATAAATCTTTTGATACATCCATCTCGGTTCGGAGTACAGGTTTACCAGACTTTGATGAGTTGGTTTCACTCTTGCTTGTTGAGGAAATCAAACTCAGTGATTCCTTTCAGGATGCATCTACTAGCCATGATGATAATGGCAGAAATCAGGCTTTCTATTCCCAAAGAGGATTTAGAGGCAGGGGGAGATTCTCGTGGTAGAGGATGTTGGCAAGGCCAACAAACATCTATGCAAGATGTGGAATGCCATTATTGTGGGAAATTTGGTCATATGGCACGTGATTGTTTTTGCAAACAAAATGATTTGAGAGGGGGTAGAGCACAACGTGGTGGACATTATGGTGGACAATATGCACAACATGGTGGAAATTATGCATCAAGTAGTAATGATGGCAGCGCAAATCACTTGTTTGCCATGAAACATGTTGTGGAATCTATCATGACAAATGCTGAAAATGATGACACATGGTATATGGACTCTAGAGCATCAAACCATATGACTTGTTATGGTGAATGGTTTGAGCATATGAAGCCTATTGATATGAAAGGCTATGTGGAGACAGGAGATGATACTCAGCATGCCATTACACATGTTGGAAGTGTACCATTGGTTATGCACAATGGTCAAACAAAGTCTATGTCAGATGTATTGTATGTGCCTTCTATCACAAAAAGCTTGGCCTCAGTTGGTCAAATGGTGGAACAGGGATTACAGGTTCGTTTCAGCGAGCATGGTTGCTTCGTTGAGGATTTCAAACATGGATGTAGAGTCATTGCTAAAGGCAAGAAAGAAGGCAGGTTGTTTAAGCTGGATGCTGGAATTCCTGAGTTAAAATCAGCCATGTTCTCTAAAAGCAGAAATGTTTAAGCTGGATGCTGGAATTCCTGAGTTAAAATCAGCCATGTTCTCTAAAAGCAGAAATGTGGTACAGAAATGTGGTACAGGACATTATTATGTGGCATAAGAGGATTGGACATGTCAATATACAAAGGTTAAAGAACATGCAGGCAAGAGGCATTGTTAGTGGGCTGCCTAGATTCAAGTATGATGGGAATATGCATGTTTGTGAAGCCTATCAGTTTGGAAAGCAGGCAAGGTTGCGGTTTCCTAGAGAAGGCAACATGAGTAGCAGGCCCCTTGAGATAGTACATAGCGATGTATGGGGTCCTGCACAAAACCCATCTATCAAAGGCAATTTATATAATGTGACATTCATTGATGATTTCAGTAGAATGACATGGATATACTTTCTCAAAGAGAAAAGTGAAGTGTTGGAAAAGTTTATGGATTTCAAAGCTTTTGCAGAGAAGCAATATGGTTCTTGGATTAAATGTTTGAGGACAGATGGAGGGGAATACAGCTTTTGCAGAGAAGCAATATGGTTCTTGGATTAAATGTTTGAGGACAGATGGAGGTGGTGAATACACCTCAAATGCTTTTGAGCATTTCTTGAGAAAGCATGGTATAAGAAGACAATTGACTTGCAGGTATACACCTCAGCAAAATGGTGTGGCTGAGAGAAAGAATAGAGTCATATGTGAAGTGGCCAGGGCAATGCTCAATGAAAAGAGCATACCAGATTATTATTGGGCAGAAGCTTGTGCTACTACAGTGTATATACTGAATAAAACACCTACAGCAGCCATACATGGAAGCACGCCAGAGATGCGGCTTACAAGTTTTAGGCCAGACATTGGACACCTCAAAGTTTTTGGATGCATAGCTTATGTACATGTGCCTGATGAGAGAAGGAGGAAGTTGGATCCTAAGGCAGAAAAGTGTGTATTTGTTGGATATGCACAAGATCGTAAGGCATACAAATGTTACAATCCACAAACTAGGCAAGTTGTTATCTCACGAGATGTGGTGTTTGATGAGCTTGCTAGTTGGTACAAAGCAAAGGATGAGGGTGTCATTGAGTCACTTGAAGCTGATGTGCCTGTGAACTTGCCACAAGCAAGTTCTAGTTCTACTTCTATGTCTGGGCCAGCAGAAGCTGAGAGTAGTACTGTACGTCCATGGTCAAAACATTTGAGACATGAGAGTGTGAGCACTAGGAGTAGTCCTATGGATAAAGGAAAGAAGAAGGTTGAAGGAATTGGAATTACAGGTTATGAGTCGTCCAGTTCAGAGAGTTTTTTGGATGAGGAACTTGGCATACCTGTTTTACGCACACCTGGTGCAAGGCAGGATAGATATGTGCCACCACATGCTAGAGTGGCAGGTGTTCAGAGTGATCCGCAGGCATTGCGGAGATCCCAAAGGGTCAGATATCCAGTTAACAGGTTGACATACCGTGATTTTGCTATGCATTATGCATATATGACATCTTTGGTGAAGCATGTGGAACCTTCATGCTATACAGAAGCTATTGGAAAGCATGTATGGGAGAAAGCAATGGATGTTGCGATGGATGCATTGGTTCATAATGACACATGGGATTTGGTTGCATTACCACAGGACAAAAATGTTATTGGTTGTGAATGGGTTTACAAAGTGAAGTGCAAGTCAGATGGTTCCATTGAACGACATAAAGCAAGATTGGTAGCTAAGGGTTATGCACAAACCCAAGGCTTAATTTATGATGAAACATTTAGTCCAGTGGCAAAGATGGGAACAGTGAGAGCAGTCATTGCTATGGCTATAGCTAATGGTTGGGAATTGCATCAAATGGATGTGAAAAATGCATTTCTAAATGGTGATCTACAAGAAGAGGTTTATATGGCACAGCCAGAAGGTTATGTACACCCAAAGTATCCCACTCATGTATGCAGATTGAAAAAGGCATTATATGGTTTGAAGCAAGCACCTCGTGCTTGGAGTGGTAAGATGAGCAAATATCTTATCTCCCTTGGATTTCAGGTTTCTACAGCAGATTCTTCAGTCTATGTGAAGAAAACAGATCATGGGATTGTTTTACTTATCATCTATGTGGATGACTTGATTATCACAGGTGATCATGGTATAGATGTGATGCATGTCAAGAAAGAATTGAGTGGGCAATTTGACATGAAAGATTTGGATGAGTTGAGATACTTTCTTGGAATCGAAGTGATCAAAGACCATGCAGGTACATGGTTAGTGCAATGCCAATATGCATTGGATATGTTGGCAAAATATGGCATGATAGGGTGTAAGCCTATGAGTACACCTTTGGAGCAGAATGTGAAGTTGCGGGCTGATTTTGGTGAGGAGTTGGATGATCCATCTATGTACAGAAAGATGGCTGGTAGTCTCATTTACATGACTATCACACACCCGGATTTGAGTTATGCTGTGGGGCTAGTAAGCCAATTTATGCAGAGTCCCAGAAAACCTCATTTGGATGCAGTGAGACGCATTATGCGATATGTAAAGACCACTGCACATTATGGTCTTCTATATGAGCATGGTAAAGGCTTGGATATACATGGCTACACAGATGCTGATTGGGCAGGTAGCTCATATGACAGGAGGTCTACTAGTGGTTATGCCTTTACACTTAGAAGTGCCATGGTGAGTTGGAGTAGCAAGAAGCAACCTACAGTTGCTTTATCCAGTACAGAGGCTGAATAAAGGGGTGCAGCCATTGCTACTTGTGAAGGAATTTGGTTAAAGAGTCTCTTGGCAGATTTGGGTGAGCCTATTGATGGCAAAGTTGTCATTCATTGTGACAACATGAGCAGTATAGAGTTGGCCAAGAATCCAGTGTTTCATGCGAGGACCAAACACATAGAGGTCCATTATCACTTTGTCAGAGAGAAGGTGCTGGATGGTACAGTTGATCTACAGTATGTGAAGACTGATGAGCAGGTGGCAGACATCTTTACAAAGCCACTTAGCAGGGAGAAGTTTGAGTACTTCCGTACTATGTTGGGAGTACATGGGATGAGCTTGAGGGGGAGTGTTGAGAGCTTTGATATCCCAAGCTCATCTACATCTTCATCCATGGCAGTACATCATGAGCTTGAGAGGGGCTGTTGAGATTCAAGCTCGATGTTAGTCTGAGCCAGCTATGCTATGTGCTGGCATGTTGTAGGAACATGTGTGAGACATAAATGACTGCGTCCAGCTGGTCATAGTCTGTGGACATTAGCTAGGGTTAGATGTGTGTGGACACAACTCATAGTGTGTTGTGTGTATTATGGATTATGGCTTTATGCATTGTGTGAGAAGGGAGATGGCTTTCCTCTATGGTTAGGGTTTGCAATATACATTAGGGTTTGCTCCTGTGTGTGTGTCTCCTCTCCCTCTCCCTCTACCTATTTTTCAACAACAATGACTCGATTGCTAATCTGGGAATAAAACCACCACCTACTGTATATATCCAATGATAGATATATCACTATTTAGAAGATTGCATCTACTGTGGTGAGAGGAGAAGCCCCAAAATTTACCCTGACAATCTCATATGGTATGGATATGCCTTGCCCCAAATCGCATGTGGTATGGATGCCTTGCCCCAAATCAAAATTTATATCCTCTATGAGGTTTGCCAGTCTTTTTCCCTAAGTTAGGTCCCCAAAAGGCTGTCATAAGATACCACAGGAGTGAACAAAGTATTAAAAAGCCATAGTGGGAGAGCGGTAGGAGAGGGGAAACAAGATAGCATTCATTTCCAATTTACTTTTAAAAAACACAGTATTCAAAAAAAAAGGAGCACTCCCAGAGCTCCCCAAGCACCCGCGCGTGCGCATGAGTGCTCGAGGAGCTCTAGGAGTGCCCTTTTTGTTCACATACCTAGATTTTTAAAGCTCGCGGGCTCTGCTTCTTCTTCTTCATGAGCTCTACTTCTTCTTCTTTGCTTTCTCTCTCATGCTGCTGGTTGGCCACAAAGAGATTCTCTTGATTGGGATAAATTTTTAATAAAACAATACTATATAAAATTTAGGTTTTAGTAAACCAATACTCTATACTCTAGAGATAAATAGAAAAGTATAGTATATTAATTATAGTATAGTTTAGTGTCTTCTTTTTATTATATATGGAATATAATAAAAGGGATTGTATTTTAGATACTATAGTGTATTACTTACATATAGTATAGTAAATAGTATTACTTATAATATAGTAATATAGTGTATTATATATAGTATATTTTAGTATAGTAAAGTATATTTAGTATTGAATAATATAGTATTATATAGTGTATTATCTCTGTAGTTTATTATAGATGTTATGTATAATATTATAGAATGTATTACTTAGTATAGTAAAGAGCATTACTTATATTGTAGTATTATAGTGTATTAATTATTGTATAGTTTAGTATGTATATATAGTATATTAAGTGTAGCATAATATAGTATTATATAGAGTGCATGATTGATTATACATATAGTATTAAAGAGTATTATGTAAAGTGGTCATTGTGATCTAGGTAGGATTGTGTTTTTAGGCAGCTTTGGAGGGTGATTAGGGTCATCATTATGTGCATTTAAAGCTCTGAAGACCCTCCAAAGAAGAAGTTGGGATGTTGCTTTGGAGGGAGAGAGTGTAGCCCTCCAAACTTGTAGACCTCCTCTGAACGTGCAATAAGAGGTAGCTATGCTTCACTCACCTCCACCTGTCTAGCTAGCCTTGCTGCTAGTTGGCCTATGGGGTCACCGTCTAAGACCACCCCAATTACCATCCACATTTGGAGGTGAAAGGAGGGCAACCGGTTATAAAGCTGACATTTTTCAAGTTTAATTGGTTGAAAACCTCTCTAAAGAATTTAAGAGGGTTTGCAAACCACCCTTTACACTCTTAGTTGCTTATGACCTGCTATACACCTCCAAATGAGGAGGGTTATAGGGGCGGCCTATAAAAAAGGAACGTTAAATAAATGCAAGCATGTAATGATGAATGTTTTCCCTGCAATATTTGGTATAAAGACTAATCATAATGTAGTATGTCATTCTGGTGTGTTTTATTTGATGCACATATTCATGATAGGTTCAATCCCTCATTTACCACCATAAGATTTTATTGTATTATTTTGCAAGAAGTATTTTTTAATTGAGAGGTATTTTGTAATATGTATTTTGAGTGAATACTATCTACAAAGATGTTCAAGTTGGTGATAGTATGTTGATGTCTTATTTGTGTTTAAGCTTAGATAACTCATTGTTAAGGCCCGGATAACTCATTGTTTAGGCTTACAATGGCAATTGTTGATGCAACTGTCTCATGGTTTGTGGGCATACAGAAATTGACTGGCAATCTTCAGTCTAGGGATGGCAAGCTCCTTTTGATCTCGTACTATCTTCAATCATTGTTGCCCCCAAGTTCTATTTTTGTTTCTCTATATGCTATTTTGCATTTTGGTACAAGCTTAACTGAAGTGGAGACTCCAAATCAATGGGATGTAGATGGTAATAAAATGTTCTAATTGGACTCATCACTTAGTTGCCACTACAGAATTGTTCATAGCCAAGCTTCTTGCTACATTAGTGATAGTGATGAGAGTTTGGAGTTTGACAGACCAAGTTTGGTTGATCAAGTGTTATTGACAACAGATGTTAAAGACACTCCACCCAAAACAAGAGAGGATTGTCAACTAGATGAGGATTATAAACAAGACATAATTGAAGTAGATTTGGAGGGAGAGGAGGAAATCAAGCACATTGTTCCTTGGATAATGGGGAATGATAAGGCATGGTGCTTGAAGAAGTTATTGCAGAACTCAATGGAAATATTGCATTCGTATTGCCTCCACATTTAGGAAAGGGTCCAACTATCGATGGAATGCAACAAAGGTTTGATGGTCATTTGTGGATGAGGCCCAAGGTCACCAGCATGGAAATAGATTGCATAGTTCATAAAAGCCAATGCCTTGGTGGTTCTTTGAAGTGTCAGAGACTTAATTGTTTATACTATTTGAACAATAAAAGGTATAATGACACATACTTTCATGGTTATTTAGATAATCATGAAGGGCATTCTTGCTTTCCATCACTATAAGAAAGTGGTTTCTTGTGTTGTGAATTTTTCTTGCATGGTCTATTATGTCTTGCCAAGAGGACATGACATGACAAGATTAATGCTACATGTTGGGGAGCATTTTCACAATGTGCAACCCAAAACATCACTAGTAGCAGCCATTGAGAAGGTTAGGAAGCTGGTCAGAACTGTACTCAAAACATACAAAAGCAATGGTCCAAGGGGTGGTTGCAAGATCAGGGTGCCCAGTTTTGTCCACTCAGGCACGCTGTAAACAGTAAAAAAACAGGCATTTGTTTACCTTTAGTGGCTAATCTCTCCTAGTAAATGAAGGAATTTTGTTTCAAGTTCTTATGTTGGAACATCATATTCAAAGTTTTAAATATAGTTGCATAATTTGATTAAGCATTAGATAGTCAAAAGTCCTCATTTTCTTAGGTATAAAGTCAATGTATACACCCTGTCCCAAAATTGAGCTGATTCCATAAAATGCTAATATCTTTTACATATAAACTCATATGAGATTCCCACTTTGTACCTTAGATCTTCACATAATATGGAGCTTAACTTGATTTTTTGAGAAAATTTAAGATATTTTTCTATTTTCTTTAAATATTTCAAGGTCTTTAAAGTGTTATAATATACGCCACTTTTTGTACATACAATAGCTACCACTTAAAATCCTCAATCTTGTAGATCAAAAGAGTGGGTAGATACTTAGACATTAGTAGAATGTGGTGGTTAGTAAAAATTGCAAATCCAATGGTTGGATTTTTAATGATCTCTTTTTCAAAATTCTTCCAGACTATCAGAAGGCCTGCAAATATTAATAATCTAATTAGTAAAATTACATTTTTGATGTGAATCATCTAAAACCTATAGGGACTAGTGTACTTGTAATGGTGCATCTATGGAAAAATAAATTGGATCACTCTAAGTATGGAAAGATCATTTGTTTATCATTTCATCATATTTTTTATTAATTTTGATTAATTAGACTAATTTATATTAATTTAAGTTATATTGGGTTAATTTAAGAACAAGCGTATTTTCTATTATTTGCTAGATCTCATTTTAAGTACCTTGCCCCCCAAAATTTGCTCTCCAAGCATTGTCCCAGTCCAGCATAAACTGGATAAAACTGGACACCCTGATCTTACAACAACCCCAAGACGTATCCAAATGATAGTAACAAGATAATTGATTATTAACTCTCTAACTCTTGAGAACATTAAAAAATAGGTGACAGTGAGGTGATTAACTTTCTAGAGGAGTCCATGCCCATTGTACAAAACCAAAGGTGAAACTTGAAACTTCTTCTCCTTATTATATAAGTTTGTGCAATGCTGACATATTCTATTTGTTTGTATGATTAGATTCAAAAATATTGCTGCAAACAGACAGAGAGAAAACAAGAAATAGCATTGGTGGGTGATGAGTATGATAACATTTTGCAACTTAAAAAAACATGCATCTTTCCATTTTTCCATGGAATCCGGTTTCCAAGCCAAGGAGGACAAAACAAGAAATGTTTTGTCTTCAAAATGTTGACTCTATAGGCCCTAGTTCAGGAGTTGACCTTGCAAATCGCATGCACGACGTATGGGAGAAGGTGACCTACATAATTCATGGGTGCATTTTAACCACACTCATAGAGTGGATAGATGGGCAACATACGACCCTCGGTATGTGTTCAGAATGGCAACAAGGTTTTTTCATTTGTACATCAGAGAGTAACAAGTCACTTTTTTTCCAGATTGTAAGGATAAATGGTGATAGAAATATGTGAAACCAAAGAAGAAGATGCAGAAAGTCAGATCATATTTTGGGAATCACTTAATAATGTGCTAACTCAGAATGGCTTTTCGCTGACAGATTTTGCTCGATTCATGTCAGACGAAGCGAGAGCCAATTGGATTATTGCAATAACAATGATGTACAATGGAGGCCCAGATAATGTTCTGGAAGGGAGGAAATGCTCATGTCTGTTTCATTGTTTGGGATCTGAGCTTGCATAAGCACACAACAAAAGTAGTACTAGAGCACTGAATAGACAAAAACATCTGGAGATGTTTGAGGAATGGTGCTTGAGTCGGAAGCTGCCTGTACAAAAACATGGTTCAGTGGACTTGTACCGAAGGAGAATATAAAGGCATTACAAAGGTGGTTCAAATGGTGGGAAGACAGAATCTCTCACTGGGGAAATCAAATACATGTAAGAATAATTGAATGTTCTCTCATTGGAGAAATTAAGTAGGTTGTTCTTTTGGGCTGTTATGCTTGGAAATATATTAACATGCATTGCTTTTTTGTAGGATTCTCTGAGTCCTTTGGGAAAGAGCCCAGATACCAAGCATAAATGTGTATGAAAGTATTCATGCAAGTTGGCTAGCTGGAGAGGGAGGCAAAAGAAAGATCTCTTTACATGATGCATGCGCCACTGATGTTATAAATGTATATATCCAATGCACAAAATAGAAAGGGTTCATGACAAGCACAGGCCCTAACATGGAGACATTGCAACAAAGAGGAATGAGTGGTAGCACACCAAGACCAACTTTTATTGATTGGGTGATGCAAGAGGGAGTGTCTGGTACTACTTTGTATGAGGAGCCAGTTATGTATGGTGATAAGGAAACCGTTGAAAAAGAAGTCTTTACAGCAGCAAGCTCCCATAAACCAGGATATATAATGGAGTCAAGACAATGTAAACATCGAGGTCATCCACAAAAAATTAGATTTGAAACTACACTTCCAACTGCAGTTGCTCATGAGATGAATTAGACAAGTCGCCAAAAGCAGAGCATTTCGAGAAGAAACAAACCATTCCCTTCAAGAGAAAATAAAGCCATTGAAATAAGCAGCTTAGTGCTAATCTTTGAAGAAAGCATCCACAGATCTTTATGGGCAATCAGAAGAATACACGTTCACACAAACAAAAAATCTTTGGTATGGTTGCTAGGAAGAATTTCACAAATATGGTGGTAAGCAGATCTCCAGGCGCAGCACAGTGGCACCATGATTTTGGTTAGAGAGAATGCACCAAGGTAAAGAAATACCACAATGGATGTGGTTTTGGGCTCATGATGTTAGCCTATAATGCCAGTTGATATAGGAACTTACATCACATTAGAGGAATATGCAAGACTTAAAGCAGCTGGTTTTATGTTGAAGGAGATTGGATCACTAATCACACCTCACAAATAGGCAGCAAGGAGAGGGTAATACTGGGATAGAAGAATCGTGTCCATCAAGTAAACAAAGTAAGAAATGGAGACATGGAATATTAAGAGATGTTGAGAACAAGATATTACTTTTTGAAGCAATGGATGCTGTACTTTTGGCAAAAAATAGGGTTTTACCTGGCGCACACATTGTTTTCAGAATTTTAATAGTAGAGAAATGTTTTGAGGTCCATATAAAGGTAGAACCAGTGTGATCATGTCTAGACTTTCAGCAGAGCAAAGGGAACCAGTGTTCAATTCAGAGATAGCCCGATTATGCAAGCTTTATGAATCTCTCTGTCTCTCTCTCTGTCTCTCTGTCTCTCTCTCTCTCTCTCTCTAGAGCTCTTTGTGCATCACAAGTGAAGTATTTATGGAGTGCATCACAAGCTCATTGCACTTAAGTATTTATGGATTGCATTGTTTTTGGATTGGGATGTATTTTTGGATTGCATCAATTTTAGTGAGTCATCATCATCAAATAATTTGTTTGCACAAAATCCAAAAAAACTCAACTTTTTTCATGGTCTAAAAAACTCAAAAATAAAGACTCGCTAAATAATGACACTCCTACTTGACATCATTTCTTATGTCATGTAGAAGGACCTTCAAGGTTATAAAAGCATTGTACTTGTTGGTGTATCTAAAACATCACATCAATCAAGCTTTCCATTGTATGTGAAATCATTTTCTCTCATTATCTTGGGTTTACATCTCTCTCTCTCTCTCATCCACTCTTGACTATGGAGTTCCTTCCACCTTAGATTTGAACTTGTATCCTTAATTTGGAATCTCAAAGCAAGCTGTACAGACCTACAGTAGGCAACTCTATTTTAGCATTCAAAGAAATACATTTTTGCTAGGTGGAGTATAAATCACCCTCCAGAAGCTACATTTTGTTGGTCGGGGAGTTTTAGAACATATCCTATAGACCTATATTTCATCCTTAATAGACCATGCAGCCTCCCTATTCTCAAGGAAACCTCAGCACAAGCCTACAACTTTGCATATTTTTTCTAGGGGACCCTTCTCGACCACCAGGAAAATACCCCATGCCTTGTGTTTTTACCAGGTGTCCCCTCCCTGCCTTGCATTTTTTCCATGTAAATTGCACCCATTTTGAATCAGAGATGGATGACATGAGTGTTCACGCACTCTAATCAGATCGATTGGGTTCTTGGTGGAGATGTGGCAAATTAACATCCACTCTAATCATACTTGATCCAATTGGTATTGGCTCTAAGCTTTTCACCTCCTTCAATAGAACCGATAACATCGCTTCACCACTCTATGGCCATCATCTTATGTAAAAACCCCTACATGTGACATACCATTGGAAAGCCCTTTTGAAAAGTAGATTATAAACATGCATGTCACAATCGTTGAAATCTACATTCTAGTGGGGAAGGCATGACTTGAGCATATCAACTCCAAATTTTATCCAAGGTGGTATATTTAGAATCTACTTTTCAACAACTTGGGATTTCTAATAGAATACGACATGTAGGGTTTTGTTGATGTAACATTGATAAGGTTCACCCACCACAAACCTATTTTTCCTAGCAAAGTGATGACATGGCTCTTCGTAGAGGGTCCTTTATTAGTCTAAATGTTTCCTAATGAAAAATATATCTTCTTTGTTGAGTGTTATTTCTTGAAGCAATATTACCCTCTGTAAGAGTCATGATAATCAAAATCTTCATTGACATCAAGTAAGAACACGAGTCTCCTAAGCTTTAAATCATGGTCCTTTAGGGTATTTTAATTGTAATCCACATAAGGATATTAACCCTAAAAACTCCTTAAATAATCCTTGAAGATAGCTAATGTTGAACACTATCCTCATCAACCTTGGACAAGAAGCCCACATTGTGTTCATCCTTCCTACTTTGGTTCTTAACGAAGGGATACTTCTCACCACATTCATACTCTCATTGAACTTCCCTTTTCTAGAATTCCCTACCTCTCACCACATTCCTTAATGGCTATACAATTTTCATACTTTGAATGACACTTTTGTTTTGGGTATCCCTACATCCTTCTTACACCTCCCTAGGTGGACCTTTCCTAATTTTTAGGGATATTTACATCACCTCTCTTGGTGCTACTAGTTAAAGTTGTATCCTTAAATATCCCCTATTATTTGTAAACTACCTCCTCTAAATCTCTATCCTTAAATATCCCCTATTGTTTGTTAATCACCTCCTATAAAGTTGATCCTCATTGACCTTGACTTCAAGAACCCCTCCCTTTACCTCCCTTATTGATGAACATCCTTATTATCATTATCACCTTCTTGGGTGTTGATGGAGACATATTTAACTCCAAAAATATTCACTCTCATTACTAATATAAGCTATGGATATTATGGAGGCTTGAAGGCTTTTAAACATGGCTATGGCATTTGATAACAAAGAAGTAAGGGAGAGAGAGAGAATTAGAGAGAGAAAAATAATGCTTAAAAGAGAGAAACCACATGACTCAATGATGTGACTTGAATTACTTCAAAGAGAGATAAATTTCACAACTAGAACATCTCATGAATGACATCATTGCGTAGGTCATTATGAGTATAATATCTAGATATTTTAGTGAACCAATATATAAGTGGGTCTACATACACATACACATGTAGCCCTTTTAGAGGTTGTTCACATACCTTTACTCTTTTGTACTCCCCCTCAAGCATTATCCTAGTACACTCTTCATTTCGATAAATCTATGCTTTTGATATAATAGTTTCTCTAGAAGTTGTGTTTGATTTTATCCTTGGAGTAGAGTAGTCAAGCCACCTTCCTAGTAGACCTTTTTTCTTTTGTACTCCCCCTCAATTATTATCCTGATACACACTTAATTTGGATAAATCTATGCCTATGACATAATTTCTCTAGAATCTGTGTCTAGTTGTACTTGGAGTAGAGTATAATGGTAGTTAAACCACCTTCTAAGTAGTAGACCTTTAAAAATCACATGAGGCTTCATACTCTAGAAATTTTGCATCTTCTTTGTAGGTTTCTTATTCTTCCTATGTGACACTACCAAGGAAAGATCTAGAAGGTTTTCAGTTTGGCGATGAGGTTTCCATAAAGCTCTTCTGGCATGAACTTTTTTATGAGTACAGCACGGGACACATAATCATCTTCAACTTGTACCTTTAGAGCTACAAGATGGTTAGTGGCTTCATCCTATTCACATGAGCATCAAAACTCTCATGTGGTTACATCATAAGACCATAGAACTCTATCTATAAAGAAACTTTGGAGTTCTTTACTTGAGTCCCAAAAGGCTTGTAGAGCTTCTTATAGGCTTCTTTGGAAGTTGGGAGTTCTTCTACATGGTGTATAAAATTACCAAAGAGACCAAGTTCTATGAGGCCAAAGGATCTTTGATATCTAAGTTTCCATGATTTCTAAGCTACATCTTCATTGTCGGGCATCCTCTCTTCAACTTTCCCCATTCAACTTGTGAATAAACATGTGGATAGCCATGATATGCTATGAATCTAGGTAACAAAAGAGAGTTTCCAATGCTAATGTCTAATCCCTTAATGTCCCAACAATTAGGGTTTCTAAACAAGGGGGTGTTGATCAATGATGCTATAGCAAGCTATATCAAAACTTCAATACTTTTCTCAGATTTTGTAAGTGGCACTAAGCTATTTTAAGCTATCCAAAAAGTGGTTTTGAGTCCTGGAGTTTGTCACCATAAAATTTGTGGGATGTGTGGACATCATTGGTGCCGAAGTATATGTATGTATGTGTGTGTCTGAGTTGAGTGTTAGAAATACTCAGTGAACATTGTGCTTAGCAAAATGAGTGAAATTTCAGAAAAAATTATTGGTGAAAAGAATGATCGACACAACTTTTGCATTTGAAAGTACCATATGACAAATTTCCTTAAAGACAAAGGGCTTTGGCATTTGGTGACATGCAAGGAGACATAGCCAAGGGTTCCCCCACCAGTGAATGCAACACCTGCCTAGCTTACAACACATCGGAATTGGGTAGAGAGGGTCTTCAAAGTGTTGCATTATTTCTCAATTTGTTTGACAAATACCATGTTATGCCATATTCAGGACACACATAACCCCAAGGATGCATGGGATACTTTGGTGAAGTTGTATGATAAAACTATAGCACCAAAAAAGATGCAATTAAAGTAAAAGATACATGGTGTGACTCATAACAACAAGAGCATGATTATGTGTAGGATATCAAAGAATTTGCTGATGCACTAACATCTATTGGTGCCCCCATGGATGATGATGATTTGGTAGCAATTACATTGAATGGTTTGGGTAAGGAGTACAAAGCATTTGAAACCTCTATCAGGGTTAGAGGTGGAGAATCCCCAGATTTTGATGAGTTGGTATCTTTGATTATTGTGGAGGAGATGAAACTTAGGTGCTTCATCTAGTACCAATGAACATGCAATGGATCAAGCATTTTATACTCATAGGCGTGCTAGAAGTAGGGGGATTTAGTCTGAGAAGATGTACATGTGGACGTGGTTGGCAAGATGGGTCACCACAATCTCAACAAAATTTTCAGCCATTGTTTGGTGCTAGAGGTGGTCATGGTTATGCACCTCAAAGAGGTTGAGGTAATGCTCATGGAAGAGGTCGGTGGAAAGGCCAACAATCATCTATGTAGAATGTGGAATGTCACTATTGTGGAAAGTCTGGTCACATGGCTCGTGAGACTGTTATCGTAAATAGAATGATTTAAGAGGGGGTAGAGTACATGGTGGTAATTTTTCATCCAACAATCAAGATGGCAGTGCAAATCACTTGTTTGCAAAATGAAGCATGTAGTGGATTCTGTGATGATGCATGGAGATAGTGATGATACATGGTATATGGATTCAGGAGCGTCAAATCACATGACTTACCATGGTGAGTCGTTTGAGAACATGAAACCAATGGATGAAAAAGGATATGTGGAGACATGTGATGACACTGAGTATGCTATCACTCATGTTGGGAGTGTGCCATTGGTGATGCACAATGGCAAGGTGAAGTCTATGTAAGATGTTTTGTATGTGCCTTCCATTACAAAGAGTTTGGCTTTTGTTGGTCAAATGCTTGAGGAAGGATTATAGGTACGATTCATGAGCATAGTTTCTTTGTTGAAGACTTTAATAATCGTTGTAGAGTTATTGCCAAGGGCAAGAAGGAAGGCATGTTATTCAAATTGGATGCATGTATTCCGGAGTTGAAATTGGCTATGTTTTATAAAAGCCGTAATTTGGTTCAAGATATTGAGATGTGGCACAAACGTATTGGGCATGTGAACATATAGAAGTTAAAGAATATTCAAGCAAGAGGCATAGTTGGTGGGCTACCCAGATTCAAATATGATGGGAGTATGCATGTATGTGATGCTTGCTAGCTTGGAAAGCAAGCAAGGTTGCCAATCCCTAGAGAAGACAACCAATGATTTTATATTCACGTGATCACAAGATTTTTTTTGTTAATAACACTTGTGAACATGTTATTCACATGTTCACATGTTTTCATGTTCTCAAAATAGCAGGTTACCAGTGACCTGGTAACCTGCCGTTACCAGTGACCTGGTAACCTGCCGAAGCCCGCCGGGCTTTTTGTTTTCCCGACGGGCCCGCCGGGAAAATCTATTTTCTCGGCGGGAAAAAAAGTTTAAAAAAATGGTCAAAATATTTTCATGTTCACAGTCATTCCTACCATTTTTGGGCCTTCTGGACTTATTTATGATGTCAAAAGTTCAAAATTCTTTGTACAAAAAAAGTTATCTCTAAATTTATCACCTTAAGCTCGATTACCATCAATTAGATCTTATTATACTTCCAATTGAGTCTAATTGACATCAATTAATATCCAATTAAGTCCAATTGGTATCAATTAAGTCTAATTGGGTGTCAATTGATCGATTGGGCTCAATTGACATCAATTGACACCCCATTGGACTCAATTGGGCTTAATTGGACTTAATTGGATTCAATCAATTGACACCCAATTGGACACAACTGGGCTTAATTGGACTCAATTGACATCGATTAACACCCAATTGATGTCAATTGAGCTCAATTGACATCAATCCTAGTCAATTGATATCCAATTGATGCCAATTGAGCCGAATTGACACCAATTGCACTCAATTGGTACCCAATTGATGTCAATTGAGTCCTCAATTAACATCAATTAACACCCAATTGAGTCCAATTGATATCAACTAATACCCAATTGAGTCAAATTGATATCAATTAAGTATAATTGGGTGTCAATTAATCAATTCGACTCAACTGATATCAATTGACATCCAATTAGACTCAATTGACATCAATTGGGTGCCAATTGAGTGCAAGTGACACCCAATTGATATCAATTACATCCCATTGGGCTTAATTGACATCAATTCACACCTAATTGATGTCAATTGAGTCCAATCCGGTTCAATTCACACCCAATTGATGTCAATTGGGCTCAATTAACATCTAATTGATGTTAATTGGACTCAATTGACATCAATTAACACCCAATTGATGTCAATTGAGCTCAATTGACATCAATCATAGTCAATTGACACCCAATTGATGCCAATTGAGCCGAATTGAGCTTAATTGATATTAATTACACTCAATTGGCACCTAATTTATATCAATTGAGTCTGATTAGACTCAATTAATATCAATTAATAACCAGTTAAGTCTAATTGATATCAATTAATACCTAATTGAGTCAAATTGATATCAATTAAGTCTAATTGGGTGTCAATTGATCAATCGGGCTCAATTGATACCAATTGACATCCAATTGGACTCAATTGACATCAATTGGGTGCCAATTGAGTCCAAGTGATACCCAATTGATATCCATTGCATCCAATTGGGCTCAATTGACATCAATTCACACCTAATTAATGTCAATTGAGTCCAATCACGTTCAATTCACACCCAATTGATGTCAATTGGGCTCAATTGACACCCAATTAACTCAGCCCAATTGATATCAATTGAGTCTAATTCAAACCCAATTGCGTCTAATTACATCTAATTGGACTCAAGTGACATCAATTAACACTCAATTGATGTCAATTAAACTCAATTAGCATCAATTAACACCCAATTGATGTCAATTCAGCTCAATTGACATCAATCGTAGTTAATTGACACCCAATTGATGTTAATTGAGCCAAATTGGGCTTAATTGACATCAATTACACTCAATTAGCACCCAATTGATGTCAATTGAGACTCAATTAACATCAATTAACATCCAATTGAGTTCAATTGACATCAATTAATACCCAATTGAGTCAAATTGATATCAATTAAGTCTAATTGGGTGTCAATTGATCTATTGGACTCAATTGATATCAATTGACATCCAAGTGGACTCAATTGACATCAATTGGGTGCCAATTGAGTCCAATTGACACCAAATTGATATCAATTGCATCCAAGTGGGATCAATTGACATCAATTCACACCTAATTGATGTTAATTGAGTCCAATTAGGTTCAATTTACACCCAATTGATGTGAATTGGGCTCAATTGACACCCAATTGATATCAATTTGGCTTAATTGATACCTAATTGATATTAATTGGACTCGATTGACATTAATTAACACCCAATTGATGTCAATTGAGCTCAATTGACATCAATTGTAGTCAATTGAGCTCAATTGACATCAATTGTAATCAATTGATACCCAATTGATATCAATTAAGCCAAATTGGGCTTAATGGACATCAATTACACAATTAGCACCTAATTGATGTCAATTGAGTCTAATTGAGCTCAATTAGCATCAATTAGCACCCAATTGAGTCTAATTGATATCAATTAACACCTAATTGAGTCAAATTGATATCAATTTAATTGGGTGTCAATTGATCAATTGGGCTCAATTGATATCAATTGACATCCACTTGGACTCAATTGACATCAATTGGGTGCCAATTGAGTCTAATTGACACCCAAGTGATATCAATTGCATCGAATTGGGCTCAATTGACATTTCACACCTAATTGATATCAATTGAGCCCAATTGATATTAATTGAGTCTAATTCACACCCAATTGAGTCCAATTGCATCTAATTGGACTCGATTGACATCAATAAACACCCAATTGATGTCAATTAAACTCAATTAACATCAATAAACACCCAATTGATATCAATTGACTCCAATTGGATTTAATTGACACCCAATTGATGTCAATTAAGTCCAAATAGATACAATTAGGCTCAATTGATACCTAACTGATGTCAATTGAGTCCAATTGGATTCAATTGAGTCCAATTGGGTTAAATTGGATGCAATTAGGCTTAATTGATATCAATTGAATTAAATTGGATGCAATTTGCCCAATTGATGTCAATTGAGTTCAATTGGATGCAATTAGGCTCAATTGACACCTAATTGATGTCAATTGAGTTCAATTCATATCCAATTATTGTTAATTATATCCAATTGAGCTCAATTAACACCCAATTGAGCTTAATTAACACCCAATTGATGTTAATTGGGCTCAATTAACATCAGTTAACACCCTATTGAGTCCAATTGATGTCAATTGAGTCCAATTGGATGTCAATTGATATTAATTGAGCCCAATTGATCAATTAATACCCAATTAGACTTAATTGATGTCAATTGGACTCAATTCATTTAATTTAGCATCAATTATAATCAATTGACACCCAATTGATATTAATTGACATCAATTAGGTGTTAATTGATGTCAATTGAGCCCATGTGACATCAATTGTGTGTCAATTGAATCCAATTGATGTCAACTGAGCCCAATTGACATCAATTGTGTGTCAATTGATACACAATTAGCTTCAATTGGGCTCAATTGACATCAATTGACACCCAATTGATGTCAATTAGGCTCCATTGACACCCAATTAGACTCAATTTGGCTCAATTGACATCAATTCACACCCAATTAGACTCAATTTGGCTTAATTAAGTCTAACTGGACTCAATTAAACTCAATTTGGCTCAATTGATATCAATTGACACCCAATTAGACTCAATTTGACTCAATTGACACCCAATTAGACTCAATTTTACTCAATTGACATCAATTGACAGATGTGAACTGATGTGAATTGAGCTCAATTGCATCGAATTAGGCTCAATTGACATCAATTGACACCCAATTAATATCAATTGAGAGCAATTGATGTGAATTGATGTCAATTGAGCTCAATTGCATGGAATTAGGTTTAATTGACACCCAATTAATATCAATTGAGTGCAATTGAGCCCAATTCAGCTCAGTTGTAATCAATTGACACCCAATTGATGTCAGTTGCATCCAATTTGGCTCAATTGAAACCCAACTGATGTCAATTGAGTCCAATTGATGTTAATTGGCATCCAATTGATGTCAATAAGGTTCAATTGATGTTAATTGACATCCAATTGATGTCATTTACGTCCAATTGAGCTCAATTGACACCCAAATTATCCAATTGAAGTCAATTAGACTTAATTGACTTCAATTGTATTAATTGGATATTAATTGATATCAATTAACACCCAATTGCTATCAATTGAGTCTAATTCGGCTCAATTGACACTCAATTTACATCCAATTGGGTGTGAATTGAGCTCAATTGTATCATATTAGGCTCAATTGACATCAATTGACACACAATCGATCACACAATTGAGTGCAATTGAGCCCAATTGAGTGCAATTGAGCCCAATTGAGCCCAATTGATATCAATTGTGATCAATTGACACCCGATTGATGTTAATTGCATCCTATTGGGCTCAATTGAGCACAATAGGATGCAATTAACACCCAATTGAGTGTCAATTGAGTGCAATTGAGCCCAATTGAGCTCAATTGATATCAATTGACACCCAATTGATGTCAACTGAGCTCAATTGAGCTTAATTGACATTAATTGTAATAAATTAACACCCAATTGAAGTCAATTGGGCTTAATTAATATCAATTAACATCCAATTCTTATCAATTGAGTCCAATTCGACTCAATTGATACTTAGTTTACACCCAATTTATGCAAATTGGGTGTAAATTGGGCTCAATTGCGTCGAATTAGGCACAATTGGGTGTAAATTGGGCTCAATTGCATCGAATTAGGCACAATTGACATCAATTGACACCCAATGAATATCAATTGAGTGTAAATCAAGTGTAATTGAGTCCAATTGGGCTCAATTGAGTGCAATGATGTCATGGACAATTGAGTCAATTGATGTAAGTATAGTTAGATTTAATTGGTGTGTCAATTGACAGCAAACTATACAAAACTTTTTTGTGCCAAGAATTTTGAACTTTTGACATCATAAATGAGTCCAGAAGGCCCAAAAATGGTAAGAATGACTGTGAACATGATTTTTTATTTTTTTATTTTTTTATTTTTTTAATTTGTCCACCGGGAAAATGGGTTTTCCCGGCGGGCCCGCCGGGAAATGATCATTTTCCCGGCGGGATTACTGGCAGAGAAGGTTTTTGCAGGTCATAAAAAATGCCTGTGAATATACATTGTGATCACAAGAATTTTTATGTTAACAACAGGTTTTGTTAACGTGATCACGAAATTGTGAAGACGTTAATGAAATCCCTGAAGACAACATGAGGAACAAGCCACTTGAGATTGATCACAATGATGTATGGGGGTATGCACAAAGCTCATCCATTAGTGGTAGCAGGTACTATGTAGCCTTCATTGATGATTATAGCAGAATGACTTGGTCTATTTTCTCAAAGAGAAGAGTGAAGCGTCAGATTCATTCACTTCACATAACATCCATTCCTATCTTTCTTAAATTACATTACGTCTCATCACATCCATTTCTCATTACATCTCATTCATTCACATCTTATATCATTCATTCACATTCTGATTCACATGACATCTCATCTCATCCATTCGCTCATATCGACGTCATATCCATTAACATACATATTCGCATTCATTATTCCACATTCGTACATCCACATCCACATCTACATCCATACATCCACATCCACATTCACACATCCACATCCACATCCACATCCACATCCATACATCCATTTCCACATCCACATCCACATCCACATCCATACATCCATTTTTCCATCCACATTCATACATCCATATCCACATCCACATCCATACATCCATTTTCACATCCACATTCACATCCATTTTCATATCCACATTCATACATCCATATCCACATCCACATTCATACATCCACATCCCCTTTCACATTCATACATCCACACATTCCCATTCACATTCATACGTCCACATCCACATCCACATCCATACGTCCATTTCCATTTATATGATTCACATCACTTCCATCCATCCATTTACATCTATCTGATTCCTATCACATCACATCACATCTATTTATAGAATGTAGGAGAATTCTAATTTTTTGATATAAAGATTCTTTACGCATCTAATTAGGCATAAAGACAACTTTAGTAGGAATAACACTTTTATAAAAATCCTTTTATGTATCTATTTCGGCATAAATTTAATTTTATGGAAAATAATACTTTCGAATTAAAAAATAACCTTTTATACATTTTACTATGCATAAATTCCATTTTAATGAGAATAACACTTTTAAAATAAAAATAAATCTTTTATGCATTTTACTATGCATAAATTCCATTTTAATGAGAATAACACTTTCAAAATAAAAATAAATCTTTTATGCATTTTACTATGCATAAATTCCATTTTAATGAGAATAACACTTTCAAAATAAAAATAAATCTTTTATGCATTTTACTATGCATAAATTCTATTTTAATGAGAATAACACTTTCAAAATAAAAATAAATCTTTTATGCATCCATCTATGCATAAATTCAATTTCAATGAAAATAATACTTTTGAAATAAAAATAAATCTTTTATGCATCTTTCTATGCATAAAATCAAAATTAATGAAAATAACTCTTTTGAATTAAAAATAAAATTCTTTATGCATCTATTTATGCATAAAAACAAAATTGATGAAAATAACTCTTTTGAAATAAAAATAGATCTCTTTATGCATCTTTCTATGCATAAAATCAAAATTGATGAAAATAACTCTTTTGAAATAAAAATAGATCTCTTTATGCATCTTTCTATGCATAAAATCAAAATTGATGAGGAAAATAACTCTTTTGAATTAAAAATAAAATTCCTTATGCATTTATTTATGCACAAAAATAAAATTGATGAGAATAACACTTTTGGATTAAAATAAATTCTTTATGCATCTTTCCATGCATAAATCCAATGAAAGAATTTCTCTTATGCATCGTCCCATGCATAAAAACTAAATCCAATGAAAATTTGCTCTTTTAAAATAAAAACTTTCTTTTATGCATCTAACTATGCATAAATTTAATTCTGATGAAAGTCACACTTTTATAATAAAATAATTTCTTTTATGCATCTAATTTATACATAAAAATCATTTATGATGAAAATCACACTTTTAATATAAAAAAATCTTTTATGCATACAATCATTTATGATAAAAATCACTCTTTTAATATAAAAGAATTTCTTTTATGCATCCCTTTATGCATAAAAATCATTTATGATGAAAATCACACTTTTAATATTTAAAAAAACTTTTATGCATATGTTTATGCATACAAATTATTTATGATGAAAATCATTCTTTTAATATAAAATAATTTCTTTTATGCATCCCTTTATGAATAAAATCATTTATGATGAATATAACACTTTTATAATCAATTTAACAATTTCAATATGCTTCCTTCTATGCATAGAATTTAATTCTAAAGAAGTAACACTTTTTTAATAAAATATTTTTAGTATGCATTTATCTATACATAGGATGAAAAATAACACTTTAAGAATACATATACGATGGGAGTTACTCTTTTCGAATTAAAAAAAGTAAAACTTATTTTTCACAATTTTAGAAAATTTTGCCATAACCTCCTTTGTATGGCTGACCATTTTTTAATTTTTAATTCTCTAAAATTAATTAGAATTTCACCAAGAGTATTTAAATCATTCTAATGTTAACATTTTCTACTTATTTAAGAGAAACATTATAAAAACTTGATTTTATCCAATAATCATTCATCTAGGATAAAGAATGGTTGGATTTACTAAAGAAGAGAGAGGAATGCCTTTTTTCAATGAGGCATAACATCATAATCATTTTAGAGAAGACAAAAATCATAAAAAACCATAAAATAAAATAGAAAAGAGAAGAATCTCCAACTTACAAAGGAATTTGAGAGCTTTCCTTCGGCTTGATGGTTTGAGGGATCTACTCTTGTTTGAAACAAGAGTGGCCACCAATCTTTAGAAGAGGGAAGGTCAAAAACTAATGAATTATGAGTAAATTCATAGTTTTTGGCTCTTGGGAGAAGCAGGGTAACAGTGCAAAAACACTATTAAGCTTCAACAAAGGAGGAGGCTTCTATTTATAGGAAAAAGTGAGCCTCTAACCAAGCAAACTGATTCTAGAATTTTTCGGATCAGTTTGGTCAATTTTTGATCATTTTTAGGTCAGTTTAGCTCACTTTTTGGATCTAGTTGAAACAGGAGAGAGGAGAGATAAAAATATCTCATTATTTGGGAGTTTAAAACTCTCCCACACATGTGAAATAGGCACCTCCTTCATGAGGGGAATTCCCCCATACTGAGGTGTCAAAAATGCATCATTTCTTCTAAATATCTCTCTTTTTTAACTATTAACCTTGTCCTTAGTCAACTCTTCATCTTATGTGAGTATTTACTCATTTTTGGGGAGGATTTTCTTTTTTTCTTCCATTTATCTCCTCCCTACATTTGGATGAATCTTATTGGTCCATAGAAACCTTAATTTAAAATTTCGAAAAAATCTTGACCCCTAGGATAAGGCCTCTTGAATAGATTATACTTGATTTCTAATGCACCTTCTAAAAATCTTTTTGAACTTCTGTTTCGGGGGAGCTTATTTAAGTACAAAGATATATTTTTCCATCCAAAAATATTTAAAATCTGAATAACCTCTCTCTAGAAGATTTTCTCTCTCTAGGCCAAAACAGTTATAAACAAGATCTTTTATATTTTTGAGAGGGATTTGACTACAGGGGAAGATAGTGGACATCCTGAGAGGCTGGGGAGGAATCTTACATTCTACCCCACTTAAAAAATGCGAGATGTCCTCATCTCGCAGGTGGAGTATGATCTCTTTCATCTTCTTCTTCTTGTTCAATCACTGACGCTGCTTACACCATTGGAACCCCGGATGTAAGATTCCTCCCTACAGCTTTTGAGGTGTAGAGGTGTAAGAACCTCCCCTTATGATCTTATAATTATTCCTCTCTCTAAAATAAAAGAAAGATCATGTTTTACCCTGTTTTGGCCTGGAGAGAGAAAATGTCTAGAGGGAGGTAATCCAAAATTGAGATATTTTTAGATATAAAAATCCTCCTAGTATCTAAAATGGTTTCCCTTAAAATAGAATTTCAAAAAGAACTTTCCAATGTGCAATTGGAATTAATTAAAAATAGGTATAAAGGACCTTAGCCTAAGGGTCTAGATTTTCTGAAATTTTTGGATTATGGTCCAATTAAGGTTCCTATGCCGCGCCAAAAGGATCAATCCAAGTGTGGGGAGGAGATAAATCCAATTTATAAAATAAAAATACCCAAAAATGAGTAAATTCCCACATAAGATGAAGATTTAACTGAGTACAAGGTTCATTAGTAAAAAACTATGAATATTACTAAAAAAGTGAGATATTTTGGGTATAATGATACATTTTTGACACCTTGGTAATAAGGAGAAGGGGGATCTTCAAGGAGGTGCCTATTTCACATGTGTAAAGGAGTTTTAAACTCAAAAATAATAAGATATTATTATGCCTTCTCTCTCTTGGATCAAACCAAATCAAAAAGGGAGCCAAACTGGTCCAAATCTTGTCTAAATTCAGCCAAACTGAACCTAAAAATTTCTAGAAACTAGTTGGACTTGGTTAGAGGCCTCCCTCACCTATAAATAGACCCTTAGCCCTTTGTAAAAAAATATGAGAACTATACCATGCCAGTATTATACTAAAATAATGATATTTTCTATTATCCTCTACAAATTGAAGAGATTGGAGCTTTTCTCTCTCTTCAACCTTCCTTGGAGTCTTCATCAACATACCAAACCAATTGATTGGTTGGGGGTCTCTCCGTTGACTAATTAAGAGGTAAAGTGTGGTTTATGGTCTTTTTTCTTAAATCTCAAAATGTTTCTCACTTCTCAACCCCTCTCAAGCTTGCGAAGCATTCAATTAAATGGCTCTTTAATGCAATTGGAACTCTCTAATGAATTCTAGTGATACACCTTATAAATTTTACATTTATGCTTAAATTAGAATGTTTTTTAAGCATATCTCTCTCCCCCCCGAAGAATGGTCATTCCTATGACCTATTCTATATTCAAATGATGCTTCTCATCATGAAGCAATTCTCAAATCTAAAAGTGTTTTCTATACTTGTCAAATTTGAGGCCAAAGAAGTGGCTTTTTAATACTTTTATGTTATTTAATTTATGAAAAACTTAGAAATCAAGTCCATAATTGGATATTGATCCTAATGATAGTCATTCTATCATATGGTATTACTAAACATTATGCTTTCAAAATTATTAAAAATTATCAGTAATAGCAACGGAGCTATGGTATAATTTCTAAAAAATTAACACATAAATCATTTTCATTCATAATATGAAAAGAGGACTTCCTACCATATTCTAGGATTAATCATCCTAGGTTAATTGAACAATTCTCATCATAACCATGCAAAATTTGATTTTAATTTTTATGCATAAATAGTTAATTAGGAAAAACAAGAAATTCTAGTAATTTATTTTTATGATGAAAGAGGAATTCCTATCACATTTGAAATTCCATCATCTAGATGGGAAAAGAGAAATTCCTAGCATATTGGAATTATTGGATATTTTATTTAAATTCAAAGATAAATTTTATAAAATTTATTTTATCTGTGATAAATAATTAAATGGTAAAAGAGGAATTCCTATGACATTTGGAATTCCATCATCTAGATGGAAATAGAGAAATTCCTAGCATATTGGAATTATTGGATATTTTATTTAAATTCAAAGATAAATTTTAGATGAATTTATTTTATCTATGAGAAATAATTAAATGGTAAAAGAGGAATTCCTATGACATATGGAATTCCATCATTTAGATGGGAAAAGAGAAATTCCTAGCATATTGAAATTATTGGATATTTTATTTAATTCAAAGATGAATTTTAGATAACTTTATTTTATCTATGAGAAATATTTAAATGGTAAAAGAGGAATTCCTATGACATTTAGAATTCCATCATTTAGATGGGAAAAGAGAAATTCCTAGCATATTGGAATTATTGGATATTTTATTCAAAGATGAATTTAGATAAACTTTTTTTATCTATGAGAAATAATTAAATGGTAAAAGAGGTATTCCTATGACATTTGGAATTCCATCATCTAGATGGGAACAGAGAAATTCCTAGCATATTGGAATTATGAGATATTTTATTTAAATTCAAAGATGAATTTTAGATAAATTTATTTTATCTATGAGAAAAAATTAAATAGTAAAAGAGGAATTCCTATGACATTTGGAATTCCATCATTTAGATGGGAAAAGAGAAATTCCTAGCATATTGGAATTATTGGATATTTTATTTAAACTCAAAGATGAATTTTATATAAATTTATTTTATCTATGAGAAATAATTAAATGGTAAAAGAGGAATTCCTATGACATTTGGAATTCCATCATTTAGATGAGAAAAGAGAAATTCCTTGCATATTGGAATTATTGGATATTTTATTTAAATTCAAAGATGAATTTTAGATAAATTTATTTTATCTATGAGAAATATTTAAATGGTAAAAGAGGAATTCCTATGACATTTGGAATTCCATCATTTAGATGGAAAAAGATAAATTCTCATCATATTGAATTAATGGATATTTTACTTTAAATGAAATTATTTTATGAGAAATATTTGATGATAAAAGAGGAATTCCCATGACATTGGAATGCAAATAATAAAATGCAAAAAGATGAATTTCCATGGTATTTGATATCCAAGAAATTAAATGGGAAGAAGAGAATTTTTAGTATAATTAAATTTATGATTATTTATCAAAAGTGAAAATATGGGTAGAATTGATTTCTGTAAATCCCATGAATTCTTTTATTCAAAAGAGGAATATTGAATATGATTCAATTGAGGAAGTCAGAAGGAATATGAAAATAGTTGTCGAGAAAAAGAATCTTTATCTAAGCCAAGCAATTGGTAGAAATTTAGAAAAAGTCCTGTTTTTGGTATCAAAGTAGAAAAAGCTACTAAATGGGAATAGGATGTGGAATGGATGTGATAAGATGTAAACAGGATGTGAATGGATACGATAAGATGTAAATCAGAGGTGATAAGATGTAAATGGGATATGATAGGATGTGGTGTAATGAAAATGAATGTGGATGAGATGTGAAGTAAATGGATGTGGATGTGAATGATGAGATGAGAATAAGAAGAGAGGATATGTGAAGGGTGAGATGGGAAGTAAATGGATGTGGATGTGTATATGATGAAAATGGATGTGAATGTGTATGTGAAGAATTGATGTGGATGTGTATGTCATGAAAATGGATGTGACTGTGTATGTGAAAATGGATGTGAATGTGTATGTGAAGAATGGATGTGGATGTGTATGTGATGAAAATGGATGTAAATGTGTATGTGAAAATGGATGTGAATGGATGTGGATGTGTATGTGATGAAAATGGATGTGGATGTGTATGTGAAGAATAAATGTGAATATGTATGTGAAGAATGGATGTGGACGTGTATGTGAAGAATGGATGTGGATGTGTATGTGAACAATGGATGTGGATGTGTATGTGAAAGAATAGATGTGGATGTATGTGAAAGAATGGATGTCGATGTGTATGTGAAAGAATGTTATGTGATGTAAAGAGATGTGATGTGACATGAATATATGTAGATGTGAAGTGATAAATGTGAATGTATAGATAGATGTGGGTAGTCATACATGTGAACGATTGGATGGATGTGGATGAATGAGATGAGATGTGTATGAATGAGACATGATGTGGATGTGATGTAATGTGGATAGAATGTATGTGATGGGATGGTGATGAGAATGAATGTGATGGATATGAATGAATGTGATGTGATGGATGTGAATGAATGAGATGTGATGTGAAATGGATGTGATGAGATGTGATGTAAATTGGGATAGATGTGAATGGATGATATATGATGTGAATGAGATGTGATGTGAAATGGGATAGATGTGAATGAATGAGATGTGATGTGAATGGATGAGATGTGATGGGATGTGAATCAGGATAGATGTGAATGAATGTGATGGATGTGAATGGATGCTATGTGATGTGAATGAATGTGATGTGAAATGGGATAGATGTGAATGAATGAGATGTGATGTGAATGGATGAGATGTGATGGGATGTGAATTGGGATATAGATGTGAATGAATGAGATGTGAGGTGAAATGAATGTGATGTGACATGATGTGGATCGAGGTAGATATGAATGGATGAGATGTGAATGAATGTGAGGTGATGAGATGTGGATATGGGTAGATGCGAGTGGATGAGATCTGATGAGATGAGGATAAATGAGGAAAGATGTGATGAGATGGAAAATCATGTGATTAGATGAGAATGGGAATACATATGAAATGGATGTGGATTAAATAATGTGGATTGATGTGGAACAATGTGGAAAGACGAGAGTTCGTTATAGAAACTATATTCATGACCTGTTTTTAAATGACTGTTTTATGTCAAAAATGCTGGGGAAGCATTTTGACTGTCTTCTGTGAATGAGGTCGTGCAGACCTAACTGATAAAGTTGCAACAGCTGACGGAGAGTCAACGGAGGACATCTCGTGTAGCACGGTCGGTTGACCAGCCTCGGTTTGATTTAAATGGTGAGCTTCCGGTACAGTGGATGAGGGACCAAGGAAGTGGCCTATGAGTGAAGCACTAGGTGACCTACGAAGGATCCTAAAAGGTGATGACCATACGGTGCTTGGGCTCTGGGTCACCGAAGATACCCACACGTGCATCGCGGAAGATATTAGAACAAGGAGTAAGAGTTGGTTTCTAAAACCGGGCATGGATCTGGTTGATAGACCTTGCTGGTCCTCAACAAATGAGTCCATGGCTCTTTTATATGGATCTGTTGGTTGATCTTGCTGATCTTCAATGGAGATTCCATCTTGATTTTTATAAGTGAATATATTGCCAGGTACTATGAGCTAGGAACTATCGAAAAGGCCCCTGAGTGGACAGGTGGTGAGCGTTCTGGTTACCAATGATGCCATAGGTACACCGATGAAGGAATGAGTGGAAATTAGGATTCAACTAGATATTTTGGAGAATTATGATTAGTGACACTATGATTTCATTAAATGATTGTTTTAAAGAGAATTGAATCTGTGAAAAAGGCAAATTCATATTGGGTGTGTAAGTGGTGTGACTAGCTTTAAATTTGCATGAATATCCGGCTAGTAGGGGGGCTAGGAACTCTTTTTCCTTGTACCCAAGACAAAACCTAACCAAATTCCTAATTGGATCCCATCAGTACACTGGTTGGGCAGTTGGCTAACCCATGGGACTGGGCTAGGCTGATGGATCCGTAAAATGAGACTCAATTCTGCTATAGTACGATAGATGAAGTAAATCCTAGATAAAAATTGTTCTATGGAAAAGAATCAACGGCTGTGCCTCTCAATGAGGAAAAAAGCGTTGGTCTCTATGATCCAAGTGCAAGTTTCTTCCTTGATCTGACTGAGTGTCTTTACAGGTTTGATTGGATCAATTTAGTTAGTGATGACCTTGACTACATTAGAGTAAAAATATCCTGGAGAAATCGCCCGTGCTTTCCGAGCGAGGGAAGTTTTTCTGGGTTCGGTTTTGGAAGAACCGAGGGATTAGTCTCTTGTCCGGATATCCGAGTGAGGGACCCTTCCCCGCGCAAGAAGTGCTACTTTCGCTGCTAGCACCCCCCAAATCCATTGCACGGAGGGGGCAGGGATCTTTCAGCTGGTATCAGAGCTAATTGACTAAAGTGGATCAAATGAGAAGCCAAAAATGTTAAAAATTTATGAAGTAACAGTAAAAGGTTGGAATTGTGTGATGAAATTCATACAAATTGATATTCAGACCGAAATTCATAAATTGGTAATTGGGTCTTCAAATGGAAGTACCGCAATTATATGGAATCTTTGACTTGCTTGAGGCCTATAAATGATGGTATTTACCTTATAATCCTAATGACCGTGACTACCCGTATATACCGAGGGTTTAACTGCAGCTCTTTACTAGCAGTATATACGAGTAAATCTAAGACCTTGAAATTATAAGCAAAAATGCTATCCAAATGATGAATTCGAATGTGGTTGATATGATTTTAAAATTCTGGTTGAGAATTTGGATGAGATCTAATGAGGATAAATGAGGAAAGATGTGATGAGATGGAAAATGATGTGATTGGATGAGAATGGGAATACATATGAAATGGAAAATGATCTGATTGGATAAGAATGGGAAAATGATCTGATTGGATGAGAATGGGAATACATATGAAATGAAAAATGATCTGATTGGATAAGAATGGAAAAATGATCTGATTCGATGAGAATGGAAAAATGATGTGATTGGATGAGAATGGAAAATGATGTGATTGGATGAGAATGGAAAATGATGTGATTGGATGAGAATGGGAATACATATGGGAATGGATGAGAATGGGAATACATATGAAATGGATGTGGATTAAATAATGTGGATTGATGTGGAAAGACGAGAGTTCGTTATAGAAACTATATTTATGACTTGTTTTTAAATGACTGTTCTATGTCAAAAATGCTCGGGACGAATTTTGACGTCTTGTGAATGAGGTCGTGAGACCTAGCAGATAAAGTTGCAACAGTTGACGGAGAGTTAATGGAGGATGTCTCGTGTAGCAAGGTCGGTCGAGTCTTGACCAGCCTCAGTTTGATTTAAATGGTGAGTTTCTGGTACGGTGGATGAAGGACCAAGGAAGCGACCTATGAGTGAAGCGCTAGGTAGGCGAACGCAGTCATGTCTTGTAACTGGGTGAGATCGGGAACACCAGATAAGTGTGGAACTTCCATGTATAAAAGCAAAGTCTTTGATTAAAAATCTTCATTAATGAAGCTTAAGGAATGAAAATACAATATGTAAATGCTCTTTCTGAGTTTTTATTACAATTTTCTGATAAGAATTCATTTAACATTATTAGCTTTCAACAAAGCTCTGATGCCAGCTGTGAGACCCCCCCTCTGGTGAAAGATCCCTGCCCCCTCCGTGCAATGGCCTCGGGGGGTGCTAGCACCAGAAGTAGAACTTCTTGCATGGGGCAGGGTCCCTCACTTGGGGCCTCGCCCATGGATATCCGGACAAGAGACTAATCCCTCTGTTCTTCCAAAACCGAACCCGGGAAAACTTCCCTCACCCGGAAAGCACGGGCGATTCCTCCGGGATATTTTTACTCTAACATAGTCAAGGTCATCACTAACCAAACTGATCCAATCAAACTTGTAAAGACACTGCACTTGGATCGTAGAGACCAATGCTTTTTTCCTCAGCCATTGATTCTTTTCTATAGAACAATTTTTATCCGGGATTTACTTCATCTATCGTACTATAACAGAATTGAGTCTCATTTTACGGATCCATCAGTCTAGCCTAACCCCATCCCCGGTCCCATGGGTTAGCCAACCATCCAACCACTGTAGTGATGGGATCCAATTAGGAATTTGGTTGAGTTTTGTCTCGGGTACCAGGGAAAAGAGTTCCCAGGTCCCCTAGCCGGATATTCATGCAAATTTAAAGCTAGTCACACCACTTACACACCCAATATGAAATTGCCTTTTTCACAGAATCAGTTGTCTTTAAAACACCCAATATGAAATTGCCTTTTTCACAGATTCAGTTGTCTTTCAAACAATCATTTAATGAAATCATAGTGTCACTGATCATAATTCTCCAAAATATCCGATTGAATCCTAATTTCACTCATTCCTTCATCGGTGTACCTATGGCATCATTGGTAACCAGAACTCTCACCACCTGTCCACTCAGGGGCCTTTTTGATTGTTCCTAGCTCATAGTACCTGGCAATATATTCACTTATAAAAATCAAGATGGAATCTCCATTGAAGATCAGCAAGATCAACCAACAGATCCATATAAAAGAGCCATGGACTCATCCGTTGAGGACCAGCAAGGTCTATCAACCAGATCCATGCCCGGTTTCAAGAAACAACTCTTACTCCTTGTTCCAATATCTTCCCCGATGCACGTGTGGGTATCTTCGGTGACCCTAAGCCCGAGCACCGTATGGTCAGCACCCTCTAGGATCTTTCGCAGGTCACCTAGCACTTTACTCATAGGCCGCTTCCTTGGTCCCTCATCCATCGTACCGGAAGCTCACCATTTAAATCGAACTGAGGCTGGTCAAGACCTCGGCTGACCTTGCTACGCGAGACGTCCTCCGTTGACTCTCTGTCAACTGTTGCAACTTTATCAGCTAGGTTTCACGACCTCATTCACAAGACAGTCAAAATTCTTCCCCAGCATTTTTGACATAAAACAGTCATTTAAAAACAGTTCATAAAAACAGTTTCTATAACAAACTCTCGTCTTTCCACATTGTTCCACATCAATCCACATTATTTAATCCACATCATTTTTATATGTATTCCCATTCTCATCCAATCACATCATTTTCCATCTCATCACATCTTTCCTCATTTATCCTCATCATATCTCATCCACTCGCATCTACCCATGTCCACATCTCATCACCTCACATTCATTCACATCTCATCCATTCACATCTCATCAGATCTCATCCACTCGCATCTACCCATGTCCACATCTCATCACCTCACATTCATTCACATCTCATCCATTCATATCTACCCCAATCCACATCACATCACATCACATTCATTTCACCTCACATCTCATTCATTCACATCTATCCCGATTCACATCCCATCACATCTCATCCATTCACATCACATCTCATTCATTCACATCTATCCCGTTTCACATCACATCACATCACATTCATTCACATCACATATCATCCATTCACATCCATCACATTCATTCACATCTATCTCGATTCACATCCCATCACATCTCATTCATTCACATCACATCTCATTCATTCACATCTATCCCGTTTCACATCATATATCATCCATTCACATCTATCCCAATTTACATCACATCTCATCACATCACATCTCATTCATTCACATCCATCACATCACATTCATTTATATCCATCACATTCATTCTCATCACCATCCCATCACATAAATTCTATCCACATTACATCACATCCACATCATGTCTCATTCATACCCATCTCATCTCATTCATCCACATCCATCCAATCGTTCACATGTACGACTACCCACATCTATCCATACATTGACATTTATCACTTTACATCCACACATATTTATGTCACATCACATCTCCTTACATCACATCACATTCTTTTTCACATACACATCCACATATGCATCCACATCCATTCTTTCACATACACATCCACATCCATTCTTCACATACACATCCACATTCATTCTTCACACATATTCACATCCATTCTTCACATACACATCCACACCTATTCTTCACTGATATCAAGACATCACTCAAGTTTTCAAAGGCATCTAGGTCTGTAGGGCTAAATTGGTTTTGTCCTTTACATGTTTTTGTGCACATGTTCAATTCCATGCCAATGCACCAAACAAAAACAATGTATATTTGTAACGAGGTACGGGGTCTGACCTCATTCAAGGATTACTAGGAGAGGGTTGGGAGGTTAATGAGGGGTCAAATAAAGGTGATGTGTACAAGTGCAATGTAGTAGATTCTATAGTGTCTTTTAGTTTCTTGAAGGCGTGCTCTATTTTGTACATGCGTCTGCACTACCAAAGATGGATGCAAAAGCACAGGACATGGATCCCACTTCAAGCCTTCAGAAGAAGAAATTATGCCTATTGAGGTAGCTGTGATGATGCAAAATGGATGGATTGAGCGAGTGGTAGCAAGAAAGCATTGGAGCCTAGCAGACCTGCGTCAACACTTTAGCATCATGGGATTTGACAATGTGTCAAGTTTCAAGTTGATGAGAAGAAAACTATATCTGATTCCACTACATGTCTAGAATTAACCCTTACACTTTCTGGTTACTGTGCCACTTTCTATATTTTTACAGATTGGGAAGCATAAGGAGGGGACAACCATGGTCTCAGAAGCATGGTAAATGGGGGACCTTGAGTTTTCAGCAGCAAGGTGCATAGCCCTACCAACACATAGTAGGCATGTGGAAGAGCTTGAAGATGAACTGAGTATATGGGAAAATAGCCTCTGTTTTGATGCACGTGAGGGGCAAGAGTTTCAGGATTGAGGTGAAGGCAATGACAAGCTTTCAAGTCAACAAGGAGATGGAGATCAACATGAAGTAAATGTCACAAGAGGGGAAAAAAATGAAGACATTATAACAATTTTAGATTAGATGACATGCTTGTAATTTTGTAGTAGGATCTTTTTTAACCAATCTTTATCTCATTAAAATCTTAATATTTTTACATTATAAACTATTGTTTCTCATAATTAGTGTACTCAACTATATTATAAATGCATCAGAAATGATCCTGAGTGGCTAGGAGAGCAGTATTACCAGAATAGTGCAAATTTTGAGCTTGCATCGCCGCTGCAGAGCTCAAAGTTGCATTGTTCTGGCATAGCTTCCCAGTCCTCCAGGAGCAATTCTGATGCATTGGATGATAAACACTATATTTTTACACATGATTAAAGGTGTTTTCATCTTATAAACTACTATTTCTCACAATTAGTATGCTCAACTTCATTATAAATGCATCAGAAATGATCCTGAGTGGGCTACCGAAGAAGTGCCAGAACAGTGCAAATTTTGAGCCTACATCGCCGTTGTTGCAGCAGAGGAGGCCAAATTCGCACTGTTCTAGCACCGCTTCCTTGGTCCTCCAGGAGCATTTTTGATGCCTTGGGTGACAAATTGGCACATGATAGACACTCCATGTTAAACAAACATGATGACACCGTGACATTGTAAGAGAAACTTAAAATTTTAATTATCAGAAGGTTACAAATGAAAGCCAGATAGGCTTGTTACAAAGGGGGGTTTTAAACAAAAGAGTTGCTTCAAAAAAAAGGTTAACATCTAAGATCTCTAGATCGTGTCTCGCTCGCCTCGAATGCGCCGAGCTAGTTGCATGTCCTTGGCAGATATGGTAATCCTCTTTGCATGTATTGCAAGGAGGTTGGTGTCTTCAAAAAGCCCAACAAGGTAAGTCTCAGAGGCTTCTTGCAATGCTTCAAGGGCAATCCCCTGAACACGGAACTCTATTCTATATCGTTGGAGAATCTCCTTCATTGTGCAAGCAAAAGGGGATCTTCTTATCTCAACAACTCAGTGTTCCTCTGATTAAACTTGATTTCTTGTAGAGCCCTATGCCCTTGGCGCATCCTTCTCCTTGGAGCTCTCTGTGTTGTGTTAGTGCGTTGGTGAGGTTGGGACTTCCTAGGCTTGAAGAGCTTGACCTTTCTACGCTTGCGAGCACTTGCAGGAACCTCCTCTTGGTGTCTCTCATAGTTTAAATGCTCCTCCTCCTGTTGCTGTGGTACCTGTGTATCAAGTTCCTCCCGGGTAGGTAGGGGACCCTGTCTTGGTAGTAGGGTCTGCCACCTATGGTGCTGCGCAATGTAGGAATGTTTTCACCAACCCAGTCGAACTGCTCTCATCATCGGCCTCTCTGTCTTGATCTCTTGGGTGGCTGCATTGTGGGGTCTTCTTCACACGCTTGTTTCCACCACTAGAATAGCCTGCATGTGTGTGCATTGGTGTTGCTGTGGGAGGAGGGTTGGACTCTGGTGATCCCATTGGGCATGTCCTAGAATCCAAGGGGTCACTCTCTTCCGTGGTGTCGCCAGTATGTGGTCGTTGGGTGCCTTGCACTATGTTTTGTGAAGGCATGGTAACACATTCGATGTTCTTGGTGCGTGCCATATCCATGTACGACTATGCTAACATGGTGATGTGCTGGTGTCCTTACGTGGGTGTCTACGTAGATCTTGAGCTCAAGCTCTCTAAAAAAGTGAAATGAAAATGAAGTGAGAGAAGGAACTATTAATAGTTTTTTTAAGGGCAAAAAAAACCTAACTAAACTTATTTTTTTAGCCTTATTACATCTAGATTTATGCTGGTGTATGCACAACCCAACGCCTCCCTTGTCTCCTCATTCGTGCACGCCAAGCACCATGCCTATGGGGAGCATTGGTCTGCAACCATTCAAGCCGAGCATGACTTTTTGCAGCCTTGCGTGCCTCTTGCACAAGCTTAGATTGTTGGGCCCGCTCCCTAACCACCAATACCCTTCCAAAGGTTGTGCGATAAAACTAATTGAACATCTCTTGTAGATAGTTTGTACGTGTTCCTCCTGTAGAAGCTCCACCTCCATGTCTTGTATTGTTGAAATAAACCCCTCTTGCTTTATAATGTGATTTCTCCATCCCTTGGGTACTCCACATGTCGAGCGATCCATACTTGTTCATGAAATATGCACCATGCGCATAAACTATGTGCTATACACATGACAATAGAATTTAATTAGAAAAAGTCAAGGTTAAAACACTAGTTTATTTTTTTACTGTACAACTTACCATATAGTGTTTTACTTTACTCTCTCCCCAAGCACCTAGCACACTTTTGGTGAATTCTATGATATGTTGTTGGAATGATGCTCGTTCTTGGGCAGTTGTGCTACTTTGATTCATAATGTGAACCATGTTATTGAAATTTATCCAAAGCTATTTACGCATATTTACAAGAGCTGGCATTAGACAATCTACATTTGTGGTGGTGATTACACAGGTCTCTCCAAAGTCCCCAAGTCTTCTTTGAATTCTCTATGTTTGCTGGCTTCTCCAAAAATCTCCTTGCCTTTGATCCAGTCATGGAGACCTTTTGAGCAACCTCGTATGACATACCAAAGGCCTGCTTATTCACTGATGATGTTTTAAGTCCTTCTTGACATTGTAAAAGGCTGAATTGTGATGCTTGTAATTGAGATTGGAGAATATGGGTTTGCCAAGTTCCACTTGTTGTAGTCAATCTTCTGTAGTATCCTAACAAGCCAAGCTCTCCTTCACCCCAACAAATTTCATAAAAGACGATAAATTGTGGAAAGGAGGGTTTTCTCTTAATGGAGGGTCAATTGGATAGAGATGCCCATTAACCCAAAGATCTATATTTTTCTCCTTAGCTATCCTACGAGCTTGGACAGATTGTGCATCAGTAGGATGGGTTTTTTTAGAGCTGCCATACTCTTCAGGAATACGAATGTGTAAATCAACCTTCCGTTTTCTAGCTTCACAAGGGGCTACACACACAGCTGGCTCCATAGCTAAGCAGAGGAAGAAGTTAAAGCAGAGAGATCCTCAGAGGGGGAGAGAGAGAGAGAGAGAGAGAGAGAGAGAGAGAGAGAGAGGGAGTGAGTGAGAGAGACTGTTAAAACTTTGCTGTTGTTTGCAGGTTTAACACAAATCTATTTTTCTAAGTAGAAAATGATATTTTGATATACAAATATACTAACATGGAGTTTTTCATCAATAAAGTACATTTATGAGAAAAATTAAAAAATAATAATTTTTGGGGTCCCCACAATTTGGGATCTCATGGATGTAGTGGTTCCTGACAGTTAGTTATGTTGTTTATGGGGTTGTAGGGACCTAACAGTTAGTTATGGATGTACTGGCTCTTGACAGGGATCTCACGTGATCCTTGAACTACAAGCTTTTTGGAGGGAAAAATTTATTTTCATCATACATATTGGTTGGGTGGTGTTTTTTCACCTCAAAATGTAAAAAAATAAAAAATAAAAAATTTTCACTTTTTGGGGCCCACCTAAATACGAGAATGTTTTACTGATGTGGAAGGGAGATATGGTGGGAGTTAATGGGAAAGGAGATTTCAAACTAACAAGAAAGATTTAGTTTGTAGAGAGTCAAGATAAAAAATTCAAAAAAGTAAGAGAGAAAGTATGAGAAAAGTCAAAAAGTAAGAGAGAGAGTATGAGAATATTCCCTTTAAAAAGTGAAACTAGGGGAGTATGGCTGATGTGGGAAGGCAAAAAATAAGGGTCATCATAGCCTTTGTCTCCCTTAAGCCCAGCTTTTTAAGCTCTAATCCCTTAAAATTAGGAATCCTTACTAGGAGGCCCTTTTTAGGTCCAAAAAATTCATAATGCTAGGCTTAAGCTAGAGCGAGAATATGTTCATCCAGCAACCTATCCTATCTGACTTGGAGCATTACAATGCCTTGTCTCGTAGGAGAACATACCCTAATTTAGAAATTTGAATGCAAGGATAATCAGTTGAGCTTAACCTTTATGGATTTCACCTCAATGTAGAGGGTTCTATTATGCAATGTCTATGGTCTTCAATCAGTTGAGCTTAACCTTTATGGATTTCACCTCAATGTAGAGGGTTCTATTATGCAATGTCTATCATCTTCAAATACATGCTCGCGCTCTTTCCCATATAAATTCAAAATATCTAATTTTTTTAATGTGGTGCCGAGATTCAAGGAGCAAAAACTTTATCAACCTTTATAAATAAAAATTGAAAGAATAAATATTTTTTTTAAATTTTGAAAGATCAATTTTACCTCCAAGTTTGGCTTGATTCTCTAATTGCAACAATGAAGCCCCTGACTAATCAATTGGTCCACCAAGAGGAGAAGAGCAACTCCAAGAGTTGTTGTAGAGAGAGAGAATCTCCAAGCTCCCAAGAGAGAGGAAAATTTAAGGGATAATAGAAAATATGATTATTTTGATATAATATTGGCATGGTATAGCTCCAATATGAAAATACAAAAGGATGAGGGTCTATTTATAGGTGAGGGAGGCCACTAACCAAGTCCAATTGGGTTCTAGAATTTTCCAGGTTTAGTTTGACTCAATTTGGACAAGATTTGGACCAGTTTGGCTCCCTTTTTGATTTGGTTTGATCTAGGAGAGAGGAGAGATAAAAATATGTGAGACCCCCCCTCCGGGGATCCGACGACAGAAGCAGCGTCGGCCTCCCGCGCGGGGCATGGATCCACACTCGGGGCCTCGCCACGGGATGTCTGGACAAGAGACTAGCCCGACCGGTTCCGAGCTCAAAAAAACTCCCCTCGCTCGGAAGGCATGGGTGATTCCACCATGGGAAAATCTTCTAACGGCGGGGAATTACTCTAACGAGTCAAAGTCTTAACTAGTTAAACTCATCTCACCAAACCTGAAGTCACATGGTCAGATCATGAAGAGACTTGCACTTGGTCCATGGAATCACCGCTTTTTTCCTCCTTTAAACGAGGCAGAACCGCTGATCCCCTCCCACAGAACAAGGTCTTCTTAGGACTTAATCTAACTAACGTAACTAATCACATCTTAATTGTTTCACAGGAATTCTTCGATCCAGCCTAACCCCAACCACCCAACCACTATATTGGTGGGATTGCTTTATAAAGATTTGGTTGTGTTTTGCCCAGGTATCGAGGAAAAGAGTTCCCAGGCCCCCTAGCCGACAATTCATGCAAAAATTAAGGTAGGTATACCACGTACACACCCAATATGAAATTACCATTTATAATAGATTCGGCTGGCTTTAAAACAATCCTTCAATAGAAATCATAATATTACTGATCATCCTCCAAAATTATGAGTCCAATGTATTACAAAATGTGTCCTCTTGACTCTCCGTTGAAGACCACTTGGCTAACCAACGAGATCGAGTATCAAAATTTGATTCACAAAAATCTTTCCTTTTAGTCCATATGAATCTTCCTCGAGGCATGCATGGGTGTCCTAGCAACCGTGAGCCCATGCATCTCCTGGTCATAACCCTCTAGGATCCTCCTTAGGTGTCCTAGCACTTCACTCAGGGACCGCTTCGTCGGTCCTCGCCCATCGTACCGAAAGCGCACCATTTTAACCGTACCGAGACTGGTCAAGACCTCGCGACAGGCTTTGCCGCCATGAGCGATGTCCCTCAATGACTCCCCGCCAGCTGTCAACATACCTCCTCTTAGTAAAACACATGCCAAGTGCTTCCTCTAGCACTCTGGCATAAAACAGTCATTTAAATGAAAAATAAAGGTTCCAATGCAAGTAAAATTCCCAGTTTGAGATTGGTTCCACAAAACCCCTTTTTTCATAGTTCCCAGTTTCATAATGAGAATCCTTGATCTCTCATCAGGGTAATCTACCCATCATTTGACTGATTGTCCAACTAGATTCTTGGTGATTTTGATCAAAGGAAAACTAGTTTAGTTCAACGGTAGTCTATTCTTTGTATTTAGGAACTAGAATCAGTCACGTAGTTTTTGCTTGGTTCAGATCGAGAGATGGACAAGTAGGTTTACTGTCCATCCCTCTCGTAGTCTAATCATTCGGTTTAGTTCTAACAAGGATTTTCTTCATATAAACATCTATTTTTGGGTAAATACCAATTTAGTGATTTAACCACATAAAATATCTAAAGATATTCTTTCTACCATTTAATTTCTCAACCTTGATTCCCTAGATAGAATTATGGTAAAATTTCAATTTTTGACACCAAAAATTAATTCAATCTTTCTTTTCTTAAATATCATAAAAATTTTCTTTTAACTAAATACCAATATCTAGTTTTTTTAATAAGCTTGAAATCCTTCTTTTTCTCATTTAATGAGTGCAATCCATATCTCATGGGAATTCCTCTTTTATCATAAATTAAATCTATCTAAAATTCCTCTTTAAATTAAATAAAAATATTCAATATTCCAAATATACCAAGAATTTTTCTTTTTCTATTTAAATGATTGAATTCCAAATATGATGGGAATTCCTATTTCATCATTTAAATTTTTCATGCATAAAAATAATTCATCTAAAATTCTTCTTTAATTTTAAATAAAATATCCATTATTTTATTATTCCAAATTTTCTCTTCCTCCATTGGAATACATGGATCTCCATTATTATGGAAATTTCTCTTTTATCATAAAAATAAAATTACTAGAAATTTCTCTTTTTCTCTAAATAACTATTTATGCATAAACATTAAAAATTAAATTTCCATGGCTATGATGAGAATTATTCATTTAACATAGGATTACTAATCCTAGAATATGGTAGGAAGTCCTCTTTTCACATTATGCATAAAAATGATTTATGTGTTAATTTTTAAAAATTTTGCCATAGCTCCGCTGCTATTACTAATAATTTTTAATAATTTTTAAAAGCATAAGACTTAGTAATACACTATGATAGAATAACTTTATTTGGACCAATATCCAATTTATGGACTTAATTCCTAAGTTTATCATAATTTAAGTAACATAAAAGCATTAAAAAGCCATTTCTTTGGCCTCTAGCTTGACTAGCATAGAGTTTGCTTTTAGAATTAGGAATCGCTACATCAAAAGCATCATTTGAATTGAGAATTGGTTGTAGGAATGACCATTCTTTGGGGGAGAGAGAGATACACATAAAAAACATCCTAAATTAAGTATAAATGTAAACTTTATGTGATTTATTAAAATTCATTAGAGAGCTTCATTTGCATTGAAAAACCATTCAATTGAATACTTCTCAAGCTTGAGAGGGGTTGAGAAGTAAAAAACATTTAGAAGATTAAGAAAAAACCATAAAGTCACACCTTACCTCTTGTTTTGCTTGATTCTCTATTCTTAGGAGAGGCCTCCAACCAATCAGTTGGTTAGTATGTTGAGGAAGCTCCAAGGAAGGTTTAAAAGAGAGAGAGAAGCTCCAATCTCTCCAATTTCTAGAGGATGTTTAGGGGATAATAAAAAATATGCTTATTTTAAGGTAATACCAGCATGGTCTAATTCACAGATGAGAATACAAAAGAATGAGGGTCTATTTATAGGTGAGGGAGGCCACTAACTGAGTCCAACTAAGTTCTAGAATTTTCTAGCTTCAGTTTGGCTCAATTTGGACAAGATTTGGATCAGTTTGGCTCCCTTTTTTATTTGGTTTGATCCAGGAGAGAGAACAGATAAAAATATCTTAATATGTTTTAGTTTAAAACTCATTCATATGTGTGAAATAGGTGCCTCCTTGAAGGCTCCCCCTTTCCTTACACCAAGGTGTCAAAATTGTATGATTACTCTAAAATATCTCATTTGTTTAGTAATATTTCATAATTTCTAACTAATAAATCTTGTACTCAGTCAACTCTTCATCTTATGTGGGCATTTACTTATTTTTGGGTATTTCATTTTATTCATTGAATTTATCTCATCCCATCACTTGGATTAATCTTATTGGTCCATAAGAACCTTAATTGGACCATAATCCAAAATTTTTTGAAAATCTTGACCCTTAGGCTCAGGTCTTTTAAATTAGTTTGACCCTTAGGCTTAGGTCTTTTAAATTAGTTTTAATTGATTCCTAATGCACCTTGAAAATTTTATTTTGATTTTCTATTTCAGGAAAATATATTTTTGATATTTGTAGAATTTATATATCCAAAAATATCTCAGTATTAAATTATCACTCTCTAGAATTTTTTATCTCTCTAGGCAAAAACAAGGAAAAATAATATTTTCTTGTATTTAGAAACAGAGAATGATTACAGGGGATTGAATTAAAGCTTATTCATTATTCAGGCTGAGGAGGAATCTTACATCCTCTCCCACTTGAAAAAGGCAAGATGTCCTCATCTCGCAAAGTGGGGGTAATCTTTCACCAACTCTTCTTCTTTCTCCTAGGTGGCATCTTCTAGAGGAAAGAACTTCCACTTTACTAAAAATTCTCTGAGGACTCTGCTCCTGAGAATCTTCTCCCGAACATCAAGGATTTCTTCAGGTTGTAGTACCATCAAGCCTTGAGTCGGAGAGATCAATTGTTCATCATCAAGCATGTGACTCGGGCTTGGTACATATTTCTTAAGCAAACTGACATGGAATACATCATGTACCTTGAGATGGGGAGGCAGAAGAAGTTTGTAGGCTAGATCACCCACTTTCTTTATAATAGCATATGGCCCACAGTATCTTGGAGAGAGCTTCTTGTGCTTCCCTAAGGATAAGGAACTTCTTTTTGGTCGTACTCAAATGAAGACCATATCTGATTCTTTAAACTCTCTCTTTGATCTCTTTTTATCTGCATACTGCTTTGCTTATCTTGGATTGCCTTTATATCTTTATGGATTGATTGCATTTGCTGGTCCATATCATCAAGCATTTGTCTGGACATCTCGACTCTGATCAATGGGTCAGACCAAGTCAACGGTGTAAGGCAATCTTGTCCCCATACAAAGCTTTAAAAGGACTCATCCCAATGCTTCGATGATAAGAAGCATTGTAAGCAAATTCAACCAGATGCAAATGTCTTAACCACTTCCTGGGTTCCCTGCCGTAGCATGACCAAAGGATATTTTCTATTACCTCGTTCACTCTTTCAGTCTGGCCATCTGTTTCGGGGTGATAGGCTGTGCTGAGATCCAAGAAAGTTCCTACTGCTTCGAAGAATGCAATCCACAATTTTGATGTAAATTTGGGATCTCTATCACTTACTATCCTCCTGTGGGTAGGCCACGCAATCTGAAGATCTCTTTAAGAAAAACTCTGGCAACATCCACTGTAGTAGTGTATGTTTCTTTCATTGGAATCAGATGGGCAACTTTGGTTAGCCTGTCAACTACCACAAAAATGGAGTTGTAACCTGATTGCACTGAAGGTGATCGAGTGACAAAGTCCATACTGATACATTCCCACTTCATTTGTGAAATGTCTAGAGACTGCAGTTTCCCTGGCATACTCTCTGACACATGATCAAGTACATCCTTTTTGAGTCCTTGCCACCAGAAGAAGCTTTTCTTCACAGACATATAGGTTTTTATAAACCTTGGATGCCCATCTATCAGGCTCTCATGGGATTTTCTAAGAAGTCTTCCCTTTATTCCCTCATCATTGGGGATACATAGCCGATTATTATAATACATGCATCCTTCATCCAATTTGCAACCGAAAACTCGACTCATTTCCTGAGGAGTCTTGCTTTCTTAGGGTAGAAATAGGGGCAAAGAATTTGTCATGCATGATTTTCTCCTTTGCTTCACTGATCAATGGAATTCACACCACTATAATTGCAAGTAAGGAGGCTTTTTTGCTGAGTGCATCTGCCACCACATTTTCATTCCCTGACCGATACTTAATTTCAGAATCAAATTCTTGCAGGGTCTACATCCATCTCCTTTGATGCATGTTGAGATCCCTTTGGGTGAAGATCCACTTTAGACTTTGATGATCTGTTCATCAAGGTGAACCTTTGTCCCAAAAGATAATGTCTCCACAACTTCAGAGCATACACTACTGAGAGTAACTCCAAGTCATGGAGACGGCATAATTTCTCTCATGTGTTCTGAGTTTTCTGGATTCATAGGCCACTCCATGACCTTCTTGCATCAGAGAACCGCCTAAGGAAAACTCAGTGGCATCAGTAACTACCTCAAAGGGTTTGGTAAAATCTGATAACGTAAGAATAGGGTTAGTTACTAAGGCTGTCTTCAGTTTATCAAAGGCACTCTGACACATTGCAGTCCACTAAAAAAGTGTACTCTTCTTGAGAAGGTTAGTTAAAGGGGTTGCCATCTGCGCATACCTAGGTATAAAGATCCTATACCATCCAGTTAAATCCTAGGAATCCTCTGACTTCCTTTAATGTCTTGGGTTCTGGCCATTCTATGACTACTTGGATCTTTACGGGGTCGTGAATCCCAAGTATCCCACGTGGTCAACAGAGAAAGAACACTTGCTCTTTTTTACAAAGAGTTGGTGTTTCCTTAGGATTTCCAAGACCTTGCGCACATGTCTTCAGTTTATCAAAGGCACTCTGACACATTGCAGTCCACTAAAAAAGTGTACTCTTCTTGAGAAGGTTAGTTAAAGGGGTTGCCATCTGAGCATACCTGGGTATAAAGATCCTATACCATCCAGTTAAATCCTAGGAATCCTCTGACTTCCTTTACTGTCTTGGGTTATAGCCATTCTATGACTACTTGGATCTTTACGGGGTCGTGAATCCCAAGTATCCCACATGGTCAACAGAGAAAGAACACTTGCTCTTTTTTACAAAGAGTTGGTGTTTCCTTAGGATTTCCAAGACCTTGCGCACATGATCTTCATGATCTGTAGCATTCTTTGAGTATACCAAGATATCATCAAAGAAGACAAGAACAAAGTCATCCAAGTATTCTCTGAGAATATCATGCATAAGATGATTAAATGTTGCTGGGGCATTAGCCAATCCAAACGACATGACTGTAAACTCATAATGCCCATAGCGAGTATTGAATGTTGTCTTTGGGATGTCGTGCTCCTTGATTCTGATCTAGTAGTACCCGGATTTGAGATCTATCTTTGTGAACATTTGGGTCCCACTTAACCAATCTCAAAGTTCATCAATCCTAGTGATAGGATACTTATTTTTAATTGTTAATTGATTCAATCCTCTGTAGTATATACAGAGTCTTAACATTCCATCTTTCTTCTTTTGAAAGAGAACGGGTGCACCCCAAGGTGAGACACTAGGTCTGATGAATCCTTGCTCTAATAGTTTTCTTAACTGCTCCTTAAGTTCTATGGCTTTAGGGACTGGCATTTTGTATGCACGGTGGGCTAATGGCTGAGCTCTGGGGGTTAACTCGATCTCATGATCTACTTCATGAGACGGAGGAATCTCAGTCAGCTCTTCCAGGAAACACATCTCCATACTCACTTAACCACTCTGGTTCTTCAGCCTTGCATTTTATGTCTACCGGATTTATCTTAATAACGACATAAAGAGCTTGCCTCTTTCTCAGCCCTTTTAATAATTTAGAAGCCTTGACTAATTGCAGCACTGGGGATCTAAAAATTCCAGTTCCTTGAACTTTATTCCCGTGAAGGTCAAGGAAGAGATGGTTCCTTTGTGACAATGAATGTCAGCCTGATTCTTTTGGAGCCAATCCATTCTAAGGATTCCATCATAGACTCCCAAGGGTAGGACTCTGAATTGGCACTCTGTTACGTTCCCATCTAGACTAAACTGAATAAGGTCTGTCTCAACGTGTGTGAAAAGAATCTTTCCACTGGCCAATTTCACTTGCATAGGTTTCCCTGATTTTTGATTTAGGACTAATTTATGCAGACATCGTGGGAAAATAAAAGAATGGGTGCTGCTTGAATAAAAGCTTAGATTGCTTACCCTGGTACTCTGCTGGAGTCTGGAGGACTGAAAAATGATGGTTATTCCCCTGATGCTCTATTGCTGCATAGATTTATCCTTTTTCTTCCTCCACTTCATCAGCTATAGTGATAGCTCTGGCTGCTCTAGTCTGAGGTGGAACTCTCTCTCTTTGGTTACCCCAATTCTGGGAGGGAGCTCGGAGACTACTTTGCATGGAGGCTTTTGCATGGAGGCTGTAGGCTAAGCTAGCACTCTTCTGGGGTTGCCCTGATTTTGGCACGGGGGACCCTGATGATGACTGATATGAAGGAGTCTTTCTCTGAATTCTGGGTCCCTAGCTTCCTTGGCCCATAGAAGGAGATGGGAAATCCTTGAGCTGGTGCCCAAACCCCTAACATCCGAAGCATCTATTCTCGCTTCAAAGCTCTTCCCTTTGCATTCTTGAGAGAGCCGGAGTTCCTGAGAAAGTACTTCGAAAGTACTTCGAGGGAAAGGTCTTCCTTCATTCCTGAAGCTTCCCGTCTCCAGATTTTTGTTGGGACCTTGGTGTCTCTTTGGAGGCAGAAGGTTGGAAGAACTTCTCGGTGTCTGGAATCTTTTGAAGGATGAGGGAGCTGGCTTTGGCGGGACTTTTATGATGAAAGCTTTGGCAAAATCCTTCTCCATTCTGACAGCTTCTTCTACCATGGACACTGGCTTGGCATTCTTGACCAGTGTGTCTAAGAGTTTGTTCATTCCTCGAATGAACCTGGTCTCATGAGTTGCTCTTCATCTAGAGGTGGTGAATACTTGAGTAGAAGAGCAAATGCCCGGTGATATTCTTCGATGGTTTTTCTCCCCTGATTTAGCTCTAAGAATTCATTCAGTTTGGTTCATAAGAACCCGAGGGGACAAAACCTTTTCCTTAAATAGGCTTTAAGATCGTTCCAGGACTGGGTATCCCTGTCCAGATGGTTGGTGTCACAATGGTTCCTCCATGCCACGCTGGCTGTTTCCACAATTTTTAGTGTGGCAAGTGCCATTTTGCTCCACTCAATTGTAGCCGGTGACATCAAAATACTCTTCCATAGCTTCCACCCATTTCTCCACAGCCTTGCCCCCAGGTTCTCCCCTTCTCCTTTGAAGGGTTCTGGCAGAGTTCTGTGAAGAGCCTTAGAAATGTAGGGGTCAAGCTCTTCTTCTTCAGAGAGAGGGTTTGGCTGACGGCCACGGTTTCCTCGCCTCATGATTCTACCAAAAATGATATATTATTAAATTTATTTGTTTTGATATCGTCCACGAGATCCTAAGAGGTTTGGAAAATAATTTCTTAAACAAGATAAATGATCTTATTGGAGATCTATGACATATGTCCGGTAACTAATTTTGCTTCATCAGTTCGTCCATAATAAATCCCTTTATACAACAGGGAATTTTTCTCCACCAAACATTTCTTTATTTATATAAAAGTTGCAATATGTGCATAGAGCAGCTCGCCTCTAGAAGTCAAAATCTCCTCGAGAGACGCATAAGACGACGGTACTGGGCTATAGACATGCCCTGATACAAATGTTCTCTTACTGCCAAGGGATCTACTATCTTCTCCTTAGGAATAAAGCGACTAAGGAGACTGTAGATTTGGCAGGAAAGTCTAAAATTTTGAGGCATTGAGTGATATAAAATAACACCATGTATCACTTTCAGCTTCATCAGAATCATGGTCACTGAGAGATTCTACCTCAGCATTTCGCATGCTGGTCGTCTCGCAAGAGGTGTGGACATACTGCCCTGCAAACCACTTGTGCTGCCGTCTCTCCACTGGGTCAGGGAAATATATATCCTCGAAATGGCCTGCGAGTCTGGCTCGGCTTGTTCGAGTTGTAGCGGAAGAGATGAGATGCTCGAAGGCGAACGCAGTCATGTCTTATGACTGGGTGAGGTCGGGAACACCAGATAAGTGTGGAACTTCCATCTATAAAAGCCAAGTCTTTGATCAAAAATCTTCATTAATGAAGCTTAAGGAATAAAAATACAATATTTAAATGCTCTTTCTGAGTTTTTATTACATTTTTGTGATAAGAATTCATTTGTCCTTATAAGCTTTCAACAAAGCTCTAATACCAGCTGTGAGACCCCTCCTCTGGTGAAAGATCCCTGCCCCCTCCGCACAACGGCCTCGGGGGATGCTAGCACCGGAAGTATCACTTCTTGTGCGGGGCAGGGTCCCTCACTCGGGGCCTTGCCCATGGATATCCATACAAGAGACTAATCCCTCAGTTCTTCCAAAACCGAACCCGGAAAAACTTCCCGCACCCAGAAAGCACGGGCGATTCCTCCGGGATATTTTTACTCTAACCTAGTCAAGGTCATCGCTAACCAAACTGATTCAATCAAACCTGTAAAGACACTCGGTCAGATCAAGGAAGAAACTTACACTTGGATCATAGAGACCAATGTTTTTTTCCTCAGTCGTTGATTCTTTTCTATAGAACAATTTCTATCTGAGATTTACTTCATCTATCGTACTATAACAGAATTGAGTTTTTACGGATCCATCAGTCCAGCCTAACCCCATCCAGTCCCATGGGTTAGCCAACCGCCTAACCACTGCAGTGATGGGATCCAATCAGGAATTTGGTTGAGTTTTGTCTCGAGTAGTACCAAGGAAAAGAGTTCCCAGGTGCCGGATATTCATGCAAATTTAAAGGTAGTCACACCACTTACACACCCAATATGAAATTGCCTTTTTCACAGATTCAATTGTCTTTAAAATAATCATTTAATGAAATCATTATGTCACTGATCATAATTGTCCAAAATATTCGATTGAATCCTAATTTCACTCATTCCTTCAGAGCATCTCATCTCTTCCGCTACAACTCGAACGAGCCGAGCCACACGCACAGGCCATTTCGAGGATATATATTTCCTTGACCCAGTGGAGAGATGGTAGCACAAGTGGTTTGCAGGGTAGTATGTCCACGCCTCTTGTGACGAGCGTGCGTAATGCTGAGGTAGAATCTCTCAGTTTGACCATGATTCTGATGAAGCTGAAAGTGATACATGGTGTTATTTTATATCACTCAACGCCTCGAAATTTCAAACTTTCCTACCAAATCTACAGTCTCCTTAGTCGCTTTATTCCTAAGGAGAAGATAGTAGATCCCTTGGCAGTAAGAGAACATTTGTATTAGGGTATGTCTATAGCCCAGTACCGTCGTCTTATGCGTCTCCCGAGGAGATTTTGACTTCTGGAGCTGAGCTGCTCTATGTACATATTGCAACTTTTATATAAATAAAGAAATGTTTTGTGGAGAAAAATTTCCTATTGTATAAAAGGATTGATTATGGACGAACTGATAAAGCAAAATCAGTTACCGGACATATGTCATAGATCTCCAATAAGATCGTTTATCTTGTTTAAGAAATTATTTTCCAAACCTCTTAGGATCTTGTGAACGATATCAAAACAAAAAAAATTAATAATATATCATTTTTGGCAGAATCATGAGGCGAGGAAATCGTGGCTATCAGCCAGACCCTCTCTCTAAAGAAGAAGAGCTTGACCCCTACGTTTGTAAGGCTCTTCACAGAACTCTGCCAGGACCCTTCAAAGGAGAAGGGAAGAACTTGGGGGCGAGGCTGAAGGATGAACCCCCTTGCGGGGATAAGCGCGTGCGAGGTGGCCCATCTCCCGACAGGTGCAGCACTGGTTGGCCGGGGAGGCCCGAATACTCCACGCGCTGAATCAGATGTCCTCCAAAAAGACGAGGGAGGAGGATCGTCTTCGGGAGGGACTCCAGTGTGACGGAACCACAACACGAACGGCTGGGAGTCCTACTGCCCGAGCTATCACTGAGGCCGCTATCTGAGGCGTCTCCACCACCTGCCCGAACGCCTTGCCAATGGATGACAAGAGGGGCAAGTACTCCTTGCGGAGTCCAGGAAAGCAGATAGTGATGGGGAAACCTGTCGCGCCTGCTAGCGGGTTAGAAGCGGGGTCAAAACCGTGAGTCCATCGCGCCAGGAACGCCCGGGATGAGCGGAGGGCAATGGGGCTCCGAGCCAGCACCATCTGAGCTGCCTGGGGGGACTCGAAATCCACCTGGTAGTAGCCACGTCCCAAAAAATCGACGCTGACGATCTTGGCAGGCACGCCAACGAGGCTGCCTTGCAGAAGGTCGCGAAGCTCTCTCCGATCGGACGGCTGCCCACTATCTTGCAGACCAAGGAGGAGGCCTCAAGAGCGGATAATGTGGAAACAAACAACTGCTGATCTGCAGCTGTGAACTCCAGACGGAGACCGGAATCGGCAGGGGTAGTCGGAGCGGCTTCCATGGAGTCCTCCAGAGGGAAAAGGCCAGAGACCGAGGTCACCAACAGGAGGGACACAGCCCTACGAGGAAACGGAGAGGCGGAAGGTGAGAGGATAGCGGGGGCGGAGCGGGGGGGAGGGTGGAGCTGAGGCGGGGGAGCTAGCGGTGGGAGGAAGGGTGAGACGGAGGGGTAGGGGAGGGAGAAGGCGGGGGAAGAGACGCGAAACTGAAGAGGCTGTGCTGATTTCCTTTGCACCCACTGATATGGAAAACCAAGGGTGGCTTTTGGAATCTTATTGATACACTCTTTTACCCCTAGCAAACCATGGCATTTGGGAAGCCAAAGTGCTGTTGCACCCTCATAATAGCCTTGTGCTTTAAGAACATGCTTTGGGACCCAACGAGTAACAATCTGAGTTTTAGGCTTGGAAAAGATGTGCTTTTAGGAGGCTTAGCAACTACGCTAGATGGTACAAGTTTGTACGTATCTTTGGGTAGCCAAATTGATAATTCCTTCTTGCCTGGCCTTCTTTGGGCAGTCACGACTAAAGTAGTTGGAACATGCCAGCCATGGCCCTCACTTGAGGACTCATCGATTATCCACATCATTTGTGTTGGAGCTTCAAGAGCAGATTTTGTAAGTGGGTTGTGTAAGGTAGAAACACCACCCTTTTGACATGATAAAGCTCGTGGAGTAGCAGATCCCAGAATGCAATCAGAATCAATTTGCAATTTGTATTGTCTATTCTTCCAATCTAATGAGCAATTGGTAGCACTTAACCATGATCGACCGAGAACAGCCTCTACCACTGCCTTGGACTTACTTGCCACATAAAAGGGAACAGGATCCTGAATGGACATCATAATGGCACATTTTCCCTCTATAGGGTTATCTTCACCTGAGAAGCTTCGTAAGTCAACAGGAATGTGCACAAGTGTTGGTTGTCCCAAGGCTATCCATGTGTCAAACGAGAGAACATTATAATTTGCACCAGAGTCAATTAAGGCAGAGACAAAGTAGGTAGTCTCATGAAGATGAAGGCACACTTGAATATTGAAAGGATCGACATATGGTTCATCAGTAGCCAACTGTAAGGCCAACATAGAAGCTTTGCAACGCTCCTTGGCTTTTGCAACTCTAGCTTTAGCCTCTTCTTGAGCCTGCCGTTTAAGTAGGTCAAGTGCTTCGTTCCGTGTGTGTGCAGCATGCATTTGTTGAAGCATGACTTCAGTTAATGGTTCATTGTATTTCTTGAGACGACTTCCATTAATGAAGTTAGGCATTTGCTCACCTTCTAGTGTCTCTAAACGCACTGCACCACTTGGAGTAAGCTCATTTATCACAAACGGTCCTAGGCCACGTTTCTTGAGCTTTCGCTTATGCTTCTTAAGTGTGTACAAGAGCACAAGGTCCCCTTTTTTGAATCGGCCAGTTGTTACATTTCTATCATACCATTGCTTTTGTCTCCTCTTCTCGGCATACATCCCCATTACCGCCAATAAGCGGGTTTTATCAAGATTTTCCAATTCATCAATGCGTTGTGAAAGCTCATGACTAGTCCAGTCCAATTGTTTAGCAACCCGTAGAGTAGGTACAAGAAATTCAATGGGAAGAATTGCATCTAGCCCAAAAGCAAGCTCAAATGGGGTTGTGCCCACAGATGTTTTATAGGCTGTCCTATATGCCCAAAGAACTGAGTGCAACTTTTGCTCCCAATCATTCCTATGTCCCTTAACAATCTTTGTGAGTGCTGTGCAGAGAATCTTGTTGGTACTCTCAGCTTGTCCATTGGTCTGGGGATGATAGGGTGCAGAACGCCTGTGAATTACCATAAATTCTTGAAGCAAAAGCTCTATGACCTCATTCACAAAGTGCACACCTTGATCACTAACGATTTCAATAGGTAAGCCATAGCGTGTAAACACGTACTCATACAAGAACTTGGCTGTGGTTCTGACATCATTTTTAACTGTAGCCTTTGCCTCTACCCATTTGGTCAAATAGTCAGTTGCGACTATAATATATTCGGCATGCGTGTGACGAGCTGGAGGTTTAATGGGACCGACAAAATCAATACCCCATTTTGCAAAAGCACGTGTGCTTAACATAGGCCGCAATGGCATATTGTCCTTTGTGATGGGAGGTTTGGTCCTTTGACAATCGTCACAACATTTTACATATTCTTCGGCATCCATTTGTAAGGTTGGCCACCAAAGCCTAGACCACCTAATCAACTTAGCTGTGGTATTGCGCGAAAAGTGTCCACCCCCAACACCTGCATGTGCATGAGTCAAGATTTTCAAGCAGTCAGCTTCACATACACACATGCGCAAGTTACCATCCTTGCCCCTCTTGTAGAGTTGGTTCTCTATCAGCAGATAGTTGGCCGCTTCAACTTCAATAGCATGCTTTCGATATCTAGGAGTTTTTTGATCAGTATGACCATGCTGAAGATAGTCCACAATATACTTACTCCAACTTGGTGTAGTTGAAATTTGGAATAATGTGACATTATGAATTGGCTGTTGAATTTGACATGAAGCACAGTTACGAACAAATTTTTCAGCATCCGCATGCATGGTAGGCCACCATTGTCCATCCTGAGATATACGTCGCACACAAGTAGTAGCTGATGCATGGATTCCATCGATACCCACATGTGCCCATTCCAAGATCTCCTCATATTGGTCAGGGTTAGGTATAAGTCGCAACACTCCATCATTACCCTGACGATATAATCTCCCTGAGATTAACTTGAATGGTCGCCATAGGTCCACATTAGGACCCGCTAGTTGTATCTGCCCACTTGTCAAAATTTCTAAGATGGGTTCAGACCATTTAGGAGCTGTCTCTACAAGGAAAAGTGTTGAATCTAACATATCATCATCCACACCCACCGGAGCTTTGCCAGAGGTGATTCGAGACAAATGATCTGCCCTAAGTTGAATTGTTCCTTTTCGTACTGCCACTTCAAAATCAAACAAGAAGGATGATAAACCACCTCACAATCCTTCCAGTTGCACAAGGCTTATTCACCAAATATAGCAGTGCTTGATGGTCCACAAAAAATATGAATTTGTTTGCCAAAAGGTAATGGCGAAACTTTTTCACTGCATATATCATGGACAAACCTTCTCTTTCTGTCGTGGTATAATTCTTCTCAGCATTGTTCAACTGTCGACTAGCATATGAGATTGGGAAATCCTTATTATGTTCTCCTGATTGAGCCAAAATACATCCAATTGCAAAGTTTGAAGCATCAATATGGACATGAAAGATTTGGTTCCAATCTGGTGTCCGTAAGATGGGTGCAGTCACTAATGCTTGCTTCAACTTTTCAAAGGATTCCTCACACTCATCAGTCCAATTAAACTTTACAAGAAGAGAATATGATGGTTTGGCTAGGACAGCGTACATGTAGATGAATCGACGATAATAGCCACAATGTCCCATGAATGTTTGTACCCCTTTAGGGTTGATAGGCCAAGGTAATGAGACAATGACATCAATTTTATCCATATCTATTGAAATCCCATTGTGAGAAACAATATGGCCCAAGATTTTCCCTTGTCTTACCATGAATTTGCACTTGTCAGGATTCAAGCGTATACGATAAAGTTGACACTTTTGAAACACAAGTCTGAGGTGTTCTATGTGATCATCACGCTCTTGTGAGTGAACACATAAATCATCCATGAAGATCTCAAGAAATTGCCTAAGGTACTCCTTGAATACATGACTCATTAACCGCTGAAAGGTTGCTGGTGCATTTGTTAGACCAAATGGCATAACACGATAGGCAAAGATGCCATCTTCAGTAGCAAAGGCTGTCTTGTGTTGATCCTTTGGATCAATTGACACTTAATTGTAACCGGAGAATCCATCCAAGAAACTATATGCCTTTTTCCCTGCAACTCGTTCTAGAACATGATCCGTGATTGGAAGTGGGTAATGATCACGTACAGTAGCTGCATTTACCTTCTTGAGGTTTACACATACTCGAAGTTTTCCATTTTTCTTGGGCACCACTACAATAGGGGAGACCCATTCAGTGTGTTCAATCTCATAGATAAATTCTGCCTCTAAGAGCTTGTCTATTTCTTCTTTTATCTTTCATGCAAAATTCTCATTGTAAGTATAAGGACGTTGCTTGGAAGGCTTTGCATCCTCTCGCAATGGAATTGTATGCTGACATATGCTTGGATCAACTCCTTTAAGGTCTTTATAACTCCAAGCAAAAACATCGCGATACTCCTTTATTGTTTGAGTTAATAACTTCTCCTCATCTAAGGACAAGTCTGTGGCAATCCACATGTAGCGAGGCTCTTCTCCTGGCTTAGCAATATCAATCTTTTTTGCATCTTCTGGACCATCATATGAAACCCCTGGCACGCTTGGTTTTTGTCGCATGGGCTGTTGAAGAACAATCTTCCGATCTTGAAGAGTGTACTGTGTGAAGTTGGGGGGAACATTGAGACCCTGTTCATTTCCACTTGAGTCGTCACTAATTGAAGACCATGTGGTTTTGAGCTCTCCTTTGCAATCTTGTATCAGATTTTTTTGTTCAACCGTTATCTTTGCACTTCCGACATTCTCTTTTGAATCGGTTTTAAACTTGAGTTTTGGTTTTTGTTTCTTCGTTTTTTTACAATTTTTGCTAACAGTTTTTAGCTTTTCTCCTGGTTGGAATCCATCTGATCGTTTTACTTGGTCTTTGATACTATCTTGTGCTTGGACATAGTATAGATATCCGTTCTTTCCTGAGAAGTGAGGTGGTGGTCGAGAGTGTTCATTCTTAACCTCCTCCTTTACTTTTTGTAGTCTCTCACGTCGTTCCCTCTCATCTTGTTTACGGATTCTCTTATGGCTCTTACAGCATTTACGTTTAGGTCGGTCACATCATTATCAAAATCAGAGTCCCATCCATCTTCCTTATCAGCATCATTAGCAGATTCGAGTGTTAAATCCTCCACTGAGACTTCCTCTACATGCAGTGCTGTTGTGGATGCATCCCCATAGTACAAAACATCTAGAAGGTCACATGGTTGTACCATTCGTATAGGAATAATGTCATATCCATCTGAGTCACAAAATTGAATTGGCTTAGGTAAAGTACAGGTCGATAATGTTGCAAGGACATGACTCCATTCTAGTGGATCAATTAAGTGCTCAGGGAAGGGTTGTGGAATGTATGCCTCATCTGATACACTTCGATTACCCTTAAGTCTCTCAGTGTTGAAATCCTTACATGAGGCTCCACACATCCACAGATCTTCTCGCCCATTTGACAATGTAACTCTTGAGCCCTCAGATGAAGCAGAATCAAACTCATCTATTGGAGACCTTGTTACATCACGATATGAGTGATTCTTTAGGTTGACCCTTGTGATGACAGAATCATGTCGGAGGTACAAATAATTGTATCCCCAATCTTGAATCATTTGAAATTGTCGCATGAATGGTCTACCCAATATAATTTATAGTTTGGATGTTTTCCAAAATCCACTACTGCAAAGGTGTGCTCATATTCAATCCCACATGTGGTGACCAATATGTTCTCAAGCAGCCCAAGGGGATGTTCTAAGCTTCCATCTGCTAGCTGCAAGCACATCTTGGTACTCCTAATAGCTGGTTTGCCCCACTTTTCCCAAATGGACCTTGTCACAATGCCCACTCTCCTGCACCACTATCAAGTATTGCAGTTGAAGCTACTTTTCGCACTTCTAATGGGAGGGTAGCATTTCCCTGATCGTCCTCACAAAATTTTCCTACTTTGTTGATAGGAATTGGCATAACATGCTTTGTCTCAGGGTGTATAGTACAATGATGGTGACCCTTTTGTAGCAATACCTGCTCTAACAAACATGTGGCAATATCATTCCACAACTCTGGACGAAGCTTTATCAAATCAAGCAAAGGTAAGGTACAAGGCACTCGTGCTGAGAAAATAGCTTGCACGATACCCATATCCTTCTCCTTTATCAACCTTTTATGCATAGAGGGTATCCTCAAGGTTTGAGAATAGTTCTCATATTCTCCCAAATATGATGGTAAGGTTTTCATTGTATGCTTACTTCTAGGAGAAACAATTGTTTGAACTTCCTCCTGGATGCTTGGGCGTCTAGAGTTGTTTTCTGTGCCCCTGGTAAAATCCACCTCAGAGAATGGAGGTGAAATAATAGAGGACATATTCTCATTAACTTTATCATGAACTGCTGCCCACATCTCATTTTCCATGTCCTCGTTAGCATCAATAACTTCATCATTGCATGGGAAGGTAAGGCTAGGTGGTGGCAGAATACCTTCTTTCAATGGGGTGTCAATTGGTGCAGACCTCTCGCTATGAGCTTGTGAGATGAGCTCACTTTTCATTTCCCGACTTGATGACACTTCTGGTATGGTTTCTAATGTTGGCTTAAGAGAGGTTGGGCCCCAAGGGATAGGTGGAGGTGGTCCCTCAAGTATTGATTGAGCTTCCCTAATGAGTTGCTGATGTACAGCTAGATTGATCTTCTCCTCACCATTAGGAACTCAATGGAGTCTTCTTGGGCCCTTTAATTTGCCATGAGGTTATGGAAACGTTTAACTTTTTGACAAATAGGAGCCCGCCATGTAAGCAAAAACCATTGGTTTGTAAGAGAGGTGTAAGAGTGGTCAAAGGGTGCACTTTTTTCCCCAAAAAGGGGGGGGGGGCAATTTTACAATTTTCGGACCTCCATAACTTCTACATACAATCTCCGATCTGAGCGGAGATTACAGATCCGTGATCTACGCATCAAGAGCTTTCCATAGATATGTTACATGATATGGTTTTATCCGCTAGATTTTAAATTCCATTTTCCCCCCCAAATTCAAATTCGAATAAAGTAACCGTTTTGAAGCTTCAAATTAGAAAACGTTTCTTCTTAAGAGAAAAGGTTTGACTCCCTTAAACTGCCAAATAAAAGGGCCCAAGAAGACTCCATTGAGTTCCTAATGAAGGGTTTGGGTATTCTTGAAGCTTCTTGGGTAGCTCAGATAAAGCTGCAATGCGACTTCTATGAGCATCAATGATGGCATCTAGAGTCTCATTCACCTTATCCATAAAAACAGAACCCCCAGAACTATCCTCGGCCTCATCTTGTTTAGCACTAGGCCCAGGTTGAGGTTGATGCTCCTCATGCACTTCTTGGGATGTAAAAGTTTGATCCCTCATGTTTTGTTTAGAGACTTCCTGAGAACTAGTGGATGCACTTTTAGTTCGCTTGTTGCGGTACTTTTTCCTCCTAGTGGTCCTTTTTCTATTGGAATGTAGGGTCTTGTCCACTAGATTTGCCTTTGCATCCCTAGTTCGAGGTGTCTCATCCGTCTGCATTTCGGCATTTCGTGTCTGTGATCCAGTCATGACTCTAAGTGGCACGACATCCTCATTCTCTGATGAAGGTGGCGATGGAACTGCCCCTACAAGGTTTAGTGAGACCTTTGGTTGAGAGGTGCCTTCCTCATGTGGTTTCAGCAAACAATCCTTTGGGAAGTGTTCTACACAACTCCCTAGACAATATCTTGTCTAGTGCGCTAGTAAATCCAGACCAGATAGCCAACCTAGTACTAAGGAGATTGGGACAAACCTATCGCCCACCCATGCAGCCACAACAACAGCAGCAGTGAATGAGGAGTGTACTACCTACAGGTCCTCATCTTTGTGGAGCATGTGGCGGTAACCATAAAATCGAGGAATGTAATACCTTTTCTCCTCTAGTCACAAACCAACCCATAAAGAAGTGGTGCCAAGCTTGTGCTTGGAACTTTACCCACACCACACAGGAATGTACTCGCATTGCAAGAATGAGACATGAGCGTGAGCAGCAAAGGGGTGGAGTGGCTCCACAAATTCATCAACAGTATACTAATTTTGAACGTAAGCCACTGATGGCTCAAGAGCAAGCACGACCTATTCTTGGAGCTCAACCTCCTGCTCCTGGGACTGCTCCTGTGAGGGTTGTTGACTACGACAATTCAAATATGTGTAGAGACTTGGTAAACCCAGGCTATGTGGAGGAATATGCATCATATTCATCCAAGGAAAATCTCTTTGAAAGTCCCGCATATCAAAGCCAAGCGCTGGTGGAGGCTCAACCAGGGGAACAAAATTCTTTGATGTTGCTAGGCGGCTACCAACCTAGGACTCCAGGCCCCTCAGGTCAATGGCAGCAAAGGAAAGTAGAAGCCAAACTAATGGGCCCCTGTTATGAGTGCGGAGAACCCCATTGGGCTCGTGATTGTCCACATCGCTCAAAGCAAGCAGCTCGATCCAATACAACAGTACCACAGTTTCCAGTATCACGTGGGTTCAATAGAAGGACATTTAAAATATTTAAAACTTACAGAAATATATTTACAGAGGGGATTTATTTATTGTATTTTTAAAAAAAATGACAGATTTGAATAGGAAAGGATACATTATATTCACTAAAAAATTCACAGATAAGGGACTTTTTAAATAGGCCTTGAACGCACGTGATATAGAGGATTTACATATAGTGACCCCCCCGAGGATAGCATCCCCTTTAACTAACCTTCTCAAGAAGAGTACGGTGTTTCAGTGGACTGCAATCTGTCAGAGTGCCTTTGATAAACTGAAGATAGCCTTAGTAACCTTGTCCGTAAGTTACCAGATTTTACCAAACCCTTTGAGGTAGTTACTGATGCCAGTGAGTTTTCCTTAGGCGGTGCTCTGATGCAGGAAGGTCATGCAGTGGCCTATGAATCCAGAAAACTCAGAACACATGAGAGAAATTATGTTGTCTCTATGACTTGGAGTTACTCTCAGTAGTGTATAATGCTCTGAAGTTGTGGAGACATTATCTTTTGGGACAAAGGTTCACCTTGATGTGACAGATCATCAGAGTCTGAAGTGGATCTTCACCCAAAGGGATCTCAACATGCATCAAAGGAGATGGTTGTAGACCCTGCAGGAATTTGATTTTGAAATTAAGTATCGGTCGAGGAAAGAAAATGTGGTGGCAGATGCACTTAGCAGAAAAGCCTCCTTGCTTGCAAATACAGTGGTGTCAAATCCATTGATCAATGAAGCAAAGGAGAAAATCATGCATGATAATTTCTTTGCCCCTATTGCTACCCTTTTGATGCAAGAAAGCAAGACTTCTCAATCAGGAAATGAGTCGAGCTCTTGGGTACAAATTGGATGAAAGATGCATGTATTATAATAATCGGCTATGTATCCCCAATGATGAGAGTATAAAGGGAAGACTTCTGAGAGAAGCCCATGATAGCCTGATAGCTGGGCATCCAGGGTTTATAAAAACCTATAGTTCTGTGAAGAAAAGCTTCTTCTGGCCAGGACTCAAAAAGGATGTACTTGATCATGTGTCAGAGAGTCAAGATGCCAGGGAAACTGCAGCCTCTAGACATTTCACTGATGAAGTGGGAATGTATCAGTATGGACTTTGTCACTCGATTACCTTCAGTGCAATCAGGTTACAACTCCATTTTTATGGTAGTTGACAGGCTAACCAAAGTTGACAGGCTAACCAAAGTTGCCCATCTGATTCCAGTGAAAGAAACATACACTGCAGTGGATGTTGCCAGAGTTTTTCTTAAAGAGATCTTTAGATTGCGTGGCTTACCCTTAGGAGGATAGTAAGTGACAGAGATCCCAAATTTACATCAAAATTGTGGATTGCATTCTTCGAGGCAATAGGAACTTTCTTGGATCTCAGCACAGCCTATTACCCCGAAATAGATGGTGAGACTGAAAGAGTGAACTAGGTAATAGAAGATATCCTTTGGTCATGCTACGGCAAGGAACCCAAGAAGTGGTTAAGCCATTTGCATCTGGTCGAATTTGCTTACAATGCTTCTTATCATCGAAGCATTAGGAGAAGTGGTTAAGCCATTTGCATCTGGTTGAATTTGCTTACAATGCTTCTTATCATTGAAGCATTGGGATGCTTCTTATCATCGAAGCATTGGGATGCTTCTTATCATCGAAGCATTGGGATGAGTCCTTTCAAAGCTTTGTATGGGGACAAGATTACCTTACACTGTTGACTTGGTCTGATCCATTGATCAGAGTCGAGATGTCCAGACAAATGCAATCAATCCGTAAAGATATAAAGGCAACCCAAGATAAGCAAAAGCAGTATGGAGATAAAAAGAGATCAGAGAGAGAGTTTAAAGAATCAGATATGGTCTTCATTCGAGTACGACCAAAAAGAAGTTCCTTATCCTTAGGGAAGCACAAGAAGCTCTCTCCAAGATACTGTGGGCCATATGCTGTTATATAAAGAAAGTGGGCGATTTAGCCTACAAACTTCTTCTACCTCCCCATCTCAAGGTTCATTAGGGAAAGGTTGAGGTCTATAGGGGCCCTTTAAGCTGCCATATTATGATTTTAATGACTTTTTGTTAATATGTTAAGTTTCTTTGACTTTAGATACCTTCTTATTCTTCAAATGGCTAGAAGTTTGAATTTCAAAGTTTCCCGCCAAAATTGAATTAAAAATTGAGTGGGCAAAACTATATCATGTGACATATCTATGGAAAGAGCTCAGTGAGTAGATTCTGGATCTCTAATCTTCGACAAATTTTGTGAGATCCCTCAGCCCCCTCCGCGCACCGGGGACTCCCGGTAGTTGACAGCGGAAGCAGCCCCCTCATGCGCAGGGCAGGGATTCTCACTCGAGGCCTCGCCCTCGAATGTCCGGGCACGAGACTAGGCTGGTGGTCACTCCAAAAACCGAAACCGGGAAAAATTCCCATGCCCGGAAAGCAGGGACGATTCCACCTTTATGAATTTTTTTAACGAATTTTTCTAACGTGATCAATTCTAAGCTATCCTTCAACTGAATAAACCAGATAGAAGGAAACTATCTTTGATATAATTTGATCATTTTAGTAAATTCAATGCTTTTTCCTGATCAAGATCAGGCACAGGCGTTGATCCACTTATTTGAAAAATTTATCAGGGAATTGTCTAACTACTCAAATCTTAGCGTAATCCTAAGATTTTTCAGTTTGATTATTAAAACTCCACTGATTCCAGCCTAACCCCATCCGGCCCATGGGTTAGCCACCACCCTACCACTGGAATCGGTGGAACCAAACAAGTACTCACCCACCCATAATTGAATTGCCTTTCTTAACTTTAGCTTTAGAAAACAGATACGCACACACTCCTCTTTATTAAAACTTTAATAAAAACAATCCTTGATAAACAATTTACGGGGTACACATGTCATACTTCAAAATGTCCGTTGAGTCTTTGTTTCTCACAAAACAGTATCACTCTGGACTCTCCGTTGAGACCAGCGAGTCAACAACGAGATCCAGTGATAGATTACAAAAAAAAACATAGGTCCATCATATAATATCTTCCTCGACATACGCATGGATGTCCTCGGCACCGCGAGCCCGTGCATCACCTGGTCAGAACCCTCCAGGATCCTCCTTAGGTGTCCTGGCACTTCACTCAGGGACCGCTTCATCGGCCCTCGTCCATCGTACCGACGGAAGCGCACCATTTTAACCATACCGAGGCTGGTCAAGACCTCGGCAAGCTTTGCCACGTGAGCTGTCCCTCGAACACTCCCCGCCAACTATTGCAACTGACTTCCCTTAGATAAACATATATGCTAAATGCTCCCTCTAGCATTCTGGTGTAAGACAGTCTTTTAAGAAGGCAGGGTTTCTATGCAAGGTTACAATTTTGATTTTGTTTGGATACCATGAGTATATCTTAAATCTGTATCTCAATACTTCTAGATCCACTCTTCAATTCCAAACAGAATTCCTCGAATTCTGTTAACTTGATCCTCAGATCAAAATCAAAAGTCTTAACCTAGTTTCAGTGGTCAATAGTCTGAATCAGAGTTTAGGTTTGGAAAGGTTCTTCCTAAAATTATCTTTCTCAAAAGGTACTATCTCAATTTCTCTTTTTCTAAATTTCTTTCGACGAATATTTATTTACGGATCTCAAAAACATGAATTTCTTGAGGAATATTCATTTACGTCGATCTCCAATTAAAAATTATCTTTTATGCATACTCTTATGCATGAAAATCAATTAGGATAAAAGTAACAGTTTTATAATAAAAATTTATCTTTTATGCATACTTCTATGCATTAAAATCAAATATGATAAAAGTAACACTTTTATAATAAAAATTTATCTTTTATGCATACTTCTATGCATTAAAATCAAATATGATAAAAGTAACACTTTTATAATAAAAATTTATCTTTTATGCATACTTCTATGCATTAAAATCAATTATGATAAAAGTAACACTTTTATAATAAAAATTTATAGTTCTATGCATTAAAATCAAATATGATAAAAGTTAAACTTTTATAATAAAAATTTATCTTTTATGCATACTTCTATGCATTAAAATCAAATATGATAAAAGTAACACTTTTATAATAAAAATTTATCTTTTATGCATACTTCTATGCATTAAAATCAAATATGATAAAAGTAACACTTTTATAATAAAAATTTATCTTTTATGCATACTTCTATGCATTAAAATCAAATATGATAAAAGTAACACTTTTATAATAAAAATTTATCTTTTATGCATACTGTTATGCATGAAAATCAATTAGGATAAAAGTAACACTTTTATAATAAAAATTTATCTTTTATGCATACTTCTATGCATTAAAATCAAATATGATAAAAGTAACACTTTTATAATAAAAATTTAGCTTTTATGCATACTTCTATGCATTAAAATCAAATATGATAAAAGTAACACTTTTATTAAAAAAATTTATCTTTTATGCATACTTCTATGCATTAAAATCAATTATGATAAAAGTAACACTTTTATAATAAAAATTTATCTTTTATGCATACTTCTATGCATTAAAATCAAATATGATAAAAGTAACACTTTTATAATAAAAATTTATCTTTTATGCATACTTCTATGCATTAAAATCAAATATGATAAAAGTAACACTTTTGATATATATATAAAAATTTATCCTTTATGCATACTTCTATGCATGAAAATAAAAAATGATAAAAGTAACACTTTTGATATAAAAAAATTTATCCTTTATGCATACTTCTATGCATGAAAATCAAAAATGATAAAAATAACACTTGATATAAAAAATTTATCATTTATACACATAATCAAAATGCATCTTCTATGCATGAAAATGATACTTTAGAATATAGAAACCATAAGGATTACTTATTTAGAGCAATAAAAGATAAATTTTATGCATACTAATTTCTAAAAATTTTGCTATAACCTCCTTTGTATGGCTGACCATTTTTAAAATTTTTAAGTCTTTAAAACTAGTTAAAAGTGCACCAAAACACATAATCAAAATGCATCTTCTATGCATGAAAATGATACTTTAGAATATGGAAACCATAAGGATTACTCTTTTAGAATAATAAAAGATGAATTTTATTTCACTAATTTCTAAAAATTTTGCCATAACCTCCTTTGTATGGCTGACCATTTTTTAAATTTTTTAGTCTTTAAGACTAATTAAAAGTGCACAAGAGTATTGAAATTATCCTAAAGTAAATATTTTTTCACTTAATTAAGACAAACATTATAAAAACTTGACTTTAATTATTAACCATTCACCTAGGATAGAGAATGGTTGGTTTTGCTAGAGAAGAGAGGGGAATGCCTTTTTGTAATGAGGCATAACATTATAGAGAAGACATAAAGCATAAAAACTATTTAAAACCATAAAATAAGTGAAAAAAGAAGAATCACCAACTTACTAATGACTTTGATAGCTTTCCTTTGGCTTGATGGTTTGAGGGTTCAACTCTTGTTTGGACAAAAGTGGCCACCAATCTTTGGAAGAGGTAAATGTAAAAAACTAGTGAATTATTAATAAATTCACAGTTCTTGGCTTGGGAGGAGTAGAGTAACAGTGCATAAAATACTATTGAGTTTTAATAAAGAGGAAGGCTTCTATTTATAGGAAGAAGTGAGCTCCTAACCAAACAAACTGATTCTAGAATTTTCCAATTCAGTTTGGTCAATTTTTGACCATTTTTAGGTCAGTTGAGCTAACTTTTTGGAACTAGACTTAAATTAGGAGAGAGGAGAGATGAAATATCTCAATTTTTGAAGATTTAAAACTCAATTGCACATGTGAAGTAGGCGCCTCATTCATGAGGGAAAAATCCCCATGCAGAGGTGTCAAAAATGCATCATTACTTCTAAATATCTCCCCTTTTTAACTATTAGCCTTGTCCTTATTCAACTCTTTATCTTATGTGAGTATTTACTTCTAAATATCTCCCCTTTTTAAACTATTAGCCTTGTCCTTATTCAACTCTTCATCTTATGTGAGTATTTACTCATTTTTGGGGGATTTTTCTTTTATTTCTTCATTTATCTCCTCCTTACATTTGGATGAATCTTATTGGTCCATAGGAACCTTAATTTAAATTTTCGAAAAAATCTTCACCCCTAGGATAATGCCTCTTGATCAGATTATACTTAATTTCTAATGCACCTTCTGAAAATCTATTTGAACTTCTGTTTCTGGGAAACTTATTTTAATAAGATGAGATATTTTTCTATCTAAAAATATTCAAAATCTGAATATTCTCTCTCTAGAATATTTTCTCTCTCTAGGCTAAAACAGTTAGAAACAAGATCTTTTATATTTCTAAAGAGGGATTTGATTACACGGGAAGATGCTGGACATCTTGAGAGGCTGGGGAGGAATCTTACATTCTCTCCCACTTGAAAAACACGAGATATCCTCATCTCGCAAACTGGGGATAATCTCGCAAAACAGATCGGCTTCATTCTCCCAGGTGGCATCTTCAAAAGGATAGAACTTCCATTTTACTAATAATTCTCTGAGAATTCTGTTCTTGAGAATCTTTTCTTGAGCATCGAGAATTTCTTTAGGTTGGAGTTCCATCTGTCCTTGGGTTGAAGAGGTTAGGATTTCATCATCAAGCATATGATTTGGGCTTGGCACATATTTCTTTAGAAGGCTTACATGAAATACATTATGAACTTTGAGATGAGGAGGCAGAAGAAGCTCGTATGCTAAGTCACCTACTTTCTTTGTAATCAGATATGGCCCCACAATATCTGGGGGATAACTTCTTGTACTTCCCAAGAGATAAGGAACTTCTTTTGGGCCGTACTCGAATGAAGACCATATCTGCTTCTTTGAATTCTCTATATGTCCTCTTCTTATCTGCATATTGCTTCTGTCTATCCTGGGCAGCTTTAATATCTTTACGAACTGACTGCATCTGCTGCTCCATGTCGTCAAGCATCTGTCTGGACATCTGGACCCTAATCAATGGGTCAGACCAAGTTAATGGAGTTAAGCAATCTTATCCATACAGAGCTTTAAAAGGGCTCATCTCGATACTTCGGTGATAAGAAGCATTGTAGGCGAACTCGACTAGGTGCAGATAGCTTAGCCACTTCTTGGGTTCCCTACCACAGCATGACCGAAGTATATCTTCAATTACTTGGTTCTCTTTCAGTTTGACCATCGGTCTCAGGGTGATAAGCTGTGCTGAGATCCAAGAAAGTTCCCACTGCTTCGAAAAATGCAGTCCAAAACCTTGAAGTAAATTTGGGATCTCGGTCACTTACTATTCTCCTGGGTAGGCCATGCAATCTAAAGATTTCTTTGAGGAACACTCTGGCCACATCCACTGTAGTGTAGGTTTCTTTTTACTGGAATCAGATGGGTGACTTTGGTTAGTTTGTCGACTACCACGAAGATGGAGTTGTAACCTGATTATACTGAAGGTAATCCAATAATGAAGTCCATACTGATACATTCCCACTTCATCTGGGGGATGTCCACCAATGGATGTAACTTCCCAGGCATTTTTACTCTCTCAGCTTTGACTTTCTGGCATGTCAAACATTGACGTACATGATTCAGCACATCCTTTTTCAAACCAGGCCAAAAGAAGCTTTTCTTTACAAACATGTAGGTCTTGATGAAACCTGGATGTCCTGCAATAAGGCTGTCATGGGCTTCATTCAGAATTTGCACTTTGGTTCCCTCATCATTGGGAATGCATAGCCTGCGATTATAATACATAATGCCATCATCCAGGCTGTACCCTTGAACTCTGTTCAACTCCTGCGGAGTTTTGCTTTCCTGCATAAGTAGGGTAGCAATAGGGCCAAAGAATCTATCCTGCATGATCTTCTCTCTTGCTTCAATAATCAAGGGATTTGATATTACAGTAATTGCAAGCAAGGAGGCTTTTTTGCTGAGGGCATCTGCTACCACATTCTCTTTGCCTGGGCGGTACTTGATTTTAAAATCAAATTCCTGCAAGGTCTGCATCCACCTTTGGCGCATGTTGAGGTCCTTCTGAGTAAAGATCCACTTTAAGCTCTGATGATCTATCATCAAAGTGAATCTTTTTCCCAGTAGGTAATGTCTCCACAACTTTAAGGCATAGACTACTGAAAGCAATTCCAAGTCGTGGACAGCATAATTCCTCTCATGCGTTCTGAGCTTTCGGGATTCATAGGCCACTGCATGACCTTCGTGCATGAGAGCACCTCCCAGGGCAAAACCACTTGCATTAGTTACTACCTCAAAGGGTAGAGAAAAATCTGGTAGCTTCAGAACGGGATGTAGAAAGATTCAAAAGTGAAGGAAGACCCTTTCCCCGGAGTACTTTCTCAGGAACCCCACCTCTTTCAAAAAATTAGAAGGATGAGCTCAGAACCGAAAACCGATGTTTTGGATGCCAGGGTTTTGGTCACCAGTTAAAAGACTGCCCGACTCCTACCATGTCAAGAGGACAGGGAAGTCAAGGACCCCAAATTCCGAGACCAACCCCTTCATACCAATCTAATCAAGGTCCATCTCGCCCAAGCCAGGGAAGTCAAGGACCCCAAATTCCGAGACCAACCCCTTCATACCAATCTAATCAAGGTCCATCTCGCCCAAGCCAGGGAAACCCCAGAAGAACTCCAGCTCAGCCATCTGCCTCTATCCAAAGCAATCTCAGAACTCCTTCCCAGAACTGGGGCAACAAAAGAGAAAGAGTTCTACCTCAGACTGCAACAGCCAGAGCAGTCACAATTTCAGATGTAGTAGAAGAGAAAAAAGGGCAGATCTATGCTGCAATTGAAAATCAAGGGCCTAACCAGCAGTTCTCCATCATCCATACTCCAGCAGAGTATCAGGGTAAGCCTTTTAAGCTTTTGATTAATTCAGGCAGTTCTCATTCATTCATTTCCCCTGGATGCTTGCTTAAGCTAGTCTTAGAACAGAAATCAGGGAAACCTATGCAAGTTGAATTGGCCAGTGGGAAGACTCTTTTCACTCACCATGAGACAGATCTTATCCAGTTTAATCTAGATGGTAATGTAACCGACTGTCAGTTCAAAGTCTTACCTCTAGGGGTTTTTGACGAGATCCTTGGAATGGATTGGCTCCACAAAAATCAAGCTGACATACACTAGAACCATTTCCTTCCATGACCTTCACGGGAACAAAGTCCATGGAACTGGAGTTTCCAGATCCCCAGACCTTCAGTTACTAAAAGCTTCCAGGTTACTGAAAGGACTAGGAAGAAGCAGCAAATTTACGTTGTCAAAATGAACCCAGTAGACTCAAAGCTTAAAGCTAAAGAACCAGAATGGTTAAGTGAATTTGATGATCTATTCCCAGCAGAGCTAACTGAAATGCCTCCAATTCGGGAAGTAGATCATGTGATTGAATTGACCCCCTACGCTCATACAAAATGCCAGTTCCTGAAGCCATCGAACTCAAGGAATAGCAACTTAGGCAGCTGTTAGAACAAGGGTTTGTAAGACCCAGTGTTTCACCTTGGGGTGCGCCAGTTCTCTTTCAGAAAAAGAAAGATGGAACGCTTAGACTCTGTGTGGACTACAGAGGTCTAAATCAGCTGATAGTTAAGAATAAGTATCCTATCCCAAGAATTGATGAGCTTTTGGACAGGCTAAATGGAGCCCAGATCTTCACAAAAATAGATCTCAAATCCAGGTACTACCAGATCAGGATCAATGATCCAGATATACCAAAAACAGCCATCAATACTCACTATGGGCATTATGAATTTACTGTCATGCCGTTCAGATTAACTAATGCCCCAGCTACATTCAATCGCCTAATGCTAGACATCCTCAGAGAATACTTGGATGATTTTGTTCTAGTTTTCTTTGATGACATTCTGATTTACTCAAGGAATGTAGCTGACCATGAGACTCATGTCCGAAAAGCTCTTGAGATTCTAAGGAAGCATCAACTCTTTTCCAAAAAGAGCAAATGCACTTTCTGTGCCAACCACATTGAATACTTGGGCTTTCTGGTATCCAAAGATGGAATTTCTCTAGATTCTGTAAAAATCCAAGCTGTCATAGATTGGCCCGAACCAAAGACAGTGAAAGAAGTCAGAGGATTCTTGGGATTGACTAGTTGGTATAGAATTTTTATACCAAAGTATGCTCTCATAGCTTCCCCCCTGACTAACCTTCTCAAAAAGAATACCCCATTTCAATGGTCTGCCAAGTGCCAAAGTGCTTCTGATAAGCTGAAGACCGCCTTGGTAACCAGTACAAAGGCTTTGGCAAAATCTTTTGCCATTCTTACTGCTTCAGCCATGGACACTGGCTTGGCATTTTTGACCAGTGTGTCCAAGGGTTCGTTCATTCCTCGAATGAACCTGGCCATGAGTTGCTCTTCATCTCAAGAGGTGGTGAATATTTGAGTAGAAGAGCAAAGGCCCGGTGATATTCTTCGATGGTTTTGCTCTCCTGCTTTAGCTCTAAGAATTCGTTCATTTTGGTTTCCAAAAATCCAGGATACTTCTATGCATGAAAATAAAGAATGATAAAAATAACACTTTTGATATAAAAAATTTATCTTTTATACACATAATCAAAATGCATCTTCTATGCATGAAAATGATACTTTAGAATATAGAAACCATAAGGATTACTCTTTTAGAATAATAAAAGATGAATTTTATTTCACTAATTTAATCATTAACCATTCACCTAGGATAAAGAATGGTTGGTTTTGCTAGAGAAGAGAGGGGAATGCCTTTTTGTAATGAGGCATAACATTATAGAGAAGACATAAAGCATAAAAACCATTTAAAACCATAAAATAAGTGAAAAAAAGAAGAATCATCAACTTACTAATGACTTTGATAGCTTTCCTTTGGCTTGATGGTTTGAGGGTTCAACTCTTGTTTGGACAAGAGTGGCCACCAATCTTTGGAAGAGGTAAATGTCAAAAACTAGTGAATTATTAATAAATTCATAGTTCTTGGCTTGGGAGGAGTAGAGTAACAGTGCATAAAACACTATTGAGTTTTAACAAAGGGGAAGGCTTCTATTTATAGGAAAAAGTGAGCTCCTAACCAAACAAACTGATTCTAGAATTTTCCAATTCAGTTTGGTCAATTTTTGACCATTTTTAGGTCAGTTGAGCTAACTTTTTGGAACTAGACTTGAATTAGGAGAGAGGAGAGATGAAATATCTCAATTTTTGAAGATTTAAAACTCAATTGCACATGTGAAGTAGGCGCCTCATTCATGAGGGGGAAATCCCCATGCAGAGGTGTCAAAAATGTATCATTACTTCTAAATATCTCCCCTTTTTAACTATTAGCCTTGTCCTTATTCAACTCTTCATCTTATGGAGTATTTACTTCTAAATATCTCCCCTTTTTAAACTATTAGCCTTGTCCTTATTCAACTCTTCATCTTATGTGAGTATTTACTCATTTTTGGGAGATTTTTCTTTTATTTCTTCATTTATCTCCTTCTTACATTTGGATGAATCTTATTAGTCCATAGGAACCTTAATTTAAATTTTTGGAAAAATCTTCACCCCTAGGATAATGCCTCTTGAACAGATTATACTTAATTTCTAATGCACCTTCTGAAAATCTTTTTGAACTTCTATTTCAGGGGAACTTATTTTAATAAGATGAGATATTTTTCTATCTAAAAATATTCAAAATTTGAATATTCTCTCTCTAGAATATTTTCTCTCTCTAGGCTAAAACAGTTAGAAACAAGATCTTTTATATTTCTGAAGAGGGATTTGATTACACAGGAAGATGCTGAACATCTTGAGAGGCTGGGGAGGAATCTTACAAATTTTGAGTTCATATGTAGAAGTTATGGATGTCCGAAATTTCAAAAACTTTCCCTCCACTTTTTGGGAATGAAAAGTACAAAAAGGCATCTTCTAGAGAAGCTTTTGACCACCTTTAATCACCCAACATTTTTGTATACATGGCATCACATGATTGGCTCCTTTCCTTAATAACCTTTTAATCACATGGCATCTTAAAGGGCCCCTATAGACCTCAACCTTCCCCTAATGCATGATGTATTCCATGTTAGTTTGCTTAAGAAATATGTACCCAGCCCGAGTCACGTGCTTGATGATGAACAATTGATCTCTCCGCCTCAAGGCCAGATGGTACTGCAACATGAACAAATCCTTGACGTTTGGGAGAAGATTCTCAGGAGTAGAGTCCTTAGCGAATTTTTAGTAAAGTGGAAGTTCTTCCCTCTAGAAGATGCCACCTAAGAGAAAGAAGAAGAGTTGGCAAAAGATTACCCCCACTTTGCGAGATGAGGACATCTTGCCTTTTTCAACTGGGAGAGGATGTAAGATTCCTCCTCAGCCTGAATAATGAATAAGCTTTACTTCAATCCCCTGTAATCATTCCCTGTTTCTGAATACAAGAAAATATTATTTTTCCTTATTTTTACCTAGAGAGATGAAAAATTCTAGAGAGTGGTAATTTAATATTGAGATATTTTTGGATATATAAACTCTATAAATATAAAAAATATATTTTCCTAAAATAAAAAATTAAAATAAATTTTTCAAGGTGCATTAGGAATCAATTGAAATTGATTTAAAAGACCTTAGCCTAAGGGTCAAGATTTTCAGAAAATTTTGAATTATGGTCCAATTAATGTTCTTATGGACCAATAAGATTAATCCAAGTGTTGGGATGAGATAAATCCAATGAATAAAATGAAATACCCAAAAAATTAGTAAATGCCTACATAAGATGAAGAGTTGACTGAGTACAAGATTTATTAGTTAGAAATTATGAAATATTACTAAACAAATGAGATATTTTGGAGTAATCATACAATTTTGACACCTTGGTAAGGAAAGGGGGAGCCTTCAAGGAGGCGCTATTTCACACATATGAATGAGTTTTAAACTAAAAAATATTAAGATATTTTTATCTCTCCTCTCTCTTGGATTAAACCAAATAAAAAAGGGAGCCAAACTGGTCCAAATCTTGTCCAAATTCAGCCAAACTGAAGCTGAAAAATTCTAGAAATTAGTTGGACTCAGTTAGTGGCCTCCCTCACCTACTATAAATAGACCCTCATTCTTTTGTATTCTCATCTATGAACTAGACCATGCTAGTATTACCTTAAAATAAGCATATTTTCTATTATCCCCTAAACATCCTCTACAAATTGGAGAGATTGGAGCTTCTCTCTCTCTTCAACCTTCCTTGGAGCTTCCTGAAAATAAAAAAAACCAATTGATTGGTTGGAGGCCTCTCCTAAGAATAGAGAATCAAGCAAAATTTTTTGGACCTAAAAAGGGCCTCCTAATAAGGATTCCTAATTTTAAGGGATTAGAGCTTAAAAAGCTGGGCTTAAGGGGAGACAAAGGGTATGATGACCCCTATTTTTTACCTTTCCACATCAGTCATACCCCCTAGTTTCACTTTTTAAAGGGAATATTCTCATACTCTCTCTCTTACTTTTTGACTTTTCTCATACTTTCTCTCTTACTTTTTGAATTTTTTATCTTCACTCTCTACAAATTATATCTTTCTTGTCAGTTTGAAATCTCCTTTCTCATTAACTCCCACCATATCTCCCTTCCACATCAGCAAAACATTCTCGTATTTAGGTGGATCCCAAAAAGTGAAAATTTTTTATTTTTTATTTTTTTACATTTTGAGGTGGAAAAAACACCACCCAACCAATATGTATGATGAAAATAAAAATTTCCCTCCAAAAAGCTTATAATTCAAGGGTCACATGAGAAGCCTGTCAGGAGCCAGTACATCCATAATTAACTGTCAGGTCCCTACAACCCCATAAACAACATAACTAACTGTCAGGAACCACTACATCCCATGAGATTCCAAATTGTGGGGACTCCAAAAATTATTATTTTTTTAATTTTTCTCATAAATGTAATTTATTGATGAAAAACTCCATGTTAGTATATTTGTATATCAAAAATATCATTTTCTACTTAGAAAAATGTTGCCATATATATAGGCAGTAATGTGTGTGAACACACTTAGGACCGTCGGGGCACTTTTTTCCTCTTTAGGAGGTTTTTTTCCCCGGCTTGTATATACGCCCATCATTCTAGGGCTAACTTATCTTTTGTTACAATACATTGACACAATCTAATACATTGTGTGTTGTGTGCATTCTTGCTTCTTCTTCTCCAAGCTTTGTGTGCTTTCCTGCAACCCTAATTCTAACAATTGGTATCAGAGCAAGCATCGGCTCCCAGGGCTACGCCACCAGCACCCTCCGACTCACGTTCTCCAATTGAGGTGAGCTTTCACGAGCACTTGTAGGTCCCTATACTCTATAAATCATCCTGTAGGACTCTGCATTATCAGAAATTGCATCTGAGGTCGTTTCGGGCTCTGTTTTTGCATTACAAGCACAGGTGTTCGCGTCATTTTGTGCAGAAATTTCGATAGTGCAGTTTTCTACAAAACAGGCATACGTATTCTATTGTGGACTGTGCTACATAGCACAAGTTGTTTTCTGTTCAGTCTTTACTTCATTAGAGGTAGCTTTTGCATCAGTTTCAGTCAGTGGCCATGGTTGATAACAGTAATGATGTATTTCGCATGTTGTATGCTGATGACAAATTGGATGGAGACAGCAACTACCCACTTTGGGCATACATGATGCAGCATGTTTTAGTTGCAAAAGGAGTCTGGAACATTGTGCAGGGTATGGATGTACGTCCAGGTTCTGTGGATGTAGGATCTGTTGAGGATGTTGCAGGTTCTAGTAGCTCTACTGTTGCTGCTGTTTTACCCACTGCTGAACAAGCTCGTTGGGATGATAAAGATGCGCAGGCTCATGCCTTGATTGCACTTTTTGTCAAACATAACATCACCCCATATATTCGTTCAACTAAAACAGCAAAACATGCATGGGATATTCTAGCAGGTTTGTATGTAGGTCATAACGAGGTAAAAATCTCTTACCTGCGTAAAGAGCTAGAATCGAAGATTATGCAGGAAGATGATGACATGAATGTTTTTCTTGTTGAGATTAAAGATCTCAAGAAACAGTTGATTTCTGCAGGTGAGATTATTCCTGATCATTCTCGTGTAGACTGTTCTTGATGCTTTACTTGAGTCATATTAGACTTTTTCTTCCACGTGGAGACTTCTTACTGAGGACAGACCTGATGTTGTTAAGTATGATACTTTAGTCAACAAGCTCTTGCAAGAACCACAGTCCAGGAAAAACAGGGCTAGGCAGCATGCAGTTGATCAAGCATTTGTTGTTTGCTGCCCAGCAGAGAAGAGGTGGTGAGGCAGCCCCTTCCAAGATTTCTTCTCCTATTAGTAGGTCTGCAACTTCTTCTCCTTCCACGGGTACAATAGATATGAGAAGGCTCTTGATAAAGGCAAGAAAAAAATGAGGTGTAACTATTGTAAGGCAACTGATCATGTCATTAAGAATTGCCCTAAGCTAAAGGTTAAAGAGGCAAAGAAGTAAGAGTCAAATGCAGCCACAATAGCGGATGCTTCTACAAATGCACATTCTGTAAATATATTATGCAAATATTGTGCAGGATACAGAATGGGTGTTTAGCGTGTATTGCCAGTATGATCCATCTGTACATGATGCATGTTTGGCAATTTTTGTTGACTCTCATGTATGGTATTTTGATAGTGGTGCTACAAAGCACATTACCTCGCATCGTGATATGTTCACTTGTCTTGAGGCTGTCCCTAATGGGAATACTATCACATGTGCCAATAATGCTTCTTACCCAGTGAAGAGCATTGGTAAAATTATGCTTACTGCTGCAAATGGTAGCGCTTTCATACTTTCAGATACTTTGTATGTGCCAGGGATAAAGAAGAATCTATTGTTTGTCTCTGCGCTTGCTAGACTTGGATTTGTAGTCAAATTTGTGGATGACAGATGTACTGTTCATGATTTGACTTCTGGTGATACGATTATTGCATCTGGCATCTTGTTTCGTGGGCTGTATAGGCTCAATTCTTATGACAAATGTGTGGAAGATTCAGCAAATGCAGGTTCTGATGAAAAGGCAGTTTCAGATGCAAAACTATGGCATGCTCGTTTTGGTCATCTGAACTTTGCTAGTTTGCTACGTTTGCAGAAATTTGATATGGTTGCTTTATTGCCCCCTCTTGAAGCACCATTAAAACATGTTTGTGAAGGCTGTATTTTGGGCAAAATGTAGCGTTCTACGTTTCCAAAGGATAGTTATGTGCGGGCCACTCGCAAATTGCAACTTGTACATAGTGATGTATGTGGGCTTATGCAAACTCCGTAATTTGGTAAACACTTGTACTTCGTGACTCTCATTGATGATTACTCAAGGCATGCATGGGTATATCCACTGGAGGCAAAGTCCGAAGTGTTTTTGTGCTTCAAACAGTTTTTACTTATGGTTGAAAATGTATCCAAGTACATCTGTTGGACATAAAGACTGCATTCTTGAATGGAGATTTTCATGAGGAGGTGTATGTATCGCAGCCTCGTGGTTTTGTTCAAAGAGGGCAGGAAAACAAAGTGTGCAAGTTGAAAAAGGCTTTATACGGTTTAAAGCAAGCTCCACGAGCTTGGTATGAAAAGATACATGCATATTTGATTGCACATGGTTTTCAGAATAGTCCAACAGAAAGCACTTTGTATGTTAAACATGTGGATGATGTTATGCAATCACCACCACAAATGTAGATTGTCCAATGCCAGCTCTTGTAAATATGCGCAAACAGCTTTGGATAGATTTCAATAACATGGCTCGCATTATGAATCAAAGTAGCACAACTACCCAAGAACGAGCATCATTCCAACAACATATTATAGAATTCACCAAAAGTGTGCTAGGTGCTTGGGGAGAGAGTAAAGTAACACACTATATGGTAAGTTGTACACTAAAAAAATAAACTAGTGTTTTAACCTTGACTTTTTCTAATTAAGTTCTATTGTCATGTGTATAGCACATAGTTTATGCGCATGGTGCATATTTCATGAACAAGTATGGATCGCTCGACATGTGGAGTACCCAAGGGTTGGAGAAATCACATTTTAAAGCAAGAGGGGTTTATTTCAAAAATACAAGACATGGAGGTGGAGCTTCTGCAGGAGGAACACGTACAAACTATCTACAAGAGATGTTCAATTGGTTTTATCGCACAACCTTTGGAAGGGTATTGGTGGTTAGGGAGCGGGCCCAACAATCTAAGCTTGCGCAAGAGGCACACAAGGCTGCAAAAAGTCATGCTCGGCTTGAATGGTTGCAGACTAATGCTCCCCATAGGCGCGTGCACGAATGAGGAGACAAGGGAGGCATTGGGTTGTGCACACACCAGTATAAATCTAGATGTAATAAGGCTAAGAAAATAAGTTTAGTTAGGTTTTTTTTTTGCCCTTAAAAAAAACTATTAATAGTTCCTTCTCTCACTTCATTTTCATTTCACTTTTTTAGAGAGCTTGAGCTCAAGATCTACGTAGACACCCACGTAAGGATACCAGCACATCACCATGTTAGCATAGTCATACATGGATATGGCATGCACCAAGAACATCGAACGTGTTACCATGCCTTCACAAAACACAGTGCAAGGCACCCAACGACCACATACTGGCAACACCACGGAAGAGAGTGACCCCTTGGATTCTAGGACACGCCCAATGGGATCACCAGAGTCCAACCCTCCTTCCACAGCAACACCAACGCACACACATGTAGGCTATTCTAGTGGGAACAAGTGTGTGAAGAAGACCCCACAATGCAGCCACCCCAGAGATCAAGACAGAGAGGCCGATGATGAGCAGTTTGATTGGGTTGGTGAAAACATTCCTACATTGCGCAGCACCATAGGTGGTAGACCCTACTACCAAGACAGGGTCCCCTACGTACATGGGAGGAACTTGATACACAGGTACCATAGCAACAGGAGGAGGAGGATTCAAACTATGAGAGAGACAAAGAGGAGGTTCTTGCAAGTGCGCGCAAGCATAGAAAGGTCAAGCTCTTCAAGCCAAGGAAGTCCCAACCTCTCCAATGCACTAGCACAACACAGAGAGCTCCAAGGAGAAGCGAGATGACACGATCTAGAGATCTTAGATGTTAACCTTTTTTTTGAAGCAACTCTTTTGTTTCAAACCCCCCTTTGTAACAAGCCTATCTGGCTTTTATTTGTAATCTTCTGATAATTAAAATTTTAAGTTTCTCTTACAATGTCTTGGTGTCATCATGTTTGTTTAACATGGAGTGTCTATCATGTGCCAATTTGTCACCCAAGGCATCAGAAATGCTCGTGGAGGACTGAGGAAGCTGTGCCAGAACAGTGCAAATTTGGCCTCTGCAGCAACGGCGATGTAGGCTCAAAATTCGCACTGTTCTGGCACTTCTCCCGTAGCCCACTCAGGATCATTTCTGATGCATTTATAATGAAGTTGAGCATACTAATTGTGAGAAATAGTAGTTTATAAGATAAAAACACCTTTAATCATGTGTAAAAATATAGTGTTTATCATCCAATGCATCAGAATTGCTCCTAGAGGACTGGGGAAGCTATGCTAGAACAGTGCGAATTTGAGCTCTGCAGCGGCGATGCAGGCTCAAAATTTGCACTGTAGGCTCAAAATTTGCACTGTTCTGGCACTGCTCTCCTAGCCACTCAGGATCATTCCAGGCTCAAAATTTGCACTGTAGGCTCAAAATTTGCACTGTTCTGGCACTACTCTCCTAGCCACTCAGGATCATTTCTGATGCATTTATAATGCAGTTGAGTACACTAATGCATTTATAATGCAGTTGAGTACACTAATTGTGAGAAACAATAGTTTATAAGATAAAAATAGCTTTAATTATGTGTAAAATTACATTGTTTGTCATCCAATGCATCAGAATTGCTCCTGGTGGAGGACTGGGGAAGCTATGCCAGAACAGTGAGAATTTAGGCTCTGGAGCGGCGGTGCAGGGTCAAAATTCACACTGTTCTGGCACTGCTCCCCTAGCCACTCAAGATCATTTCTGATGCATTTAATGAAGTTGAGTACACTAATTGTAAGAAACAATAGTTTATAAGATAAAAATAGCTTTAATCATGTGTAAAATTACATTGTTTGTCATCCAATGCATCAGAATTGCTCCTGAAGGACTGGGGAAGCTATGCCAAAACAGTGCGAATTTAGGCTCTGCGTAGCCGGCGGTGCAGGCTCAAAATTTGCAGTGTTCTAGCACTGTTCTCCCAGCCACTCAAGATCATTTCTGATTAAGTTGAGTACATTAATTATAAAAATAGTAATTTACAAAATAAAAATACCTTTAATCATGTGTAAAAATACATTATTTGTCATCCAATGCATTAGAATTTCTCCTAGAGGGCCAGGGAAGCTATGCCAGAATAGTGCGAATTTGGGCTCTACAGTAGCAGTACAGGCTCAAAATTCGCACTGTTCTAGCACTACTCCCCCAGCCACTCAGAATCATTTCTGATGCATTTATAATCAAGTTGAGTACATTGATTATGAGAAAAAGTAATTCACAAGATAAAAATACATTCAATCATGTGTAAAAATACATTATTTATCATCCAATGCATCAGAATTGCTCCTGAAGGGCTGGGGAAGCTATGCCAAAACAGTGCGAATTTGGGCTCTATAGCAGCGGTGCAAGCTCAAAATTTGCACTGTTCTGGAACTGCCCCCCTAGGCTCCCAAAGTCATTTATGATGCATTCACAAAAACATTGATGGTACAAACTAGAAAAAACAATGATATACTTGATGAAAATAAGTTTGCAAAAATTGTATTGTATTCATAATAAGAAGTGATACATCATCTTTACAAAAGCTTTCTTACAATATTGAGCTTCCTTCTCTTGTTTTTGGGGTAGAGTGTGCTCAAGGAGTGATTGGGCTATTTCTTGAGGATCCTCTATGCCTATGCTTTTGGCTATACCTAAATGAGCAAGAAGCGTACCCCTAAATCCAGAACCAAAAACATCGAAGGCAAGAGATTTTTTAATCAGAACTATACATTTGGTGCGTTCAAGGCGCTGGATGTAGGGGCGGGCATATTGTTGAATGTACTTAAGCAGCTCATCGATCATTGAAGCAATGGGAAAAGGAGATGGAGTGGGGAGCCAAGTATTGCTCCATGTATGCAATCTGCATCTCATAATGTTGGGACGCAAGGGCGAGCGACTTTTCAAAGTTGACTTCACGAGAGAACATGACAAAGAGCTCGCTCGTGCCCGCCCACGGGGTGGTGGAGAGGAACTCACAGAAGTTGTCAAAGTGGGTAGCCATGTGAATGCAAAGAGATAGTGTGAGCTCGTGCTTGGTTTCTATCGCGTGAAAATGAGAAAGAAGGCACCTTTGGCTATTTATAAGTAAAATTTAAAGTTTGGCCTTTTCACACTAGACTGCTAACAAAAAAATTACAGTTTGTAAAAATATTAAGATTTTAATTAAATAAAGATTGGTTAAAAAAGATCCTGCTACAAAATTACAAGCATGTCATCTAATCTAAAATTGTTATAATGTGTCTTCTTTTTTTTCCCCTCTTGTGACATTTACTTCATGTTGATCTCCATCTCCTTGTTGACTTGAAAGCTTGTCATTGCCTTCACCTCGATCCTGAAACTCTTGCCCCTCACGTGCATCAAAACAGAGGCTATTTTCCCATATACTCAGTTCATCTTCAAGCTCTTCCACATGCCTACTATGTGTTGGTAGGGCTATGCACCTTGCTGTGCTGAAAATTCAAGGTCCCCCATTTGCCATGCTTCTGAGACCATGGGTGTCCCCTCCTTACGCTTCCCAATCTGTAAAAATATAGAAAGTGGCACAATAACCAAAAAGTATAAGGGTTAATTCTAGACATGTAGTGGAATCAGATATAACTTTCTTCTCATCAATTCCCACATTGTCAAAGCCCATGATGCTAAAGTGTTGACGCAGGTCTACTAGGCTCCCTTGCTGCCACTCGCTCAATCCATCCATTTTGCATCATCACAGCTACCTCAATAGGCATAATTTCTTCTTCTGAGGCTTGAAGTGGGATCCATGTCTCGTGCTTTTCCATCCATCTTTGGTAGTGAAAATGCATGTACAAAATAGAGCGTGCCTTCAAGAAACTAAAAGACACTATAGAATCTACTACATTGCACTTGTACACATCACCTTGATGTGACTCCTCATTAACTTCCCAACCCTCTCCCAGTAATCCTTAAATGAGGTCAAACCGTACCTCCTTTTTTGTTTGGTGCATTGGCATGGAATTGAACATGTGCACAAAAACATGTAAAGGACAAAACCAATTTAGCCCTACTGACCTAGATGCCTTTGAAAACTTGAGTGATGTCTTGATATCACTTACCATCTTAAACTTTAAGCATAAGATGGTCCAAGCATCCGGTTTGGGCCATTCGGGATTGTTAAGAGGGGGGTTGGAGATCTCTTCTAGCTTGCCAAAATAAACCTGGTTTTTTATCTACAAAATATGAGTGAGAAAAGAAAAAGATATTGTTCTGTACAAGATCACTTGGGCTTTGAGATACAAACATTGGATGCATGCATAGCATAGAAAACTCCAGTGAGGCTTTGGAGTGGTTGTTCCTCAACATAATTAGAGGGAAAAATATCTGCAGAGAGACATAAGAAAATGGAGAATCATAAGAAAATTTTAAAGAAAAAATCCAATATTAGCATGTTTTTAAAGCTGTGTTTATGTTACACTGGCAATTTGAAGGAAACCTTGGTGGTCGTTGGCCTTGAATGTACAGGTCTCCAAGGGTATACACATGTTGCACTATGTCAACCAGTCCTTCCTTCTTAGTATGATTGAAGCCTTGTAGCCGCCCCTTCCAATAATGTAGCATATTCCCTAATTGACGCACTCGATGTGGTCCCTTAGAGCTTGGCTGCATGTAGACCCAAGCCCGAACCCTGAATCTTGTTGGAGCCCAAACTCCATTCTCATCTCTTGTGTTATGCAGCACAAGCTCTCCCACCTTCTCCCTAGGTCTTCTCACATTACTAGAAAAGGCCATGGTGGTAAGAAAAGAGAAGAAGGGAAAAGAAAAGCTTGTTTTACAACAAAGGAGTGGAGAGGAGAGAAAGTTCAGGGTTTTCAGTGCAGCAATGGAAAGCTTAAAAGAGGGTTAGAGTTTGAGAATAGGCTTTCTGAACCTAGAGTAGACTAAAGAGGGATAGAGTTTCTGTAGCAATGGAGAGGGCGAGAGCTTGAGAGAGAGAGAGAGAGGGAGATTGAGAGGGAGGGAGCTTGAGAAGGAGGGAGAGCTTGAGAGGGATGGAGTTTTTGCAGCAATGGAGTGCTTAGAAAAGGAAGAAAGAGGGATAGGGAGCTTGAGACTGAGGGAGCTTGACAAGGAGGGAGAGTTTGAGAGGTATGGAGTTTCTGCACAGCAATGGAGAGCTTAGAAGAGGAAGAAAGAGGTTCAAAATGAGATTTCCAAACCTAGAGTATGTCGGGGGGAAGTTTGAGAGGGAAAACACACTTTTGGGAAAAAATAAAAAAAATTCAATTGTTAGGGTTTTTAATCTACGCGATTCTAGGTGGGGGGACCTCTAAGTTTGGGCCCAAGAGGTAGGGGGACAAGAGTAGTAATTAGGCCCCATTAGCAAACCAAAGCCTAGGCCCCCTAGGATCAAAGAAGTCAAAAATGTGCACCCAGCCCTCTTCCTATTGGTCCATTCCTAATCAAAAGTTAATCCAAGAGGCCCTTTTTGGGTCCAAAAAATTCCTAATGCTGAAGACAGCCTTAGTAACCAACCCTGTCCTTAAGTTACCAGATTTTACCAAACCCTTTGAGGTAATTACTGATGCTAGTGGGTTTTCCTTAGGCCGTGCTCTGATGCAGGAAGGTCATGCAGTGGCCTATGAATCCACAAAACTCAAAGCACATGAGAGAAATTATGCTGTCTCCATGACTTGGAGTTACTCTCAGTAGTGTATGCTCTGAAGTTGTGGCGATATTATCTTTTGAGACAAAGGTTCACCTTGATGTGATAGATCATCAGAGTCTGAAGTGGATCTTCACCCAAAGGGATCTCAACATGCATCAAAGGAGATGGATGTAAACCCTGTAGGAATTTGATTTTGAAATTAAGTATCGGTCGGGGAAAGAAAATGTGGTGGAAGATGCGCTCACCAGAAAAGCCTCCTTGCTTGTAATTACAGTGGTGTCAAATCCATTGATTAGTGAATTTGATTTTGAAAGTATCGGTCGGGGAGAGAAAATGTGGTGGTAGATGCGCTCACCAGAAAAGCCTCCTTGCTTGCAATTACAGTGGTGTCAAATCCATTGATCAGTGAAGCAAAGGAGAAAATCATGCATGACAAATTCTGGTCCCTATTACTACCCTTTTGATGCAAGAAATCAAGACTCCTCAGGAAATGAGTCGAGTTCTTGGGTACAAATTGGATGAAGGATGCATGTATTATAATAATCGGCTATGTATCCCCAATGATGAGGGAATAAAGGGAAGACTCCTAAGAGAAGCCCATGATAGCCTGATAGATGGACATCTAGGGTTTATAAAAACCTATATGTCTATGAAGATAAGCTTCTTCTGGCCAGGACTCAAAAAGGATGTACTTGATCATGTGTCGGAGAGTCAAGATGCCAGGGAAACTGCAGCCTCTAGACATTTCACAAATGAAGTGGGAATGTATCAGTATGGACTTTGTCACTCGATTACCTTCAATGCAATCAAGTTACAACTCCATTTTTGTGGTAGTTGACAGGCTAACCAAAGTTTCTCATTTGATTCCAGTTAAAGAAACATACACTGCAGTGGATGTTGCCAGAGTTTTCCTTAAAGAGATCTTCAAATTGCATGGCTTACCAGAAAAGATGCAGGGGGGAAGAGAGCTTGAGCTCTTGCAAGCACACACACACACTCACAAAACCCTAATAGAGAACACACAAGGTGAGAGGCTGAAAATCTTCTTCTTCTTTACTTAACACTCAACACACCATATACAAAGATAAGAGTACACACAATATGAAAGGTACTCAACCAAATACATACAAGGGTTCTCTATAGCGTGAACCCAACTAAATGAGCTGGCGCTATAACTATGCCAGTCTCTAGAATGGCTGTCACACAGCCTGTCATCCCACTAGCCGCATATCACCCAAGATCTCACCAACTATGCCAGTGGTGTAAGTGTGGGGCCTATCCCCCAAGCGGGTCATCAGTGTCCCCTGCCTCACTAGACGAGCTCGATATCTCAACACTCCCCCTCGAGCTCAACTCCATCTCATGTACACCAAGCGAAGCCCTGAATCTGCGGAGCTTCTCTGTACCCAAAGCTTTGGTGAAGATGTTAGCTACCTGATCCTGTGTGCTGACATAAACAAGGTCAAGGTCTCCTGCCAAGATCTTCTCTCTGACAAAATGGTAGTGGACCTCTATATGCTTCGTGCGAGCATGAAAAACTAGGTTCCTGGCCAACTGTATACTGCTAATGTTATCACAAAAAATGACAACTTGTCTATCCACTCATAGACCCAAATCTGCAAGTAGCTTTCTCAACCAAGCTACCTCACATGCTGCCATAGCAGCTCCTCTATACTCGGCCTCTATACTGGATAGAGAAACCGTAGGCTGCTTCTTGCTGCTCCAAGTCACAGCAGCACTCCCCAATGAAAACATGAATCCACTAGTAGATCTTCTATCTGAGATACTACTAGCCCAATCAGCATCTGTGTACCCATGTACACATATCTCTATCCCAGTCTCATAAAATAGTCCACAATGCAAAGTAGACCTCACATACCTCAGTATGCGTCTCAATGCATCCAAATGCGGTTTTTGTGGAACCTGCATAAACTGACTCACCAACCCAACAGCATAGCTCAAATCTGGTCTGGTGATCATCATGTAGATCAAGCTTCCTACTATGCACCTATACATAGTAGGATCCTCCAAGATCTCTCCTGAATCTGCACTCAACTTGCCATTCTGATCCAATGGCACGAAAATAGGCTTACAGCCTATCATACCATACTTGGACAACATGTCCAAGCCATACTGTCTCTGCAGTAATCCAATACCATGTGGTGACCTAATCACCTCAATGCCCAAGAAATATCTGAGCTCACCCAGATTCTTCATCTCAAACTTTTGTCTCAGCAAGATCTTTACATCAAAGATCTCTGCATCATGGTCCCACGTAGTGATCAAGTCATCTACATAGATGACAACGAGCACAACCCCCCTATCACCACGTCTCACATACAGCGAGAAATCTACATTGGCTACATGAAAGCCAATAGTGACAAGATATTCAAAAATCTTGTCAGACCATGCTCTTGGTGCTTGTTTTAAGCCATACAAGGCTTTCTTCAACTTGCAAACATGCTCGGGGTGACTCACATCCTCATAGCCAAGTGGCTGCAACATATACACCTCTTCCTGCAAATCCCCATGCAAGAATGCATTCTTTACATCCATCTAATGTAAAGACCATTGCTTTGACGCAACCACTGCTATCACAACTCTCACTATTGCCATCTTGGCAACTGGGCTGAAAGTTTCCTCATAATCAATGCCATATGTCTGTGCATACCAATCTAGCCTTATACCTGTTTATGCTTCCATCATTGTTATGTTTTACTTTGTACACCCACTTACATCCAATGGCTTTCTTGCCTTCAGGAAATTTCACTAAATCCCAAGTCTCATTTCCATATAGTGCATCCATCTCCTCATCCATAGCTTTCTCCCAACACACATTTCCAATAGCCTCATCAATGCATGTGGGCTCTACAACCTGCACAACCTTTGCCATGTATGCATAGTGATGTGCCACATAACCATCATAAGCAAACCTCTACACAGGGTTCTTCACTCTCCAGATGTTCGCAGCTTTTCATTCATGGCTTCCATAGCCTTCTTTACACTAGGTGTTCTCATAGCTGGGATCCCAAGCTCCTCATCAAGGCTCATCTCTGAGCCACTAGACTCTCCATCAACATGAGAATGCCCTGCAGAAATGTCAGGCATACCAAGAGGCTCAACCACTTTCTCTTTTCCTTTACATGACGTACTAATCACATTTGCAGGACTGGTATTATGACGCAGCCTGCCACTCCATGGTCTATCAACAGACCCACTAGATGAGGACTCTCCTGGTCCACTCAAAGACTGTGATTGCTGACCTGCATTCTGTGCAACCACACTTCCATTTACATCAGCCCCAACAGCTTCTTTTTCAGCAGCATACCAGCTGCTCATCTCATCAAAGACAACATCCCTGCTTACCCCCTCAACTCACGTGTAGCAGGGTTATAACACCTGTATCCCTTTTGCTCAAGGGAATATCCAATAAACACACATTTTCAGCTTTTGGATCCAGCTTAGTTCTTAGCTCATCTGGCACACGCACATATGCAACGCATCCAAAGACTTTCAGATGAGACAAATCAGGTTTTCTGCCAGTAAACCTCTCCTCTGGAGTTACATCATGTATGGCTGCAGTTGGTGTCCTATTCATGATGTAAACTGCTGTAGAAATAGCCTCAGCCCAATAGCTATGTGGCATATTCTTCTCTTCCATCAATGCTCGTGCAATCTCAGCAATGTGCCTGTTTTTTCGCTCAGCAACTCCATTTTGCTACGGAGTGTATCTGCATGTAAACTGTCTCCGAATACCATTCTTCTTCAAAAATTCAGAGAACTCATTGGAGAAGTACTCTCCCCCTCCATCTGACCTTAGGCACTTTACATATTTCCCTGTTTGCTTTTCAACCAAAACTCTGAAATTCTGAAAGTGAGTGAACACCTCACTCTTCTCCTCCATAAAATATACCCACACTTTCCTTGTGTGGTCATCAATGAATGTCACATAATACCTGTAGCCTCCCATAGACATGGTCTTCGTAGGACTCCATACATCTGAATGCACAACATCTAGTGCATTTCTGCTCACATATCTGTTACGTGGAAATACATGCTTTGTTTACTTTCCAAATTGGCATGCTTCACATATTCTCTGCATACCTTCCACTTTAAACTTTGGCAGCCCTATCACAATTCCTTTAGTCTGCATAGACTTCATTCTCTGCACATTCACGTGTCCAATTCTTTTATGCCAAATGTCTGTGTCTGCAACAATTCCTGAACAGCACTCATTTCAGGCATGTCTACATTCAGCGTAAACATTCTGCCCACTCTGTTGCCTTTTGCAACCAACCTGCACTTGTCTTTAAAGTCTTCAATATAACAACCATCAGGGTTAAACCGGAACCTGCAAACTCTGCTCAATCATCTGGCCAACTGAAACCAGATTCTTTGTTATGTTTGGAACGTGAAGTACATCTACAAGGTACTTCACTTTGCCATCCTGCATAGACAATGGCACATCTCCAACATGGCAATTGGATGAGCAGTGTCATCCCCTGTTTCCACAAAACCTAGTCTTTCAAGGTTTTTCATCTCCTTGAACCACTCTCCATGACTTGTCATGTGGTTCGAAGCACCTGCATCCACATACCATACATCATCTTTTTGTGCTGCTTCAACATTTTTAGACATGGCATTCACGACATGCTGCATAACAAACAACCTTTCATTATCCTCATTGTTTCTGCTTGAGGATGCATAATTGTTCTGCTACACTTTTCCATTTTGCATGTCAGCCTGCTCTTATAACATTCTGCCTGCACATGTCCAGGCTTACCAGAATAAAAGCATTCACGTGCATCATTATATTGCCTTTGCCAATTTCCACGTCCTCTTTGACTCCCCCTGCCTCTGAATTTACCTCTTCCACTTGTGTGTTGTTGATGTTGTTGTTGTGTGTTCTGGGACTGTTGTTGCTGCTCTGCTGCTGGCTATAATTTTGATTACCTGTTCGGCCACCTCCTTGACCACGTCCACGGCCTCCTCTACCTCGTCCTCTTCCTGAACTTGTGTAGGAGGCCTCTTTGTAAGATTCCTCCCCAGCCTCTCAAGATGTCCAGCATCTTCCCCCTGTAATCAATCCCCTCTTCAGAAATATAAAGATCTTGTCTCTGCCTGTTTTGACATAGAGAGAGAAAATATCCTAGAGAGAGAATATTCAGATTTTAAATATTTCTAGATAGAAAAATTTCTTATATTATTAAAATAAGTTCCCCTAAAACAGAAGTTCAAAAAGATTTTCAGAAGGTGCATTAGAAATTAAGTATAATCGATTCAAGAGGCATTATCCTAGGGGTGAAGATTTTTTCGAAATTTCAAATTAAGGTTCCTATGGGCCAATAACATCAATCCATGTGTGGGGAGGAGATAAATCCAATTTGTAAAAGAAATTACCCAAAAATGAGTAAATGCTCACATAAGATGAAGAGTTGACTAAGGACAAGGCCAATAATTAAAAAGGGGAGATATTTAGAAGTAATGATGCATTTTTGACACCTCGGCATGGGGATTTCCCCCTCATGAATGAGGCGCCTACTTCACATATGCAATTGAGTTTTAAATCTTCAAAAATTGAGATATTTGTTATCTCTCCTCTCTCTTGGATCAACCGAATCAAAACCGAATCAAAAAGGAACCAAACTAGGTCCAAATCTAGTCCAAATTCAACCAAACTGAAATCTAGAAAATTCTAGAAATCAGTTGGTCTTGGTTAGAGCCTCCCTCTCCTATAAATAGAACACGAGTCCTTTGAAAAAAATAGGAGAATTTTACTATACTAGAATTATGCTGAAATAATGCTAATTTTTACTATTCTCTAAAATTCTCTCCAAATTGAAGAAATTGGAGCTTCCCTCTTTCTTCAATCCCCATTGGTGGCTCCATCAACATACTAAACCAATTGATTGGTTGGGGGCATAGAAAAAAGCCATTAATTTGGCCTCAAGCATAGATTAATCTTGGATTAAGAAAAAGCTTTATGAAAAGCTTCATTTGGATTGAGAATGGGTCATGAGTATGACCATTTCTTGAGTGAGAGAGAGAAATTACATAGAAACCATTTGAATTAAGCATAAATGAAAATTTATGTAATTCTTAACTATCATTAATCAATTAACTTCAATAGCATTCATCAAATTATGTAACTCTTCACTACCATTCATCAATTAACCTCAATAGCATTCAAAAACCATTCCAATTAAGCTTCTCAAGCTTGAGAGGGGTTGAGAAGAGAGAAGCATTGAGAAATTATAGAAAAGATCAAAATTCACCTTTTACCTTACAAATTTCTTGATTCTTTGTTCACGGTAGAGGCCCCCAACCAATCAATTGGTTAAGTATGTTGATGGAGCCACGAATGGGGATTGAAGAAAGAGGGAAGCTCCAATTTCTTCAATTTGGAGAGAATTTTAGAGAATAGTAGAAATTAGCATTATTTCAGCATAACTCTAGTATAGTAAAATTCTTTCCTTTTTTTCAAAGGACTCATGTTCTATTTATAGGAGAGGGAAGCTCTAACCAAAGCTAACTGAATTCTAGAATTTTCCAAATTCAGTTTGGTTGAATTTGGACTAGATTTGGACCTAGTTTGGTTACTTTTTGATTTGGTTTGGTTCCATTTTGATTTGGTTTGGTTCAAGAGAGAGGAGAGATAAAAATATCACATTATTTTTGAGTTTAAAACTCATTCAAGCATGTGAAATATGCACCTCCTTTAAAGAACTCCCCTTCCTTACATATGTGTCAAAATGGAATCAGTATACCCAAAATATCTCATATTTTTAATATTGCTCATAGTTTTTTACTAATAAACCTTGTACATTTTCAACTCTTCAACTTATGTGAGCATTTACTCCTTTTTGGATACCCAAATATCTCATATTTTTAATATTGCTCATAGTTTTTTACTAATAAACCTTGTACATTTTCAACTCTTCATCTTATGTGAGCATTTACTCATTTTTGGGTATCTTCTTTTACAAATTGGATTTATCTCCTCCCTACACATGGATTGATGCTATTGGCCCATAGGAACCTTAATTGGACCATAATCCAAAATTTTTTGAAAATCTAGACCCTTAGGCTAAGGTCCTTTATACCCATTTTCAATAAATTCCAATTGCACATTGGAAAGTTCTTTTTGAATTTCTGTTTCAGGGGAATTCATTTTAATAATATGAGAAATTTTTCTAACTAAAAATATTCAAAATCTGGATATTCTCTCTCTAGAATATTTTCTCTCTCTATGTCAAAATAGGCAGTGACAAGATCTTTTATATTTCTGAAGAGGGGATTGATTACAGGGGAAGATGCTGGACATCTTGAGAGGCTGGGGAGGAATCTTACATTCTCTTCCACTTGAAAAACGCGAGATGCTCTCATCTCGCAAACTGGGGTAATTTTGCAAGATGCACGAATATGAGACTGAGAGAAAATTTTTAATTAAGATTAACCACCAAGAAAAGTCTCAAAGAGAGCAAGACTCAAGACAAGAACAAAGATTTCAACTTTATTCATTCTTGGAACATAAACAGTAAAGATAGAAGAACTCTTTATACTTCCATAAGTCCGTCCATCATATGGTCACAAAAGCAGCACTCACAAGCTGCGCACGTATATGTAACTCATCTATGGGAATAATTCGGTTGGCTATTGCCACACCTACCTCAGTGGTACGAGGTGATCTAACAAAAGGACCTCTGAGAGGCAAGCCAAAAACGGGGTAACGGCATATCTTCTGATGAGGAAGAAAATACGCCAGTAAGAAGACCCGCTTAAAAAACCCAATATGCCTTGATCTCATCACGCAATAGTATCGGGGACCCAAACCCAAAGATTCAATAACCATAGCCAAGCGGACATTGTTACGAAAGTGCTGCTGACCCCAGGGTGTTACCCTAGTTATGTCTTGATAGGTCCGCCATTTGGTCTGAGCTACAGAAGTTTCCAAGTGAGGGAAAAGTGAGCGCTCATACAGTTCTATAAAATCCTTCTTCACAGACTCACTTGCGTCTTGAAGGTGAGAAATCATCATGGATAAAACCAATTCCTGCTGCCAAGCCATGAAGGAGATTAAGAAAGAAAGGAGATCGATGGAAGTAAGATTACTGTGAGCGACAAGTAAGAGTTACGAGTTATATAAAGAAGGAACTAGCGTAACCTAGAAGCCACCGGGGTTTCTTGCCACTGAAGTTTTACCGTCTCTCCATGATTTGGGTTTGGCACAAATTTCTATAGAAGGCATTAAGAACTTTGAGATGAGGAGATAAAAGAAGTTCGTAGGCTAAGTCACCTACTTTCTTTGGTCCACAATATCTGGGGGATAATTTCTTATACTTCCTAAGAGATAAAGAACTTCTTTTGGGCCGTACTCGAATGAAGACCAAAACCTTGATATCCAAAACACCGATTTTCACTTCTGAACTCATTGTTCTGAATCCTTAAAACAGGTGGGACTTTTGAGAAGTATTCTGGGAAAAGGTCTTCCTTTTTTAAACAGAATCTTTCTTCTATTTAGAGAGGGAATAATTATAAGATCAGAAAGGGAGGTTCTTACTCCTGCATACCTCGAAGGCTAGGGAGGAATCTTACATTCTACCCCACTTAAAAAGTGCGAGATGTCCTCATCTCGTAAAGTAGAGGACAACTCTTTTTCTTAAGATCCAATTTATTCTGGGGTTCGTTATATTCTGGTCAACCCAACAGAATACGGGAATAAATATCCCTTATATAGAACTCATCATTAAATAACAATTCATTTCAGATCATATCATTCATATCTTTAACACGATAATGGTCCATTAGATCGAAAAATTTTCTTTCTGAACATTCCTCCACGGAAATTTAAGTTAAGCCATTTCTCAAATTGTCATCCCTTAACTTGATCTACCGTGATAAGAGTTAACAGTAGCAATTTGACAGCACAATCCACTAATCTCATAGTGATTTACTGAAATCATTATCATCATTCCAATTATGAATATCATCACAGGGACTCATCCCATTCATTCTCATTGAGGATTGGTTCAGCTTATTACATTTCAACCAATTTTCAAGGATCAACATTTTTCAATCAGAATCCAAATCAACTCATCAATTCTCAAACAGAATTAAAAATCATATCAACCACATTCGAAATCATCATCTGGATAGCATTAACGCTTATAATTTCTAGTCTTAGATTTACTCGTATATACTGTCAGTAAAGAGCTGCAGTTATACTCTCGGTATATATGGGTAGTCACGGCCCTTGGAATTATAAGGTAAATACCATCATGTCTAGGCCTCAAGCAAGTCAGGGATTCTATATAATTGCGGTGCTTCCATCTGAAGACCCAATTACCAAATTACGAATTTCAGTTTGAATATCAAATTGTATGACTTATATCACACAATTACAACCTTTTTGTGTTTCTTGATAAACTTTTGGCCATATTTGTCTTCTCAGTTGATCTTTATTAGCCAAATTGCTGTGATGAAGGAATGATGGGAAATTAAGAATCAACTGGATAATTTGGAAGATTGTGATTAGTGGTACTATGGTTTCATTAAAGGATTGTTTTAAAGTTAGCTGATGCTAAGAAAAAGGCAATTTCATATTGGGTGTGTAAGTGGTGTGGCTAGTTTTATGTTTGCATGAACTTCCGGCTAGGGGGCCTTGGAACTCTTTTCCTTGGTACCCGGGACAAAACCTAACCAAATTTCAAATTGGATCCCATCACTACAGTGGTTGGGTGGTTGGCTAACCCATGGGACTGGTGGATGGGGTTAGACTGGACTGATGGATCCGTAAATCGAGACTCAATTTCTGTTATTATGATAGATGAAGTAAGTCCCGGATAGTAATTGTTCTATGGATAGGAATCAACGGCTGTGCCTCTTGATGGGAAAAAAAGCGTTGATCCCAATGATCCAAGTGCAAGTTTCTTCCCTGATCTGACCAAGTATCTTTATAGGTGCAGTCGGATTAGTTTGATCACTAATGGTCTTGACTACGTTAGAGTAAAAAGTTATCTTGGAGGAATCGCCCGTGCTTTCCGGATAAGGGAAGTTTTTCCGGGTTCGATTTTGGAAAAATCGACGGATTAGTCTTTTGTCCGGATATCCGTGGACGAGTGTGAGACCCTGCCTCGCGCTAGAAGTGCTACTTCCACTGCTAGTACCCCGAATCCGTTGCGCGGTGGGAACGGGGATCTCACAGTTGGTATCAGAGCTTTTTGGTCAATGAGGATCAACCGAGAAGCCAAATATATCAAAAATTTATCAAGAATCAAAAAGGTTGTAATTGTGTGATATAATTCATACAAATTGATATTCAATCTGAAAATTCATAAATTAGTAATTGGGTCTTCAAATGGAAGTACCGCAATTGTATGGAACCCTGACTTGCTTGAGGCCTAGACATGATGGTATTTACCTTATAGTTCCAAGTATTATGATGACCGTATATACCGAGGGTATAACTGCAGCTCTTTACCGGCAGTATATACGAGTAAATCTAAGACTTGAAATTATAAGCGTTAATGCTATCTAGATGATGATTTCGAATGTGGTTGATATGATTTGAATTTTGTTTGAGAACTGATGAATTGATTTGGATTCTGATTGAAAAATGATGATTTCTAAAATTTAGTTGAAATATAATAACCTGAGCAAAACTACAATGAGGATGAATGGGACGAGTCCCTGTGATGATAAATGATGATAATGATTTCAGCAAATCACTATGAGATTAGTGGATTGTACTATCAAATTGCTACTGTTAACACTTGACCGTTAGATCAAGTTAAGGGATGACAAATTGAGAACTTACTTGACTGAAATTCCCGTGGAGGAATGTTCAGAAGGAAAATTTTCGGTCTAATGGACCATTATCATGTTAAAGATATGAATGATATGATCTGAATGAATTGTTATTTAATGATGAGTTCTAAGGGATATTTATCCCAGTATTCTGTTGGGTTGACCAGAATGTAAGGAACCCCAGAATAAAATTGGATCTTAAGAAAAAGAGTTGTCCTCTACCTTGCGAGATGAGGACACCTCGCACTTTTTTAAGTGGGGTAGAATGTAAAATTCCTCCCCAGCCTTCGAGGTATACAAGAGTAAGTATCTCCCTTTTTGATCTTATAATTATTCCCTCTCTAAAATAAAAGAAAGATTCTATTAAAAAAAAGGAAGACCCTCTCCCTAGAATACTTCTCAGGAGTCACGCCTGTTTTAAGGATTCAGAACAATGAGTTCAGAAGTGAAAATCGGTGTTTTGGATACCAAGGTTTTGGTTTTCATTCGAGTACGGCCCAAAAGGAGTTCTTTATCTCTTGGGGAGTATAAGAAGTTATCCCCCAGATATTGTGAGCCTTATATTTGAATTCAATGAAAGTAGGTGACTTAGCCTACAAGCTTCTTTTATCTCTTCATCTCAAAGTTCTTAAAGCCTTCTATAGAAAAATGTGCCAAACCCAAATCATGGAAAGACAGTAAAACTTCAGTGGCAAGATACCGTTGGCTTCTAGGTTACGCTAGCTCCTTCCTTTATATAAGTCGTAACTTTTACTTGTCGCTCACAGTAATCTTACTTCCATCGATCTCCTTTCTTTCTTAATCTCCTTCATGGCTTGGCAACAAGAATTAGTTTTATCCATGATGATTCCTCACCTTCAAGACGCAAGTGAGTCTGTGAAGAAGGATTTTATAGAACAGTATGGGCGCTCACTTTTTCCTCACCTAGGAACTTCTGTAGCTCAGACCAAATGGCGGACCTATCAAGACATAACTAGGGTAACACCTTGGGGTCAGCAGCACTTTCGTAACAATGTCCGCTTGGCCATGGTTATTGAAGCTTTGGGTTTGGGTCCCCGATACTACTGTGTCATGAGATCAAGACATCTTGGGTTTTCTGAGCGGGTCTTCTTACTGGCGTGTTTTCTTCCTCATCAGAAGATATGCCTTTACCCCGTTTTTGGCTTGCCTCTCAGAGGTCCTTTTGTTAGATCACCTCATACCACTGAGATAGGTGCGGCAATAACCAACAGAATTATTCCCATAGATGAGTTACCTTATACGTGCGCAGCTTGTGAGTGCTGCTTTTGTGATCATATGATGGACGGACTTATGGAAGTGTAAAGAGTTCTTCTATCTTTACTGTATATGTTCCAAGAATGAATAAAGTTTAAATCTTGTTCTTGTCTTGACCCTTACTCTCTTTGAAACTTTTTTATTTGGTGGTTAATCTTAATTAAATTTTTCTCTAAGTCTCATGTTCGTGCATCTTGTGAAATTATCCCAAGTTTGCGAGATGAGAACATCTCACGTTTTTCAAGTGGGAGAGAATGTAAGATTCCTCCCCAGCCTCTCAAAATGTCCAGTATATTCCCCTGTAATCAATTCCCTCTTCAGAAATATAAGAGATCTTGTCTCTGCCTGTTTTGGCATAGAGAGAGAAAATATTATAGAGAGAATATTCAGATTTTGAATATTTTTGGATAGAAAAATATCTCATCTTATTAAAATGAATTCCCCTGAAACAGAAATTCAGAAAGAATTTTCCAATGTGCAATTAGAATTAATTGGAAATGGGTATAAAGGACCTTAGCCTAAGAGTCTAGATTTTCAGAAATTTTTGGATTATGGTCCAATTAAGGTTCCTATGGGCCAATAGCATCAATCCATGTGTAGAGAGGAGATAAATCCAATTTTGTAAAAGAAGATACCCAAAAATGAGTAAATGCTCACATAAGATGAAGAGTTGACTATGTACAAGGTTTATTAGTAAGAAACTATAAGTAATATCAAAAATATGAGATATTTTGGGTATCCAAAAATGAGTAAATGCTCACATAAGATGAAGAGTTGAAAATGTACAAGGTTTATTAGTAAAAAACTATGAGAAATATTAAAATTATGAGATATTTTGGGTATCCAAAAATGAGTAAATGCTCATACAAGATGAAGAGTTGAAAATGTACAAGGTTTATTAGTAAAAAACTATGAGCAATATTAAAAATATGAGATATTTTGGGTATAATGATTCCATTTTGACACATATATAAGGAAGGGGAGTTCTTTAAAGGAGGTGCATATTTCACATGCTTGAATGAGTTTTAAACTCAAAAATAATGTGATATTTTTATCTCTCCTCTCTCTTGAACCAAACCAAATCAAAATGGAACCAAACCGAATCAAAAAGGAACCAAACTAGGTCCAAATCTAGTCCAAATTCAACCAAACTGAATTTAGAAAATTCTAGAATTTATTTAGCTTTGGTTAGAGCTTCCCTCTCCTATAAATAGAACATGAGTCCTTTGAAAAAAAAGAGAAGAATTTTACTATACTAGAGTTATACTGAAATAATGCTAATTTCTACTATTCTCTAAAATTCTCTCCAAATTGAAGAAATTGGAGCTTCCCTCTTTCTTTAATCCCCATTGGTGGCTCCATCAACATACTTAACCAATTGATTGGTTGGGGGCCTCTACCGTGAACAAAGAATCAAGCAATTTGTAAGGTAATTAGTGAATTTTGATCATTTTCTATAATTTCTCAATGTTTCTCTCTTCTCAACCCCTCTCAAGCTTGAGAAGCTTAATTGGAATGGTTTTTGAATATTATTGAAGTTAATTGATGAATGGTAGTGAAGAGTTACATAATTTGATGAATGCTATTGAAGTTAATTGATTAATGATAGTTAAGAATTACATAAATTTCCATTTATGCTTAATTCTAATGGTTTTTATGTAATTTCTCTCTCTCACTCAAGAAATGGTCATACTCATGACCCATTCTCAATCCAAATAAAGCTTTTCATAAAGCTTTTCCTTAATCCAAGATTAATCTATGCTTGAGGTCAAATTAATGGCTTTTTTCTATGCTTTTAGTTTATGTATTTCATGAATATTAATGATTCAACCCATTATTGGGTTAATGATCCAATTAGGGATCATTCTAATCATTTCCTTAATGATAAGCTTTATCCTTCAAAATAAATTGAGATTTATCAGTCATAGTAGCGGAGCTATGGTAAAATTTTTATAAAAATTACACATAAAATAATTTTATTCAAAGCATGAAAAGAGAACTTCCTACCATATTCTAGGAATCATCATCCTAGATTAATTGAAAGAATTTTATTGTAATCATGGAGAAATTGATTTTTATGTTATGTATAATTGATGATTATTTTATTGTAAAAGTGTTACTTTTATCATATTTGGATTTCATGCATAGAGGTATGCATAAAAGAATTATTATTTTAATATAAAAGTGTTTCTTTTATCATATTTAGATTTCATGCATAGAGGTATGCATAAAAGAATTATTATTTTAATATAAAAGTGTTTCTTTTATCATATTTGAATTTCATGCATAGAGGTATGCATAAAAGAATTATTATTTTAATATAAAAGTGTTTCTTTTATCATATTTGGATTTCATACATAGAGGTATGCATAAAAGAATTATTATTTTAATATAAAAGTGTTTCTTTTATCATAATTGAATTTCATGCATAGAGGTATGCATAAAAGTTGATTATTTTATTATAAAAGTGTGACTTTTATCATATTTGGATTTCATGCATAGAGGTATGCATAAAAGTTGATTATTTTATTATAAAAGTGTGACTTTTATCATATTTGGATTTCATGCATAGAGGTATGCATAAAAGTTTATTATTTTATTATTAAAGTGTTACTTTTATCATATTTGGATTTCATGCATAGTGGTATGCATAAAAATTGATTATTTTATTATAAAAGTGTTACTTTTATCATATTTGGATTTCATGCATAGAGGTATGCATAAAAATTCATTATTTTATTATAAAAGTGTGACTTTTATCATATTTGGATTTCATGCATAGAGGTATGCATAAAAGTTGACTATTTTATTATAAAAGTGTGACTTTTATCATATTTGGATTTCATGCATAGAGGTATGCATAAAAGTTGATTATTTTATTGTAAAAATATTGCTTTTATCATATTTGGATTTCATGCATAGAGGTATGCATAAAAGTTGATTATTTTATTATAAAAGTGTTGCTTTTATCATATTTGGATTTCATGCATAGAGGTATGCATAAAAGTTTATTATTTTATTATTAAAGTGTTACTTTTATCATATTTGGATTTCATGCATAGTGGTATGCATAAAAATTGATTATTTTATTATAAAAGTGTTACTTTTATCATATTTGGATTTCATGCATAGAGGTATGCATAAAAATTGATTATTTTATTATAAAAGTGTGACTTTTATCATATTTGGATTTCATGCATAGAGGTATGCATAAAAGTTGACTATTTTATTATAAAAGTGTGACTTTTATCATATTTGGATTTCATGCATAGAGGTATGCATAAAAGTTGATTATTTTATTGTAAAAATGTTGCTTTTATCATATTTGGATTTCATGCATAGAGGTATGCATAAAAGTTGATTATTTTATTATAAAAGTGTTGCTTTTATCATATTTGGATTTCATGCATAGAGGTATGCATAAAAGTTGATTATTTTATTATAAAAGAATTACTTTTATCATATTTGGATTTCATTCATAGAGGTATGCATAAAAGTTGATTATTTTATTGTAAAAGTGTTACTTTTATCATATTGAATTTCATGCATAGAGGTATGCATGAAAGATATTCTTTTTATACTAAAAGTGTGATTTTCTTCATAAATGGATTTTATGCATAACTTAGATGCATAAGAGAAATTCTTTTATTCTAAAAGTGTAATTCCTACCAAATTGAATTTATGCATAGGAAGATGCATAAAATAATGGAATTTCAATTCAAAAGTGTTATTCTCATCCAAATTGAATTTATGCATAGGAAGATGCATAAAAGATTGAATTTTGATTCAAAAGTGTCATTTTCATTTAAAATGAATTTATGCATAGGAAGATGCATAAAAGATTGATTTTACTTTGAAAGTATTAATCTCCTTAAATAGAATTTATGCATAAATAAATGTGTAAAGAAATCTTATATCAAATATAAGAATTCTCTTGTATTCTATAAATAGATATGAGATGTGATAGGATGTGATAAGAGGTGTATAAGATGTGATAAGAGGTGATAAGATGCTTATGAAATAAGTTAGGAGGTGATAAGATGAATTAAGATGTGATAAGATGTGTATGGGATGAGGTAAGAAGTGTATGTGATAGGATAAGATGTATATGGGTTGTGATAGGGTGAGAATGGATGTGATGTAAAAGATTAGATGTGAAGGCATATGGGGTTATATGAATGGGAATGTGAAAATGGATGTATGTATGTGGATGTGTGGATGTGGAGATGGGAGTGTGGATGTATGAATGTGAAAATGAATGTATGCATGAAGATGTATATGCATAGATGTGAATGTGGATGTAGATGTGGCTGTATAGATGTGAATGTGGAATGTGGATGTGGATGTATGTATGTATGTGGATATAGATGTGGATGTATAGATGTGAATGAGAATGTGGATGTGGATGTAGATGTGGATGTATAGATGTGAATGTGGAATGTGGATGTGGATGTATGTATGTATGTGGATGTAGATGTGGATGTATGGATGTGAATGGGAATGTGGATGTGGATGTATGTGAATGTGGATGTAGATGTGGATGTATAGATGTGAATGTGGAATGTGGATGTGGATGTGGATGTATGTATGTATGTGGATGTAGATGTGGATGTATAGATGTGAATGGGAATGTGGATGTGGATATGGATGTGTATGTATGAATGTGGATATGGGATGTGGATGTATAAATGAGGATGTGAAAATGGAGGTAAGCATGTAGATGTGGATGTATGGATGTGAATGTGGATGTGGATGTGGATGTATGGATGTGGATATGGATGTGAATATATGATATGTGATGTGAAGGAATCTGAAGTGAAAAGATGGAAAATGATGTGATTGGATGAGTACACATATAAATGGAATGTGGAATAAGTAATGTGGATTAATGAGAGATAATGTGGAAAAATGAGAGTTAATATAGAAATTGTATTTGTAAACTGTTTGTAAATGCTGTTTGTAAATGGCTGTTTTATGTCAAGAATGCTGGGGAAGCATTTTGACTGTCTTGTGTTTAAGGTCATGGAGACCTAACTGATAAAGTTGCAACTGCTGACGGAGAGTCAATGGAGGACGTCTCGCGTAGCAAGGTTGACCGAGGTCTTGACCAGCCTCGGTTCAATTAAAATGGTGAGCTTCCGGTACGGTGGATGAGGGACCAAGGAAGCGGCCTATGAGTGAAGCGCTAGGTCACCTGCGAAGGATCCTAGAGGGTGCTGACCATACGGTGCTCGGGCTCTGGGTCGCCTAGGATATCCACGCGTGCGTTGAGGAAGATATTGGAACAAGGAGTAAGAGTTGTTTTCTGAAACCGGGCATGGATCTGGTTGATTGACCTTGCTGGTCTTCAATGGATGAGTCCATGGCTCTTTTTATGGATCTGTTGGTTGATCTTGCTGATCTTCAACAAGAGTCCATCTTGATTTTTATAAGTGATTATATTGCCGAGTACTATGGGCTAGGAACTATTGAAAAGGCCCCTGATGAGTGGACAGGTGGTGAGCGTTCTAGTTGCCAATGATGCCATAGATACTCTGATGAAGGAATGATGGGAAATTATGAATCAACCAGATAAATTGGAAGATTGTGATCAGTGGTAATATGGTTTCATTAAAGGATTGTTTTAAAGTTAGCTAATGCTAAGAAAAAGGCAATTTCATATTGGGTGTGTAAGTGGTGTGGCTAGTTTTATGTTTGCATGAACTTTCCGCTAGGGGGCCTTGGAACTCTTTTCCTTAGTACCCAGGACAAAACCTAACCAAATTCCAAATTGGATCCCATCACTACAGTGGTTGGGCGGTTGGCTAACCCATGGGATCGGATGGGGTTAGGCTGGACTGATGGATCTGTAAATCAAGACTCAATTTCTGTTATTACGATAGATGAAGTAAGTCCCGGATAGTAATTGTTCTATGGATAGGAATCAACGGCTGTGCCTCTTGATGGGGAAAAAAGCGTTGATCCCAATGATCCAAGTGCAAGTTTCTTCCCTGATTGGACCAAGTATCTTTATAGGTGCAGTCGGATCAGTTTGATCACTAATGGTCTTGACTACGTTAGAGTAAAAAGTTATCCTAGAGGAATCGCCCATGCTTTCCGGATAAGGGGAGTTTTTTCGGGTTCAGTTTTGGAAAACCGACGGATTAGTCTTTTGTCCGGATATCCGTGGTGGACGAGGCCCCGAGTGTGGGACCCTGCCTCACGCTAGAAGTGCTACTTCTGCTGCTAGTACCCCGAATCCGTTGCGCGGTGGGAACGGGGATCTCACAGTTGGTATCAAAAAGAATATCTTTTATGCATACCTCTATGCATGAAATCCAATATGATAAAAGTAACACTTTTACAATAAAATAATCAAGTTTTATGCATACCTCTATGCATGAAATTCAATTATGATAAAAGTAACACTTTTATATTAAAATAATAATCTTTTATGCATACCTTTATGCATGAAATCTAATTATGATAAAAGTAACACTTTTATGTTAAAATAATAATCTTTTATGCATACCTCGATGCATGAAAATCAATTATGCATAATATAAAAATCAATTTCTCTAGGATTACATTTTTTTGTTAACAGGGATGATTCCTAATGGTATTGAAAAATCAAAAAAATATGGTTTCATCAGGAAAGCTGCAAGGTATGTGATGGTTGGTGATGCTTTGTATTTGAAGGGAATTGACTTGATAATGTGACGGGTACCTTGGAAGGAAGAAATCTACAAAATTCTTAAGGAAAACCATGAAGGAGCATGCGGTGGACATTTTGCCTCAAAGATTACCTTGCATAAGGTGTTGCAGGAAGGTTATGTATGGCCAAGTGTACATAAGGATGTTAATCATTGGTGCAGGTCATGCAAACAATGCCAAGCTCATAGTAGACGGATATTAAGGCTTGAAATGAGGAAGACAATTCTTGCTTATGATGTTTTTGAAAAATGGAAAATTGATGCTGTGGGACCATTGCCTATTACCAACCGAGGGAAGTGCTACATCTTGACTGCAGTTGATTACCTTTCTAGATGGGCAGAAGCAAAGGCAGTGAAACAAATTACTGCTAAGGAAGTAGCAAAGTTTGTATATCAGGATATTTGTTGTAAGTTTGGTGTGCCATTGGAATTGCTTTTTGATCAGGGTCCAGGTTTCAGAGCAGAGCTTATGGACTATTTGTGTACAAAGATGAAGATCAGTCGCAGTTTTACCACACCTTACTATCCACAGTGTAATGGCCTGAATGAGCGTTTCAATGGTGAATTGATCAAGATTTTATCTAAGGTGACAGAGTGACAAAGCAAGAATTGGGATCTGGAGTTGCCTGCTGCCTTGTGGGCATACAGGACAGCAATTAAAACTGGTACTAGTTTCACTCCATTTCATCTTGTTTATGGGAAAGAAGCCTTATTGCCTATTAAGGTGGAGATACCAGCTGTTAAAATGTTGGGTGTTGAAATGTCAAGCTCGTATACAGTTGGAGGATAGCACATGGGTGCTGACAGAGTGACAGTATGGTAGATGGATATCGTGTGGTGTGCTTATGACCGCGTCCAGCTGGTCATGTGTGGTTTGTGGACATTACATTAGGTTTACTTTGTAGTGTGGACATAACATTATGTTGTGTTCTTTTTTGTGTGTGTGAGAGAGATGATGACTATGGCTTCTCTCCTTCTTTATGATTGATGAATATGGATTAGGGTTTGCTTCTCTTCGTGTGTGCTCCCTCCTTCTTCTGTTTTTTATCATGGTATCAGAGCCTAGAGCTCATTAGTTGTGTTGTGAGAGTGAGTGAGAGAAGAGGGAAGAAGAAGAAGAAGCTGTGAAGATTTCCATTAAAGCTGTGGAGCAAAAGAAAGCTGTGGAGCTCACCTCGGTTACAGATCTGAAGCTTGGCCTAACGGGTAAGAGTAGCAAAACTCCCTTGAGCGGATTGCAGGTACCAAAGAGCAGGTTCAATGAAGATTGAAGTGCATAAAGCAAGTGAAAATTTCTGGTTTTTCTCTAAGCTTTCATGGAAAGCTTGAAGTGAATATACTCTTGGCAAATGTATACACAAAGGCACGTGTATTTGAGCTTGCACATGTATTAGCAAAGTGGGCACAAGCAACATACAGAATCTTGAAGCAGATTGATGCATACAGATTTGAGCAAAATCAAGTGGAAGTGAATTTATGCAAAAGTTTCTGGTTTTTCACAAAAGCAGAAAACATACCCCCCGTGGGTGGAGGATTGATTGCAGGAGTTAGAGCAAGAATTGAGCCAAACCCTTCAAGCACAAGGTAGATTAGGTCATTGCTAAGAACCCTATCAACTCAAATGTGAAATGCCCCTCTCCTACAGCCCTCTGGAATAGGCGGCACTTTTCTGAGCAGAATTCTGGACAGGTTTCATCAAATATCATGCCATTCACCCATTTATACACCATTTGATGCCATTCAAAGCTAGGGGAGTTGAGCAAAGCATTGCTAAGGCATTGTGAAGCTTGGTTGCAGCTCATTTGATGTACTTGGAGCTCATTGAAGTCAATTATCAGAGATTTGCAGGTTTGCAGAAGTTCTATCCAGAAACAGAGCAACACTAATCAAGGCATTAATCCTTGTCTATATCAAATTGGACAAATTCCTTTGGTACAATCAAAGTCCCAAGAGTTGCTAAGCTATTGGTTCAAGAATTTTTGGATTTGGATCAGAATTGAAGGAGATAGAGCATTTTTAGTGAGAGGTGGTACCTGACATTTGCAGAAAACAGCATTCCAGAGAGTTGCAAAACTTGGTGGTTCTCACCTAACTTGAAGAATTTGATCAAACCCTTCTAGGATATGTTGGAGCAATGTGTTATGAAGCCAATGAATGCATAAACATCAAATTTGAACAAGATTTGAAGGAATTAGAGCAAGATCTTTGACTGGTTCTCTGGCGAGAAAAAAACCAAAAAAAAATTTGTGAAGAAGTATCATTTGTTTTCAAACTTGATCGAGTATACATTGCTGATGAAGCATTGTGGGATCTAAAAGCACATATATTGCAATAATTTGATGTGATTTGGAGAGATTTGGAGCATTACAGGTACTTCATACATTGTGGTCAAAGGGGTGCATCTACTACTTTGCAAACATGGGAGATGGTCCGGTACAAATTGTTGGAGAGAAGCTTGGAGAGAAGCTTGACAGAACTAACTTTCAAGTGTGGAAGTTTCGAATGAAGAGTTTTTTGAAAGGCAAAGGTTTATGGAGTCTCGTGTCGGATGAAAACTCGGAGCCATTTCTACCTCCTCAACCAAATAATGCTCAGTTGGTGGCTCACAAGCAATGGGTAGAGCGGTCTTCGAAAGTGTTGCATGACTTTTCAATATGTGTAACAGATGCCTTGCTTATTCACATCCAAGATGCAAATACACCGAAAGAAGCATGGGATATATTGTGCCGAATGTATGAGACAAACACTGGTGGCATGAATAGCAAGCTATGCTGGTAGAGACACATTAAGGGATCAAGGGAGACCACTTTTTTGGAGAGGTCATGGGAAGAAAAGTGTTTGAAGTAGGATTGTGGTGGTCAACAACATTAAAATATGCCCACAAGTTTGCAAAGGAGTGTGACATGTTCCAAAGGCTAAGGCAGCCACAAATGACTAAGATAGAATGCCTCACACCCCAGTATTGCCACTCAAGCCATTCCAAAAATGGTGTTTGGACTTTGTAGGCCCATTCAAGCCATCAGCTCAAAGAACAAGGAACAAGTATATATTGGTGGCTACAGATTACCACACCAAGTGGGTAGAAGCTAAAAATTTGAAAGACTATAATGCTTCGTTAATGGCAAAGTTTCTGTACAAAACTATCATGACAAGATTCGGATGCGTGATCGTGATAGCCGGTGATTAAGTAAACATGACACATTGGGACACAAAGCTACATTCTACATCATTGGCATTTAGAATAGCTTATAAGAATGCAACAAGACTTACACCATTCAGCATGGTGTATGGACTGGAAGCAATAGTTCCCATGAAGTTTCCCATAAAAAGCCTCATGATTGCTATGGCAAAAAGACTCTCTCCAAAAGGATTAGAAATCCACATAATCGAGAAACTCCTTAAATTGGATGAAAAGAGACTGCATAGTGCATGGACAACTGAGATTGTGTAGAAAAGAAGAAAGCTCTAGGTGGATAGAAACACAAAGTTTAAAATCTTTGTGGAAGGAGATTCAGTCTTGCTATTCTCCTCAAGAATGGGACCTCACCTAGGAAAGTTGAAGATGAGATGGATAGACCCATTCAAAATCATCCCCAAAATGGGAACAAGAACTTTTGAACTAGCAAGCTTGGATGGAGAAAGGATAAAGAAACTAGTGAAGAGATATAGGCTAAAGTCTTATCATGGAAGGATGCCAGAATACGAAGAAACCCAAGCAAGACAAGTGCACCAAGATCTATGTGAGACCCCCCTGTTCCCACCGCGCACCGGATTTGTGAGATCCCTGTTCCCACCGCGCAATGGATTCGGGGTACTAGCAGCGGAAGTAGCACTTCTTGCGCGGGGCAAAGTCCCACACTCGGGGCCTCGTCCACGGATATCCGGACAAGAGACTAATCCGTCGGTTTTTCCAAGACTGAACCCGAAAAAACTTCCTTTATCCGAAAAGCACGGGCAATTCCACCAGGATAACTTTTGACTCTAACGTAGTCAAGACCATTACTGATCAAACTGATCCGACTGCACCTATAAAGGTACTCGGTCAGATCAGGGAAGAAACTTGCACTTGGATCATTGGGATCAACGCTTTTTTCCCCATCAAGAGGCACAGCCGTTGATTCCTATCCATAGAGCAATTACTATCCGGGATTTACTTCATCTATCGTAATAACAGAAATTGAGTCTCGATTTACGGATCCATCAGTGCAGCCTAACCCCATCCAGTCCCATGGGTTAGCCAACCTCCCAACCACTGTAGTGATGGGATCCAATTAGGCATTTGGTTAGGTTTTGTCTCGGGTACTAGGGAAAAGAGTTCCCAGGCCCCCTAGCTGGAAGTTCATGCAAACATAAACTAGTCACACCACTTACACACCCAATATGAAATTACCTTTTTCTCAGCATCAACTAGCTTAAAAACAATCCTTTAATGAAACCATTATGTCACTGATGATAATCCTCGAATTCTTTGGTTGAATCCATATTTCCAATCATTCATTCATCGGTGTACTTATGGCATCATTGGCAACCAGAACGGTCACCACCTGTTCACTCAGGGGCCTTTTCAATAGTTCCTAGCTCATAGTACCCGACAATATTTTCACATATAAAAATCAAGATGGAATCCTCGTTGAAGATCAGCAAGATCAATCAACAGATCCATATAAGAGAGCCATGGACTCATCCGTTGAGGACCAGCAAGGTCTATCAACCAGATCCATGTCCGGTTTCAGAAAACAACTCTTACTCCTTGTTCCAATATCTTCCACGATGCACGTGTGGGTATCTTCAGCGACCCAGAGCCCGAGCACCGTATGGTCAGCACCCTCTAGGATCCTTCGCAGGTGACCTAGCACTTCACTCATAGGCTGCTTCCTTGGTCCCTCATCCACCATACCGGAAGCTCACCATTTAAATCGAATCGAGGCTGGTCAAGACCTCGGTCGACCTTGCTACGCGAGACGTCCTCCATTGACTCTCCGTCAGCCGTTAAAACTTTATCAATTAGGTCTCCATGACCTTAATCCATAAGACGGTCAAAATGCTTCCCTAGCATTCTTGACATAAAATAGTCATTTACAAACAGTCACAAAATACAGTTTCTATATCGAACTTCTTGTCTTTCCACATTATCCCTCTTCAGTTCACATTCCATTCATATATGTACTCATTCTCATCCATTCACTCATATCGACAACACATTATTTCTCATATACATTCACATTCATTATTCTACATACATATCCATGTTCGTACATCCACATCATACGTCCAATCCCATATCCGCATTCATACATACACATCCATATCCAGATACATACATCCACATCCACATCCACATTGACATCCATACATCCACATCTACATGCATACATCCATTTTCACGTCCTCATTCATACATCCACATTCACATACATACATCCACCTCCGTATCTACATCCATACATCCACTTTCACATTCACATTCACATTCACATCCATACATCCACATTTACATGCATACATCGACATCACATCCATTCTCGCCCTATCACAGCCCATATACATCTTATCCCATCAGATACACTTTTTACCTCATCCCATACACATCTTATCACATCCTAACTCATCTTAGCACATCCTATCACATCTCATACACCTCTTATCATATCTTATCACATCTCATACACATCTTATCACATCCTATCACATCTCATACACCTCTTATCACATCCTATCACTTCCCATACGCATCTTATCACATCTTATCACATCTCATACACCTCTTATCACATCCTATCACTTTCCATACGCATCTTATCACATTTTATCACATCTCATACACCTCTTATCACATCCTATCACTTCCCATACGCATCTTATCACATCTCATACACCTCTTATCACATCCTATCACTTTCCATACGCATGTTATCACATCTTATCACATCTCATATACCTCTTATCACATCCTATCACTTCCCATAGGCATCTTATCACATCTCAATATCTATTTATAGAATACAAGAGAATTCTTATATTTGATATAAGATTTCTTTACACATCTATTTATGCATAAAATTCATTTAGGATGAAAATCACCCTTTTAGTATAAAAATATCTTTTATGCATACCTCTATGCATGAAATCCAAATATAATAAGAGTAACATTTTTACAATAAAATAATCATCTTTTATGCATACCTCTATGCCTAAATTTCAATATGATAAAAGTAACACTTTAATAAAATAATCATCTTTTATACATACCCTTATGCATGAATTTCAAATATGATAAACGTAACACTTATAATAAAATAATCATCTTTTATGTATACCCCTATGCATGAATTTCAAATATGATAAAAGTAACACTTTTACAATAAAATAATCATCTTTATGCATACCTCTATGCATGAATTTCAAATGTGATAAAAGTAACACTTTCACAATAAAAAAATCATTTTTTCAATATTTTTACAATAAAATAATCATTTTTTTTCATACCTCTATGCATGAAATTCAATATGATAAAAGTAACACTTTTACAATAAATTAATCATTTTTTTGTAACATTTTTACAATAAAATATTCATTTTTCTTCATACCTCTATGCATAAAATTCAATATGATAAAAGTAACACTTTTACAATAAAATAAACATTTTTTTTCATACCTCTATGCATGAAATTCAATATGATAAAAGTAACACTTTTACAATAAAATAATCATTTTTTTGTAACATTTTTACAATAAAATAATCATTTTTTTTCATACCTCTATGTATGAAATTCAATATGATAAAAGTAACACTTTTATAATAAAATAATCATTTTTTATTTTTGTAACATCTTTACAATAAAATAATCATTTTTTTATGCATACCTCTATGCATGAAATTCAAATATGATAAAAGTAACACTTTTATAATAAAATAATCATCTTTTATGCATACCTCTATGCATGAAGTTCAATTATGCTAAAAGTAACACTTTTACAATAAAATAATCATCTTTTATGCATACCTCTATGCATGAAATTCAATTATGCTAAAAGTAACACTTTTATAATAAAATATTCATCTTTTATGCATACCTCTATGCATGAAATTCAATTATGCTAAAAGTAACAGTTTTATAATAAAATATTCATCTTTTATGCATACCTCTATGCATGAAATTCAATTATGCTAAAAGTAACACTTTTATAATAAAATATTCATCTTTTATGCATACCTCTATGCATGAAATTCAATTATGCTAAAAGTAACACTTTTATAATAAAATAATCATTATAAAAACTTGACATTAATCAATTAATCATTCACCTGGGATAGAGAATGGTTGGTTTTGTTAGAAAAGAGAAGGAAATGCCTTTTTGTAATGAGGTATAATATTTTTAGAGAAGACATAAATCCTAAAAACCATTTAAAGCCATAAAAACCATAAAATAAGTGAAAAGAAGAATCACCAACTTACTAATGACTTTGAAAGCTTTCCTTTGGCTTGATGGTTTGAGGGTTCAACTCTTGTTTGAACAAGAGTGGCCAACCAATCTTTGGAAGAGGGAAATGTCAAAAACTAGTGAATTATTAATAAATTCATAGTTCTTGGCTTGGGTGGAGTAGAGTAACAAAACTATTCTTTTTAACAAAGGGGAGGCTTCTATTTATAGAAAAAATTGAGCTCCTAACCAAACAAACTGGTTCTAGAATTGTCCAAATCAGTTTGGTCAATTTTTGACCATTTTTAGGTCAGTTAAGCTAACTTTTTGGAACTAGACTTGAATTAGGAGAGAGGAGAGATAAAATATCACATTATTTATGAGTTTAAAACTCATTCAAGCATGTGAAGTAGGCGCCTCATTGAAGGGCCTCCCCTTCCTTACATATGTGTCAAAATGGAATCATTATACCCAAAATATCTCATATTTTTAATATTGCTCATAGTTTCTTACTAATAAACCTTGTACATATTCAACTCTTCATCTTATGTGAGCATTGAAGGGACTCCCCTTCCTTACATATGTGTCAAAATGGAATCATTATGCCCAAAATATCTCATATTTTTAATATCACTCATAGTTTCTTACTAATAAACCTTGTACATAGTCAACTAATATGATAAAAGTAACACTTTTACAATAAAATAATCTTTTTTTTGGGTAACATTTTTACAATAAAATAATCATTTTTTTAATGCATACCTCTATGCATGAAATTCTAATATGATAAAAGTGACACTTTTATAATAAAATAATCATCTTTTATGCATACCTCTATGCATGAAATTCAATTATGCTAAAAGTAACACTTTTACAATAAAATATTCATCTTTTATGCATACCTCTATGCATGAAATTCAATTATGCTAAAAGTAACACTTTTACAATAAAATATTCATCATACCTCTATGCATGAAATTCAATTATGCTAAAAGTAACAGTTTTATAATAAAATATTCATCTTTTATGCATACCTCTATGCATGAAATTCAATTATGCTAAAAGTAACACTTTTATAATAAAATATTCATCTTTTATGCATACCTCTATGCATGAAATTCAATTATGCTAAAAGTAACACTTTTATAATAAAATAATCATTATAAAAACTTGACATTAATCAATTAATCATTCACCTAGGATAGAGAATGGTTGGTTTTGTTAGAAAAGAGAAGGAAATGTCTTTTTGTTAATGAGGTATAACATTTTTAGGGAAGACATAAAGCCTAAAAACCATTTAAAGCCATAAAAACCATAAAATAAGTGAAGAGAAGAATCACCAACTTATTAATGACTTTGAAAGCTTTCCTTTAGCTTGATGGTTTGAGGGTTCAACTCTTGTTTGAACAAGAGTGGCCAACCAATCTTTGGAAGAAGGAAATGTCAAAAACTAGTGAATTATTAATAAATTCATAGTTCTTGGCTTGGGTGGAGTAGAGTAACAATGCATTAAACACTATTCTTTTTCAACAAAAGGGAGGCTTCTATTTATAGGAAAAATTGAGCTCCTAACCAAACAAACTGATTCTAGAATTTTCCAAATCAGTTTGGTCAATTTTTGACCATTTTTAGGTCAGTTAAGCTAACTTTTTGGAACTAGACTTGAATTAGGAGAGAGGAGAGATAAAATATCACATTATTTATGAGTTTAAAACTCATTCAAGCATGTGAAGTAGGCACCTCATTGAAGGGCCTCCCCTTCCTTACATATGTGTCAAAATGGAATCATTATATCCAAAATATCTCATATTTTTAATATTGCTCATAGTTTCTTACTAATAAACCTTGTACATATTCAACTCTTCATCTTATGTGAGCATTTAAGGGACTCTCCTTCCTTACATATGTGTCAAAATGGAATCATTATACCCAAAATATCTCATATTTTTAATATCACTCATAGTTTCTTACTAATAAACCTTGTACATAGTCAACTCTTCATCTTATGTGAGCATTTACTCATTTTTGGGTATCTTCTTTTACAAAATTGGATTTATTTCCTCCCCACACATGGATTGATCTTATTGGCCCATAGGAACCTTAATTGGACCATAATCCAAAAATTTCTGAAAATCTAGACCCTTAGGCTAAGGTCCTTTATACCCATTTCCAATTAATTCCAATTGCACATTGGAAAGTTCTTTCTGAATTTCTGTTTCAGGGGAATTCATTTTAATAAGATGAGATATTTTCCTATCCAAAAATATTAAAAATCTGAATATTCTCTCTCTAGAATATTTTCTCTCTCTAGGTTAAAACAGTTAGAAACAAGATCTTTTATATTTCTGAAGAGGGGATTGATTACAGGGGAAGATGCTGGATATCTTGAGAGGCTGGGGAGGAATCTTACATTCTCTCCCACTTGAAAAACACGAGATGTCCTCATCTCACAAACTAGGGGTAATTTCGCAGGATGCACGAATATGCGACTAAGAGAAAAATTTAATTAAGATTAACCACCAAGAAAAGTTTCAAAGAGAGCAAGACTCAAGACAAGAGCAAAGATTTCAACTTTATTCACTCTTGGAATATATACAGCAAGATAGAAGAACTTTTTACAATTCCATAAGCCCGTCCATCATATGGTCACAGAAGTAGCACTCACAAGCAGCACACGTATAAGGTAACTCATCTCTAGGAATAATTCGGTCGGTTATTGCAGTACCTATCTCATTGGTATGAGGTGACCTAATAAAAGGACCTCTGAGAGGCAAGCCAAAAATGGGATAAAGGCATATCTTCTGATGAGGAAGAAAACACGCTAGTAAGAAGACCCGCTCAGAAAACCCAACATGCCTTGATCTCATCACACAATAGTATCGGGGACCCAAACCCAAAGCTTCAATAACCATAGCCAAGTGGACATTGTTACGAAAGTGCTGCTGACCCCACGGTGTTACCCTAGTTATGTCTTGATAGGTCCGCCATTTGGTCTGAGCTACAGAAGTTCCCAAGTGAGGGAAAAGTGAGCGCTCATAAAGTTCTATAAAATCCTTCTTCACATACTTGCTTGCGTCTTGAAGGTGAGAAATCATCATGGATAAAACCAATTCCTGCTACCAAGCCATAAAGGAGATTAAGAAAGAAAGGGAATCGATGGAAGTAAGATTACAGCGAGTGACAAGTAAGAGTTACGACTTATAAAAAAAAAAGGAACTAGCGTAACCTAGAAGCCAACGGGGTATCTTGCCACTGAAGGTTTACCGTCTTTCCATGATTTGGGTTTGGCACATATTTCTATAGAAGGTTTAGATGAGATACATTATGAACTTTGAGATGATGAGGTGGAAAAAACTCGTAGGCTAAGTCACCTACTTTCATTGAAATCCGATATGGTCCACAATATCTGGGGGATAACTTCTTATACTTCCCAAGAGATAAAGAACTTCTTTTGGGCCGTACTTGAATGAAGACCAAAACCTTGGTATCCAAAACACCGGTTCTCACTTCTGAACTCATCGTTCTGAATCCTTAAAACAGGTGGGGCTCCTGAGAAATATTCTGGGGAAAGGGTCTTTCTTTTTAAACAGAATCTTTCTTTTATTTTAGAGAGGGAATAATTATAAGATCAGAAAGGGAGGTTCTTACTCCTGTATACCTCGAAGGCTGGGGGAGGAATCTTACATTCTACCCCACTTAAAAAAGTGCGAGATGTCCTCATCGCGCAAAGTAGAGGACAACTCTTTTTCGTAAGATCCAATTTATTCTGGGGTTCCTTATATTTTTGTCAACCCAATAGAATACGGGGATAAATATCCCTTACATAAAACTCATCATTAAATAACAATTCATTCAAATCATATCATTCATATCTTTAACACGATAATGGTCCATTAGACCGAAAAAATTTCTTTCTGAACATTCCTCCACGGGAATTTCAGTCAAGCAAGTTCTCAATTTGTCATCCCTTAACTTGATCTACCGTGTCAAGTGTTAACAGTAGCAATTTCTCAATTTGTCATTCCTTAACTTGATCTACCGTGTCAAGTGTTAACAGTAGCAATTTGACAGCACAATCCACTAATCTCATAGTGATTTGCTGAAATCATTATCATCATTCCAGTTATGAATATCATTACAGGGACTCGTCCCATTCATCCTCATTGTGGTTTCGCTCAGCTTATTATATTTCAACTAATTTTTAGGGATCATCATTTTTCAATCAGAATCCAATTCAACTCATCGGTTCTCAAACAGAATTAAAAATCATATCAACCACATTCGAAATCATCATCTGGATAGCATTAATGCTTATAATTTCAAGTCTTAGATTTTCTCGTATATACTGCCGGTAAAGAGCTGCAGTTATACCCTCGGTATATACGGGTAGTCATGATACTTGGAACTATAAGGTAAATACCATCATGTCTAGGCCTCAAGCAAGTCAGGGTTTCATACAATTGCGGTACTTCCATTTGAAGACCCAATTACTAGTTTACGAATTTTCAGTTTGAATATCAAATTGTATGAATTTATATCACACAATTAAAACCTTTTTGTGCTTCTTGATAAATTTTTGGCCTATTTGGCTTCTGAGTTGATCTTTATCAGCCAATTTGCTGTGATACCAACTGTGAGATCCCTGTTCCCACCGTGCAACGGATTCGGGGTACTAGCAGCGGAAGTAGCACTTCTTGCGCGGGGTAGAGTTCCACACTCGGGGCCTCGTCCACACGGATATCCGGACAAGAGACTAATCCGTCGATTTTTCCAAAACCGAACCCGGAAAAACTTCCTTTATCCGGAAAGCACGGGTGATTCCACCAGGATAACTTTTTACTCTAACGTAGTCAAGACCATTACTGATCAAACTGATCCGACTGCACCTATAAAGGTACTCGGTCAGATCAGGGAAGAAACTTACACTTGGATCATTGGGATCAACGCTTTTTTCCCCATCAAGAGGCACAGCCGTTGATTCCTATCCATAGAACAATTACTATCTGGGATTTACTTCATCTATCGTAATAACAGAAATTGAGTCTCGATTTACGGATCCATCAGTGCAGCCTAACCCCATCCAGTCCCATGGGTTAGCTAACCTCCCAACCACTGTAGTGATGGGATCCAATTAGGAATTTGGTTAGGTTTTGTCCCGGGTACCAGGGAAAAGAGTTCCCAGGCCCCCTAGCCGGAAGTTCATGCAAACATAAAACTAGTCACACCACTTACACACCCAATATGAAATTGCCTTTTTCTCAGCATCAACTAACTTAAAGACAATCCTTTAATGAAACCATTATGTCACTGATGACAATCCTCGAATTCTCTGGTTGAATCCATATTTCCAATCATTCATTCATCGGTGTACTTATAACATCATTGGCAACCAGAACGCTCACCACCTGTTCACTCAGGGGCCTTTTCAATAGTTCCTAGCTCATAGTACCCGATAATATTTTCACATATAAAAATCAAGATGGAATCCTCCTTGAAGATCAGCAAGATCAATCAACAGATCCATATAAGAGAGCCATGGACTCATCCGTTGAGGACCAGCAAGGTCTATCAACTAGATCCATGCCCGGTTTCAGAAAACAACTCTTACTCCTTGTTCCAATATCTTCCACGATGCACGTGTGGGTATCTTCGGCGACCCAAAGCCCGAGCACTGTATGGTCAGCACCCTCTAGGATCCTTTCGCAGGTGACCTAGCGCTTCACTCATAGGCCGCTTCCTTGGTCCCTCATCCAGCGTACCGGAAGCTCACCATTTAAATCAAACCGAGGTTGGTCAAGACCTTAGTCTACCTTCCTACGCGAGACGTCCTCCATTGACTCTTCGTCAGCCGTTACAACTTTATCAGTTAGGTCTCCATGACCTTAATCCATAAGACGGTCAAAATGCTTCCCCAGCATTCTTGACATAAAACAGTCATTTACAAACAGTCACAAAATACAGTTTCTATATCGAACTTCTCGTCTTTCCACATTATCCCTCCTCAGTCCACATTCCATTCATATATGTACTCATTCTCATCCATTCACTCATATCGACGACACATTATTTCTCATATACATTCACATTCATTATTCTACATACATATCCATGTTCATACATCCACATCATACGTCCGATCCCATATCCGCATTCATACATACACATCCATATCCAGATACATACATCCACATCCACATCCACATTGACATCCATACATCCACATCTACATGCATACATCCATTTTCACGTCCTCATTCATACATCCACATTCACATACATACATCCACCTCCGTATCTACATCCATACATCCACTTCCACATTCACATTCACATTCACATCCATACATCCACATCTACATGCATACATCCATTCTCGCCCTATCACAACCCATATACATCTTATCCTATCAGATACACTTTTTACGTCATCCCATACACATCTTATCACATCCTAACTCATCTTAGCACATCCTATCACATCTCATACATCTCTTATCATCTCTTATCACATCTCATACACATCTTATCACATCCTATCACATCTCATACACCTCTTATCACATCCTATCAATTCCCATACGCATCTTATCACATCTTATCACATCTCATACACCTCTTATCATATCCTATCACTTTTCATACGCATCTTATCACATCTCATACACCTCTTATCACATCCTATCACTTCCTATACGCATCTTATCACATCTCATACACCTCTTATCACATCCTATCACTTCCCATACGCATCTTATCACATCTTATCACATCTCATACACCTCTTATCACATCCTATCACTTCCCATACGCATCTTATCACATCTTATCACATCTCATACACCTCTTATCACATCCTATCACTTCCCATAAGCATCTTATCACATCTTATCACATCTCAATATCTATTTATAGAATATAAGAGAATTCTTATATTTGATATAAGATTTCTTTACGCATCTATTTATGCATAAAATTCATTTAGGATAAAAATCACACTTTTAGTATAAAAATATCTTTTATGCATACCTCTATGCATGAAATCCAAATATGATAAAAGTAACATTTTTACAATAAAATAATCATCTTTTATGCATACCTCTATGCCTGAATTTCAATATGATAAAAGTAACACTTTTAAAATAAAATAATAATCTTTTATGCATACCCCTATGCATGAATTTCAAATATGATAAAAGTAACACTTTTATAATCAAATAATCATCTTTTATGCATACCCCTATGCATGAATTTCAAATATGATAAAAGTAACGCTTTTACAATAAAATAATCATCTTTATGCATACCTCTATGCATGAATTTCAAATGTGATAAAAGTAACACTTTTACAATAAAATAATCATTTTTTAACATTTTTATAATAAAATAATTTTTTTTTTCATACCTCTATGCATGAAATTTAATATGATAAAAGTAACACTTTTACAATAAATTAATCAAAATATTTTTACAATAAAATAATCATTTTTTTTCATACCTCTATGCATGAAATTCAAAATGATAAAAGTAACACTTTTACAATAAAATAATCATTTTTTTGGTAACATTTTTATAATAAAATAATCATTTTTTTTCATACCTCTATGCATGAAATTCAATATGATAAAAGTAACACTTTTACAATAAAATAATTATTATTTTTGTAACATTTTTACAATAAAATAATCATTTTTTTCATACCTCTATGCATGAAATTCAATATGATAAAAGTAACACTTTTACAATAAAATAATCATTTTTTTGTAACATCTTTACAATAAAATAATCATTTTTTATGCATACCTCTATGCATGAAATTCAATTATGATAAAAGTAACACTTTTATAATAAAATAATCATCTTTTATGCATACCTCTATGCATGAAATTCAATTATGCTAAAAGTAACACTTTTATAATAAAATAATCATCTTTTATGCATACCTCTATGCATGAAATTCAATTATGCTAAAAGTAACACTTTTACAATAAAATATTCATCTTTTATGTATACCTCTATGCATGAAATTCAATTATGCTAAAAGTAACAGTTTTATAATAAAATATTCATCTTTTATGCATACCTCTATGCATGAAATTCAATTATGCTAAAAGTAACACTTTTATAATAAAATATTCATCTTTTATGCATACCTCTATGCATGAAATTCAATTATGCTAAAAGTAACACTTTTATAATAAAATAATCATTATAAAAACTTGACATTAATCAATTAATCATTCACCTAGGATAGAGAATGGTTGGTTTTGGTAGAAAAGAGAAGGAAATACCTTTTTTGTAATGAGGTATAATATTTTTAGAGAAGACATAAAGCCTAAAAACCATTTAAAGCCATAAAAACCATAAAATAAGTGAAAAGAAGAATCACCAACTTACTAATGACTTTGAAAGCTTTCCTTTGGCTTGATGGTTTGAGGGTTCAACTCTTGTTTGAACAAGAGTGGCCAACCAATTTTTGGAAGAGGGAAATGTCAAAAACTAGTGAATTATTAATAAATTCATAGTTCTTGGCTTGGGTGGAGTAGAGTAACAATGCATTAAACACTATTCTTTTTCAACAAAGGGGAGCCTTCTATTTATAGGAAAAATTGAGCTCCTAACCAAACAAACTGATTCTAGAATTTTCCAAATCAGTTTGGTCAATTTTTGACCATTTTTAGGTCAGGTAAGCTAACTTTTTGGAACTAGACTTGAATTAGGAGAGAGGAGAGATAAAATATCACATTATTTATGAGTTTAAAATTCATTCAAGCATGTGAAGTAGGCACCTTATTGAAGAGCCTCCCCTTCCTTACATATGTGTCAAAATGGAATCATTATATCCAAAATATCTCATATTTTTAATATTGCTCATAGTTTCTTACTAATAAACCTTGTACATATTCAACTCTTCATCTTATGTGAGCATTGAAGGGACTCCCCTTCCTTACATATGTGTCAAAATGGAATCATTATACCCAAAATATCTCATGTTTTTAATATCACTCATAGTTTCTTACTAATAAACCTTGTACATAGTCAACTCTTCATCTTATGTGAGCATTTACTCATTTTTGGGTATCTTCTTTTACCAAATTGGATTTATCTCCTCCCCACACATGGATTAATCTTATTGGCCCATAGGAACCTTAATTGGACCATAATCCAAAAATTTCTGAAAATCTAGACCGTTAGGCTAAGGTCCTTTATATCCATTTCCGATTAATTCCAATTGCACATTGGAAAGTTCTTTCTGAATTTCTGTTTCAGGGGAATTCATTTTAATAAGATGAGATATTTTTCTATCCAAAAATATTAAAAATCTGAATATTCTCTCTCTAGGTTAAACAGTTAGAAACAAGATCTTTTATATTTCTGAAGAGGGGATTGATTACAGGGAAAGATGCTGGATATCTTGAGAGGCTGGGGAGGAATCTTACAGGATTCCTAGTTGCTAGCCGGAAGTAGCTTCCTCTTGTGTGGAGCAGGGTTTGCCACTTGGGGCTTTGCCCTCAAATGTCAAGACACAAGACTAATCTGGTGGTCATTCCGAAACCGAAATCGGAAAAATTTTCCTTGCCCGAAAAACGGGGACGATTCCACCTTTTTAATTTTCTTTAACAAATTTTGTAATGGGTTCAAGTGATTAAACTATTCTTCACCTGAATAAACCAGATAGAAGGAAAACTATCACTAACTTAATTTGAAGAAATCAACTCTTTTTCCTAACCGAAACCAGGCACAGCTGTTGATCTAATCATCTGAGAAAATCAATGCTTTTTTCCTAACCGAAATCAGGCACAGCCGTTGATCTACTCATTTGAGAAATTCTTCAGGGTTTTATTTAACTACTCGAATTCTAAGCATATTCCTATTATTTTAATTTAATTAAAACTCCACTGATTCCAGCCTAACCCCATCTAGCCCATGGGTTAGCCACCACCCAACCACACTGGAATCGGTAGAACTAGAAAATTACTCACCCACCCAATTGAATGCCTTTCTTAACTTTTGCTTTCGAATACAGATACGCGCACACTCCTCTTTAAAACTTTAAAATATAAAATAATCCATTGACAAACAGTTATTGGTTATAGATATCATAACTCAAAATTTCCATCCAGTCCCTTGTTTCTCAAAAAATAATATCACTCTAGACTCTCTGTTGAGACCCACTATTCACAACGAGATCTAGTAACAGATTATAATAATCATTTTGTCCATATCTTCCACGACATATGCATGGGTGTCCTAGGCATCGCGAGCCCGTGCATCGCCTAGTCAAAACCCTCTAGGATCCTCCTTAGGCGTTGATGGCACGGAAGCGGTAAAGCTGTTTACGCCCTTATAGCATGCCACACTTCCACACACGCATGCAAATACACCAGAACACCAGACCAAAGAGCATGAACAAGACTCATATTTCAGAAAAGACCTTGACCTTTACAGAGTCGGATATCCCAAAATATCCCAGACACCAGCTACACCAAGCACCCGCTCGCAATCAGCCTGCTCCAGCTCCTGGTCGCTCCCAATCCCTTCGCTCTGGCAGTCTTCTCTGCAGCAGCCCTCTCGTTCTCTGCTCTGCTCCTCAGCTGAAGATCCCTCTACTATGCCACCAGCACACTACCAGTTCTCAAAGCATAGAACCAGTCACCCTCTTCTCTCTCTCTTTCTCTTGTAGTCCGAGCCTGTTAATGTCTTTCTGTTTTGCATACGACCCAGCCTCTGTAGCAGCCCCGCCAGCCCACTATTCCATCATCTCTCCCTTTCTCTTTGCACCAACTACTTCCATCAGTGCCCTCCACGCTCACCAGCCCAGCAAAACAAGCACTAGGCTCTATTCTCTCCTTCACACAAACACCTAGAACCCACACTTGCCAGCCCGACTTGACTCCTTATTTGTAGCTCCAGCCCCACCAGCTGCCCGCAGCATCGTAGCAAGCTCAACTTGCCCCCACTTTCTCTCCTTCGTTGCCAACCCCTCTGCACGCCTGCAGCAACTTCGTTCCAGGCCGCTGATCACCTCTGCAGCCGCCCAACGCAACACCTTCTGTGCACCTACGCCAACTCCTCGTCAGCAGCTCCTTCTCTCCTCGTCGTCCAGCCCCAAAGGCGCCCCCTTCTACACCAGCTGCGCCTGTTGGCTGCAGCTAGCCACCAAACACAATACCAGCGCCCCAGAGCCCCTCAGCTCTCCTGCGCAGTCCACGCTCTCTCTCTTCCTTCAGCTACGGCGACCTCCCATGAACCCGAGCCTGTCCACTCTGACGACTCCTCCAGCCGCTGCTCTTCTGTGACCTTCCAGCCCTCATCGCTGGCACGCTCCAACGGCCCTCTGCACAGTCTCGACGTCCCTCGCCAGCAGCAGCTCCTTTGGCGGATCCCAGAGCCTCCCCTGCGTAGTCACCTATGAAGCAAAATCTCCAAGCCTGCCCAACCCAAAGGCGGCTCCTTCCTTTCGATGCTACCAGCCACTGCCAGTCTCCAGTTCACCAAAGCGGCTTCTTCTAGCCTCCAGCCAGCCCCTTGCGCCAGTCACCTTCTCTCCTCGTCAACAGCTCTTGGGCAGCTCACACTTGCGGCTGCTCCAGCCACCACACACGGGGCTCTCCCGTCCTTGCGTTCTCGTAGAGAGTCTCCCAGCCCTCTACACTACGAACCCATTCAAAGCGTCTCTCAGCTGCGCTCAGAGAACCTTCCCTTCTTTATTCAGCAACTCTGTCAGAGGATCCTCCTCTTCAACACAGCCGTCACCTGGAACCTGCACTGCTCTGCGCTTGTGGCTGCAGCCAGCCACAGCAACACACACGAGGCCCCCTGTCCTTCGCTCTCTCCCAGAGAGTCCCAGCCGTATCCACACGTCTGCTTCCAGCAGTATCACCTGCGGCTGCTCCAGCCACCACACACGGCACACGGGCCTCTCACCCGTCGGCTCCCAGCTGCCACCCAAACGCACTCAAGGGGCTCCTCTGTCCTGTGCTCTCCCAGAGAGTCTCCCTCTCTTCGTCCAGCTGCGCCGACTGCTGCAGCCCACACACAAAACACACCCGGGGTTCTCCTCCCCGTCGGCTCCCCGCCGTCTCCCTAAAAACAACACCCCACCGTCTCTTTGTCCAGCTGCGCCGACCAGGTTCCAGAAGCACCAGGCTGGCGACAGCTCCAACTTCCACGCCACTTTTCCAGAAGGCCACCCTCACCATTTATTTATTTTATTTATTTTTGAAGAAAAAAAAGCCACCATGTTCTCTTTTCCCACTCAGCCAAGGTTCATGACTCCCTTTATTATCTTCTTCTGCCCATGCTCCACATATCTCAAATGCAACCTTCGGTGCCCACTCATTTGGACGCGCACACAACTTAAGGCGACCAAACAGCTAAAACCATTTCCAGCGGACCTCGTTCCGGACAAGCTGTGCTTCCAGAATTTCACCATTGTCCCTGCACATACACCTCCATCAAAACCCTATGCCTGACTGCTGCATCCACGACGCCCACACTGAGTCAATGGGTGCCCCCATGACTTCACCACAACACGAACAACACTCATGTACACATGTACAAGTTGAGGTTGAGGTTTCCAAAAAACTACACACATATTTAGCAACCCCCTTTCTTCTGCTGAGACATTTATGTCCAGCAGCTACACAATCAGAAACCACTTATCCCCCTGGATCAAACAGAAACCTCGGTGCATCTACCTTCCAATCCCTTAAGCATTCTCCTCCATCAAACAACCATTGATAGATCCTGTCATAGCCTTCCGCTTTCAGCAACCCCCTTGGCTCTTCATGTATGGCCTCAGCACCGTTCACTGTCACACTTCCTCCTCCAGACCAGCTCTCATAACCTTGTGATGGAGACCACTCTTCACCTCTACTCTCCTCTGACACATCTGACTTCCACTCATAGTCGAATACCGAAATAACACACATCTCATCATCAACCCCCATCTCATGGTCACCCAATTTGCCACCCACATCACTGGCTTCCAACCCTTCCTCTGGGCAATCTGCCAGACTCGAACTATAACCAAACCATTCATCCATATGCTGAGCATCTACATGTGGTGTGTCCATCATACACTCACTTCCCTTCATCCCATCAACATCACACACAGCAACCTCGTGCACTGTAGACTCATCATTGTCGCTTTCCTGCAGTTTCTCCAGCTTCAAGACCATTGGCGATCCTTCAAGATTCTCCACATCTTGCAAAGGCATCCCTACCAAGTCCAAGCTCCCCAAACTCCCAGGCAAAGCATCTTGGTCCCCCTGACCAACAACAATAGTCTCACATGCATCCTCACCACTCACAACCAACAACTCATTCTCTTGGGCATGACAAGGAACACACACCTTTTGATCAGCATCCACACCTGCGAAATCTATCGCACCATCAACCAAAGGAGCATCCAGCTCACCATCAGTCACACCATCACTCCCTTCCTGCTGCACAACTGGCATGCAAGCACTCTTCTCCAAGGAAGCCATCTTCAACAGATCATCTAGTGCACTATCCAGTACACTATCCAGCTCACTATCCACACTCTCACAGGCTGCAAAATCCAACTCATCACCCGGATCATCCATAGATACTCCATCCACAACATCTCCACTAGTAACTTGATCATCACTCTCTACCTTGACTGGCTGAAGTACTGGCACCTGCAAATCATTACTCTTCTCTGAATCAAAGAGATCATCCAATCCATATCCATACTCAAACTCATCAGGCTCCACAGCACTAGCATCACTTTCACAATCCACAGCACCATCAATTCTTCCATCCTTCTCCTCCTCACCTCCTGAAAGCTCTTCAGGGCTGATTCCAGAAACCTCACCCTTCTCCATTTCCAACAGATTAATCTGTCCCATACCCTGCTTTGCAAATGTGACCTCATGGGCTTCACAAACACTGGGCTGGATTTCATCCTTCACCTGCATACTGGGGCCACTCACCCTATCACTCATTCCCCAAGACAATTGATATATTCCACCATTAGCTTTGGCTGGTCTCTCACATTGCGGACTCATATGACCCCACTCACCACAATTCCGGCATTGCACATCACACGGATACCCTCTCCCTCTTCCAATGTCTGCTGAATTTCCTCCAAAACCAGATGATGCATCAGTTTTCCTCCCCATAGCACCTATGCCTCGTCCTCTTCCTGCAGACTCTATCCAATTCACGCTTAAAGACTTCATGAGCTCCACTGCATCATGAACCTCCCTCTTCAAAGAATCCTCCTGTTTAGGAACAACAGCAGCTTTCCTTCCAGGATGCATACTCTCAATCTGTGGCACCTTCACAAACCTCTTTGGCTCTTCCCGCATTCCCATCTGCCTCAGACGCTTCACCTTCCACTCCTTCTCACGAGCTACTCTGACAGCCTCCTCAAAGCTATCCAGGTTCTTCAGCTCCACCTTCAAACGGATTGTTGGCTCCAGTCCAGCCACAAACCGCTCTCTCTTAATCATCTGTGGGGGTACTTCAGGAATCAGAGCCTCACACCATAGACTCCACAGTCTACCAAACTCTATCAGATACTGATCCACATCCTGACCATCCTTCTGCTGAATGTTACACAACTCCTTCCACACTTCATTCGGACTCTTCACATGGACAAACTTTGCCAAAAAGGCAGCTCTGACTACACGGTACTCAGGATCCTGTCGATGAACATTCCTGTGTGTAGTCACAAACATCTGTAGCCATACTTTTGCATCACCCTGCAAGCAATAAGCCAAAATCCGAGAAAGGATCTCCGGGGTTGCCCTGTCTTTCATCAAAGCTGTAAACTCTATCTTCTCCAGAAACCTGGTTGCATTTTCCTGTGGCAATCCCCAATACTCCGGAAAATCTTGAGCCATCTTCAAATCTCTCTTCACACAGCCCTGTTCTCTTTCACAAACCAGAGGAAATCTGCTCCTCTGTGGAGGCACCAAAAAGTGATGGCACGGAAGCGGTAAAGCTGTTTACGCCCTTATAGCATGCCACACTTCCACACACGCATGCAAACACACCAGAACACCAGACCAAAGAGCATGAACAAGACTCATATTTCAGAAAAGACCTTGACCTTTACAGAGTCGGATATCCCAAAATATCCCAGACACCAGCTACACCAAGCACCCGCTCGCAATCAGCCTGCTCCAGCTCCTGGTCGCTCCCAATCCCTTCGCTCTGGCAGTCTTCTCTGCAGCAGCCCTCTCGTTCTCTGCTCTGCTCCACTGAGGTCCTCTCTGCTACACCATCAACTCACTGCCAGTTCTCAAGGCAAAACCAAAACCCAGCCCCACTGCTCTCTACCTCTGCCCTTCTTTGGCGGCTCCCCACACTTTCCTTTACGGCCCTCTCTATTTGCAGCTACGAACACACAAAGATAAAGCTGCGCCAGCCTGTTTTGCCTCTGCAATGCTAACCCCCACGCACACGTATGGCTCCACGACCACAGTCTTCCCTTCTTTGCTCCTCGCCAGTAGTTCCTTGGCGGCTCCCACACGCCAGCCCCTGCGTAGTCACCTATGAAGCAAAATCTCCAAGCCTGCCCAACCCCAAGGCGGCTCCTTCCTTTCGATGCTACCAGCCACTGCCAGTCTCCAGTTCACCAAAGCGGCTTCTTCTAGCCTCCAGCCAGCCCCTTGCGCCAGTCACCTTCTCTCCTCGTCAACAGCTCTTGGGCAGCTCACACTTGCGGCTGCTCCAGCCACCACACACGGGGCTCTCCCGTCCTTGCGTTCCCGTAGAGAGTCTCCCAGCCCTCTACACTACGAACCCATTCAAAGCGTCTCTCAGCTGCGCTCAGAGAACCTTCCCTTCTTTATTCAGCAACTCTGTCAGAGGATCCTCCTCTTCAACACAGCCGTCACCTGGAACCTGCACTGCTCTGCGCTTGTGGCTGCAGCCAGCCACAGCAACACACACGAGGCCCCCTGTCCTTCGCTCTCTCCCAGAGAGTCCCAGCCGTATCCACACGTCTGCTTCCAGCAGTATCACCTGCCGGCTGCTCCAGCCACCACACACGGCACACGGGCCTCTCACCCGTCGGCTCCCAGCTGCCACCCAAACGCACTCAAGGGGCTCCTCTGTCCTGTTCTCTCCCAGAGAGTCTCCCTCTCTTCGTCCAGCTGCGCCGACTGCTGCAGCCCACACACAAAACACACCCGGGGTTCTCCTCCCCGTCGGCTCCCCGCCGTCTCCCTAAAAACAACACCCCACCGTCTCTTTGTCCAGCTGCGCCGACCAGGTTCCAGAAGCACCAGGCTGGCGACAGCTCCAACTTCCACGCCACTTTTCCAGAAGGCCACCCTCACCATTTATTTATTTTATTTATTTTTGCAGAAAAAAAAGCCACCATGTTCTCTTTTCACACTCAGCCAAGGTTCATGACTCCCTTTATTATCTTCTTCTGCCCATGCTCCACATATCTCAAATGCAACCTTCGGTGCCCACTCATTTGGACGCGCGCACACAACTTAAGGCGACCAAACAGCTAAAACCATTTCCAGCGGACCTCGTTCCGGACAAGCTGTGCTTCTAGAATTTCACCATTGTCCCTGCACATACACCTCCATCAAAACCCTATGCCTGACTGCTGCATCCACGACGCCCACACTGAGTCAATGGGTGCCCCCATGACTTCACCACAACACGAACAACACTCATGTACACATGTACAAGTTGAGGTTGAGGTTTCCAAAAAACTACACACATATTTAGCAACCCCCTTTCTTCTGCTGAGACATTTATGTCCAGCAGCTGCACAATCAGAAACCACTTATCCCCCTGGATCAAACAGAAACCTCGGTGCATCTACCTTCCAATCCCTTAAGCATTCTCCTCCATCAAACAACCATTGATAGATCCTGTCATAGCCTTCCGCTTTCAGCAACCCCCTTGGCTCTTCATGTATGGCCTCAGCACCGTTCACTGTCACACTTCCTCCTCCAGACCAGCTCTCATAACCTTGTGATGGAGACCACTCTTCACCTCTACTCTCCTCTGACACATCTGACTTCCACTCATAGTCGAATACCGAAATAACACACATCTCATCATCAACCCCCATCTCATGGTCACCCAATTTGCCACCCACATCACTGGCTTCCAACCCTTCCTTTGGGCAATCTGCCAGACTCGAACTATAACCAAACCATTCATCCATATGCTGAGCATCTACATGTGGTGTGTCCATCATACACTCACTTCCCTTCATCCCATCAACATCACACACAGCAACCTCGTGCACTGTAGACTCATCATTGTCGCTTTCCTGCAGTTTCTCCAGCTCTCAAGACCATTGGCGATCCTTCAAGATTCTCCACATCTTGCAAAGGCATCCCTACCAAGTCCAAGCTCCCCAAACTCCCAGGCAAAGCATCTTGGTCCCCCTGACCAACAACAATAGTCTCACATGCATCCTCACCACTCACAACCAACAACTCATTCTCTTGGGCATGACAAGGAACACACACCTTTTGATCAGCATCCACACCTGCGAAATCTATCGCACCATCAACCAAAGGAGCATCCAGCTCACCATCAGTCACACCATCACTCCCTTCCTGCTGCACAACTGGCATGCAAGCACTCTTCTCCAAGGAAGCCATCTTCAACAGATCATCTAGTGCACTATCCAGCTCACTATCCACACTCTCACAGGCTGCAAAATCCAACTCATCACCCGGATCATCCATAGATACTCCATCCACAACATCTCCACTAGTAACACCTTGATCATCACTCTCTACCTTGACTCGCTGAAGTACTGGCACCTGCAAATCATTACTCTTCTCTGAATCAAAGAGATCATCCAATCCATATCCATACTCAAACTCATCAGGCTCCACAGCACTAGCATCACTTTCACAATCCACAGCACCATCAATTCTTCCATCCTTCTCCTCGTCACCTCCTGAAAGCTCTTCAGGGCTGATTCCAGAAATCTCACCCTTCTCCATTTCCAACAGATTAATCTGTCCCATACCCTGCTTTGCAAATGTGACCTCATGGGCTTCACAAACACTGGGCTGGATTTCATCCTTCACCTGCATACTGGGGCCACTCACCCTATCACTCATTCCCCAAGACAATTGATATATTCCACCATTAGCTTTGGCTGGTCTCTCACATTGCGGACTCATATGACCCCACTCACCACAATTCCGGCATTGCACATCACACGGATACCCTCTCCCTCTTCCAATGTCTGCTGAATTTCCTCCAAAACCAGATGATGCATCAGTTTTCCTCCCCATAGCACCTATGCCTCGTCCTCTTCCTGCAGACTCTATCCAATTCACGCTTAAAGACTTCATGAGCTCCACTGCATCATGAACCTCCCTCTTCAAAGAATCCTCCTGTTTAGGAACAACAGCAGCTTTCCTTCCAGGATGCATACTCTCAATCTGTGGCACCTTCACAAACCTCTTTGGCTCTTCCCGCATTCCCATCTGCCTCAGACGCTTCACCTTCCACTCCTTCTCACGAGCTACTCTGACAGCCTCCTCAAAGCTATCCAGGTTCTTCAGCTCCACCTTCAAACGGATTGTTGGCTCCAGTCCAGCCACAAACCGCTCTCTCTTAATCATCTGTGGGGGTACTTCAGGAATCAGAGCCTCACACCATAGACTCCACAGTCTACCAAACTCTATCAGATACTGATCCACATCCTGACCATCCTTCTGCTGAATGTTACACAACTCCTTCCACACTTCATTCGGACTCTTCACATGGACAAACTTTGCCAAAAAGGCAGCTCTGACTACACGGTACTCAGGATCCTGTCGATGAACATTCCTGTGTGTAGTCACAAACATCTGTAGCCATACTTTTGCATCACCCTGCAGCAATAAGCCAAAATCCGAGAAAGGATCTCCGGGGTTGCCCTGTCTTTCATCAAAGCTGTAAACTCCATCTTCTCTAGAAACCTGGTTGCATTTTCCTGTGGCAATCCCCAATACTCCGGAAAATCTTGAGCCATCTTCAAATCTCTCTTCACACAGCCCTGTTCTCTTTCACAAACCAGAGGAAATCTGCTCCTCTGTGGAGGCACCAAAAAGTGATGGCACGGAAGCGGTAAAGCTGTTTACGCCCTTATAGCATGCCACACTTCCACACACGCATGCAAACACACCAGAACACCAGACCAAAGAGCATGAACAAGACTCATATTTCAGAAAAGACCTTGACCTTTACAGAGTCGGATATCCCAAAATATCCCAGACACCAGCTACACCAAGCACCCGCTCGCAATCAGCCTGCTCCAGCTCCTGGTCGCTCCCAATCCCTTTGCTCTGGCAGTCTTCTCTGCAGCAGCCCTCTCGTTCTCTGCTCTGCTCCACTGAGGTCCTCTCTGCTACACCATCAACTCACTGCCAGTTCTCAAGGCAAAACCAAAACCCAGCCCCACTGCTCTCTACCTCTGCCCTTCTTTGGCGGCTCCCCACACTTTCCTTTACGGCCCTCTCTATTTGCAGCTATGAACACACAAAGATAAAGCTGCGCCAGCCTGTTTTGCCTCTGCAATGCTAACCCCCACGCACACGTATGGCTCCACGACCACAGTCTTCCCTTCTTTGCTCCTCGCCAGTAGTTCCTTGGCGGCTCCCACACGCCAGCCCCTGCGTAGTCACCTATGAAGCAAAATCTCCAAGCCTGCCCAACCCCAAGGCGGCTCCTTCCTTTCGATGCTACCAGCCACTGCCAGTCTCCAGTTCACCAAAGCGGCTTCTTCTAGCCTCCAGCCAGCCCCTTGCGCCAGTCACCTTCTCTCCTCGTCAACAGCTCTTGGGCAGCTCACACTTGCGGCTGCTCCAGCCACCACACACGGGGCTCTCCCGTCCTTGCGTTCCCGTAGAGAGTCTCCCAGCCCTCTACACTACGAACCCATTCAAAGCGTCTCTCAGCTGCGCTCAGAGAACCTTCCCTTCTTTATTCAGCAACTCTGTCAGAGGATCCTCCTCTTCAACACAGCCGTCACCTGGAACCTGCACTGCTCTGCGCTTGTGGCTGCAGCCAGCCACAGCAACACACACGAGGCCCCCTGTCCTTCGCTCTCTCCCAGAGAGTCCCAGCCGTATCCACACGTCTGCTTCCAGCAGTATCACCTGCGGCTGCTCCAGCCACCACACACGGCACACGGGCCTCTCACCCGTCGGCTCCCAGCTGCCACCCAAACGCACTCAAGGGGCTCCTCTGTCCTGTGCTCTCCCAGACAGTCTCCCTCTCTTCGTCCAGCTGCGCCGACTGCTGCAGCCCACACACAAAACACACCCGGGGTTCTCCTCCCCGTCGGCTCCCCGCCGTCTCCCTAAAAACAACACCCCACCGTCTCTTTGTCCAGCTGCGCCAACCAGGTTCCAGAAGCACCAGGCTGGCGACAGCTCCAACTTCCACGCCACTTTTCCAGAAGGCCACCCTCACCATTTATTTATTTTATTTATTTTTGAAGAAAAAAAAGCCACCATGTTCTCTTTTCACACTCAGCCAAGGTTCATGACTCCCTTTATTATCTTCTTCTGCCCATGCTCCACATATCTCAAATGCAACCTTCGGTGCCCACTCATTTGGATGCGCACACAACTTAAGGCGACCAAACAGCTAAAACCATTTCCAGCGGACCTCGTTCCGGACAAGCTGTGCTTCCAGAATTTCACCATTGTCCCTGCACATACACCTCCATCAAAACCCTATGCCTGACTGCTGCATCCACGACGCCCACACTGAGTCAATGGGTGCCCCCATGACTTCACCACAACACGAACAACACTCATGTACACATGTACAAGTTGAGGTTGAGGTTTCCAAAAAACTACACACAGCGTCCTCGCACTTCACTCAGGGACCGCTTCGTCGGCCCTTGCCCATCGTACCAGAAGCACACCATTTTTCAACCATACCGAGGCTGGTCAAGACCTAGGCAGGCTTTGCCACGTGAGCCGTCCTTTAAACACTCCCTGCCAGCTGTTGTAACCGAACTTTCCTTAGAAAAATATATACCAAATGCTTCCTCTAGCATTCTGGCATAAGACAGTCCTTTAAGAAAACAGGGTTTCTATGCAAGTTTTGAGTTTGATTTTCTTTTGAATACAATGAGTATTTCTTGAATCAGTATCCCCAAAACTTCTTGAACGGAATTCTGAATTTCATACCAAAATTCCTCGAATCTTGCAACCTTGATCCACAGATCAATTGGAAGGGTCTCAAACTTAGTTTCAGATTTGGCGGAAGTTTTGAGGCTATTTTTCTAAACTAGTCACATCTTTCCTCGAAACTGACAAAAGAGTTAGGTCTTGGTCATAGTCTGATTCAAGGTTCGAGTCGTCGGATAAGATTTTTCCTAAACTATCTTTCTCGAAAAGGTTTGATAATTGAGTTACTATTTTACCCAATTTCTTTCTTTGAATATAAACTTAACTTATTTCTAAATTAGCTATGAATTTCAATGAGGAATAAATTAATCAATAATTTGATCTTGATAGATTTCTTGAATTTTCTTTTTATAAACCGTGTGAATATAAAACGATAGAAATTTCTCTCTTAGAGTATTTAATTATTCATTTATCAATTACTCATAAAATTTTAACATAGAATTTAAGCGAATTCTAATTTTGATATAAAAATTCTTTATGCATCTATTTATGCATAAAAAGCAACTTCAATGGGAATAACACTTTTATATAAAAGAAAATCCTTTTATGCATCTATTTATGCATAAAATCAATTTAATAGGAATAACACTTTTAAAATTAAAAAAAAATCCTTTATGCATCTTTCTATGCATAAAAATCAATTTTAATAAGAATAAAACTTTTGTAATAAAAAAATTTTCTTTATGCATCTTTCTATGCATAAAAATAAATTTTAATAAGAATAAAACTTTTATAATAAAAAAATTCCTTTATGCATCTTTTTATACATATAAATAAAATTTAATTAGAATAACACTTTTATAATCAAAAAATTACCTTTATGCATCTTTCTATGCATAAAAATCAAATTTAATGAAAATAACACTTTTGTAATAAAAAGAATCCTTTATGCATCTTTCTATGCATAAAAATCAAATTTAATGAGAATAACACTTTTATAATAAAAAAATTCTATTATGCATCTTTCTATGTATAGAAAGTAAATTTAATGAGAATAACACTTTTTTAATAAAGAAATTTCCTTTATGCATCTTTCTATGCATAAAAATCAAATTTAATGAGAATAACACTTTTATAATAAAAAAATTTCCATTATGCATCTTTCTATGCATAGAAATAAAATTTCATGAGAATAACACTTTTATAATAAAGAAAATTCCTTTATGCATCTTTCTATGCATAAAAATCAAATTTAATGACACTTTTATAATTAAAACAAATTTCATTATGCATCTTTCTATGTATAAAAATCAAATTTAATAATTAATATCAGTGATATCCATGCATATTCATAGGTGAATATGTACATGGAGTAATTATAATACTTCTTTTAGATGCAAAAATGGTGGGAATTACTCTTTTGGAATAACATAAAAACAAACTTTCTTTTTCACAAAATTTTAGAAAATTTTGCCATAACCTCCTTTTTGTATGGCTGACCATTTTTCATTTTTATCATTCTTTATTTGACTTAAATTACCACAAATTAGATTTATAGAACTCTAATCTACATAATTTTTTAAATTCAAGAGAGTAAACAATAAGAAGAGTTTAATTAATCCCTTAGTTAATCTTTCTAGGATTAAGAAAGGCTGAAATGTAAAGAAGAGAAGGGGGTGGCCTTTTCATCAAGGCATAGCATTTGAATTTAATTCAATTAACTACAAAAAAAAAGAAATAAAAAATCAAGAAAACCATAGATTTAAAATTTGTAAATAAGTAAGAAAATTAGCTTATATGGAGCTTGTAAGCTCTCCTTTGGCTGAGGGTTCTACTCTTGCAAGAGTGGCCACCAAGTCACTTTGGAGAGGATTAGGCCAAAAATAATTAAATTATTAAGAAATTGAATGTAGATGGCGCACGAAACGACACGAGTAGAGTAATAGTGCATAAACACCATTAAGCTTTTACAAAGGGGAGGCTTCTATTTATAGGAAAAAGTGAGCCTCTAACCAAGCAAACTGACTCTAGAATTTTTCAGATCAGCTTGGTCAATATTTGACCATTTTTGGGTCAGTTCAGCTTACTTTTTGGATCTAGTTTTGAAATAGGAGAGATGAGAGATGAAATATCTCATTTTCTTTGCCTGGGCGATACTTGATTACAAAATCAAATTCCTATAGGGTCTACATCCACCTTCTTTGGCGCATGTTGCGATCCTTCTGAGTGAAGATCCACTTTAAGCTCTGATGATCTGTCATCAAAGTGAATCTTTGACCCAGTAGGTAATGTCTCCACAACTTAAGGGCATAGACTACTCGGGGGGTGCACTATGTGGAAGCCCCTCCTACGACGTGCGTTCAAGGGGTATTTAAAAAACCCCTTATCTGTGAATTTTGAGCTAATAAAACTACCCCTTTTTCTTTATAGACTTATGGGTTTTTTTCCAAAGTACAATTAAAATACCCCTCTTGTAATTGTATTTCTGTAAATTTACCCAATATTTTGGATTAAAAAAACCCCACCTAATGATCGCACGTGGTAGACTTACATTTTTTGAGGTGCACCCCCCGAGATAGACTACTGAAAGTAACTCCAGGTCATATGGACAGCATAATTTCTCTCATGCGTTCTGAGTTTTCGGGATTCATAGGCCACTGCATGACCTTCCTGCACGAGTGCACCTCTTAGGGCAAAACCACTGGCATCAGTTACTACCTCAAAGGGTAGAGAGAAATTTGGCAACTTTACAACGGGATTGGTTACCAAGGCAGCCTTTAGCTTATCAAAAGCACTCTGACACTTGGCAGACCATTGAAACGGGGTATTCTTCTTGAGAAGATTAGTCAGGGGGGAAGCTATGAGAGCATACTTAGGTATAAAAATTCTATACCAACCATTTAATCCCAGGAATCCCCTGACTTCTTTCACTGTCTTTTTTTCAGGCCAATCTATGGCTGCTTGGACTTTTGTAGAATCTGGAGAAATTTTATCTTTGGATACCAGAAAGCCCAAGTATTCAACATGGTCGATAGAGAAAGTGCATTTGCTCTTTTTCGCAAAGAGTTGGTGCTTCCTTAGAATCTCAAGAACTTTACGGACGTGAGCTTCATGGTCAGCTGTATCCTTTGAGTAAATTAGAATATCATCAAAGAAAACAAGAACAAAATCATCCAAGTATTCTCTGAGAATGTCCTACATTAGGAGATTGAATGTAGCTAGGACATTTGTTAATCCAAACAGCATGACAGTAAATTCATAGTGCCCATAGCGAGTATTGATGGCTGTCTTCGGGATATCTTGATCATTAATCCTGATGATCTGGTAATACCCTCATTTGAGATCTGTCTTTGTGATGAAGATCTAGATGTAAATCGATCATGAGGAGTCAGTTCTTGATTTGAAAGGTTTAATTCATCGGCTATATAGATTTAGTTGGGATTCAGAGATTGAACAGGGTGTGGTGATCATAGAATAGGACTCTCATTTTTATGACTTGTTTGACAAGAATCATCTATGAAACCGGGGTTTCAATCTTAAGAGTCCGATGTCTCAATATGGTAGAGCCATGTAGGAGTTACAAAAACTTGCTAGATGGTCTATAATGTGAATCAAATTATCTTAAGGAACACAAAATTTTATACCTAAACTAAGGAATACAAGATCAAAGTTTGTCCAATTTGGAAATAATTAGTATGGGTTGTTCGGAGGCTTGAAAGGGAGACAAGTGAGGAAAACTTAACTGGACCAACTCTCTTAGCAACATAACACTTTGAATTTGAGTAGGGAGTCTAGTAAAGGATCAAAGGTAATCATGGTGTGAGTTGTCATCATGGGGCTTTTCTCAGATTTAAGGGGAATAAAAGTCCATTGATTTAGAGGACTAGTAAAGTGCAAGGGACTATATCCATCTCTTCAAGGTCAAGGGATAACAAAACTTGGTTTGATAATTTGTTGGGTTATTAGGTTCTTTGGAGTAGGTGATTTGTGAGCCCCCAGTTCTGGATTTAGTGTATCTCATTACTGTGTGGTGCTATAGAGGCCATCACCCAGAGCCTCACAACGCTTTTCATAGGAAAGGTTCAACCACGAGTAGAGAAGGAAAAGGAGGAGGGCCCAAATGAGAGTACTACCCCAGAGAAGTCTAAAAGCTCAAAGCCCTTCGGAAGGAATCGGGAACCAACCACCTCGAGACAGGGAAAGAAGAGGCCGTTTAAATTTGGGAAGAAGACAACACTAAAAAGGGAAAAATATCCAAGGAGGGTTCTAATGGTAGAGCGGAGGTGCCAAGCGGGCTGTAAATAAAGGATAATCTAGCTACACTAGGCAGATCTATGCTATCCTAGAATCTAGAGTAGTAGAAGAGAAGGAGGCAACTACCACTGAAACACTATGCTTAGAAGTGTAGCTACCACAACCAAAATTTTGTCCATATTGGCCTCAATGGTGCCGAGCCAATCAAGTTTTTTGAAATGTACAGAGATGGGCTGGGTGTAGGGGTCCTTGAACTACCTACAAAGGTGCATGAATGATGGGATCAAGGACATGACAAAGTTGTAGTCCATCATCAAGGAAAAGGATGCCACATGTGCTCAGAGCACAAAAGCATTGCAGTACATGATAAGCCAACAAGAGCCATTGTAGTAGAGCTGTGCAAAAGGGGAGAGGAAGCTAGCCAGGTAGAAGACCCGTGAAAGTAGATTAAGGAGCTCCAACATGCCAACAAAGCAATGAATAAGGAGGTGGATGAGATGACAAAAAACATAGCCAGGAAGAACTAAGAATCCCTACAGATGCAAGATGATTTGAACAAGTCCATAGAAAGGCAAGAAATAGTGGACGCACAGGTCGCCTTGATCCAAGAAGAGCACCTGAAGAACATAAGGGATATCCAAAATAGGGTAGACAAGGATAAAGTGGAATTGGTGAAGGCAGACACATGGCTAGTAGGTGCTGGATGCCGAGGAGTATCCGGAAGTTTATGAGATGGATGTGAGGAAGATGGAGCAGTGGGAGAGTCACACAGTTGAAGATCTTAAGGAGGTGTGGGGGGCTTATTTTGAAAAGTTGAAATAAGTAATGGAAGCATCCAAACCTTCCCCTGCAAACAGATAACTCCCCACCAGTCTCACAAGATAAAAATTCAAATGGAGGATCTAGACATCTGGATCTGGCTCCAACCTCAGGGTTAGAACCAGTAAAGGCACTCCAAGCACTAGCCTTGAGTGGAGTTGAAAAAGAAGTGGACAGTAGGTAGAGGTGGCACCAGTAGGAATGGAGAGCTGTGTCAAGAAGTGGAGATGGAACATGAAATTCGCTATCCTAAAAGGAAAGGGAAAGAAGCCTACAGCTGAAATAGACATGAAGTGGAGACATGGAACATGAAATTTGCTATCCTAAAAGGAAAGGGAAAGAAGCCTATAGCTGAAATAGATGGAAAAGGAAAGGAGATTGTGTTGTGGACCGGATCTGCACTAGACCTTATCCCAACGAATGAACTAAAGGAACATGTATGGGCAACCACGAAGAAGTTTAAAGACAAAGCAAATGATGAAGCAGCTCTATGTGTCCATCTCTATGCAAAAGCAAGATGGAAAGGCCATCCAATCATTGAAGAAAGAGGTAGAAGTAGCCATACGCAAATGGGTTACCAGGGGAAAAGGAGGAAATATGGGTGTTGATGAGTTGAATGTGGCATTAACAATAGTAAACACTAACATTAGGAAAAAATCCCAACAGATGGACGCCATGAAAAAGGCCCATGCCAAGGAACTATAGTCCAAGGACAAGATGCTTTAGGACCTTCAAGGATAGGCAAAAAGGGAGAAGAAGGCTCGGGAGGATGTGCAATGTAAGTTGTAGGATAAATTAGGCCAGAAGACCCTAAGCACCTAGAAAGAGACGACTCTCAAATGCATGCAGCAATTGGTGCACTCTACACAGCAGGTGGGTGCCATCATGAGGCCTTCCAACTTGGAAGATATAGCCATTTTAAGGGTTCTTCGAAATGTTGATTGGTGGGAAGTCCAGAACCCAATTTCGACCATGTCTTCCAATGTGACATGCACTTTTCCTGGAAGATACCTTAGGCAATGTAGTATATCATCATGCCTCTTTCAGATGGCCCTCTGTTCATGTCAAAGCAAAGCTAATCCGCATCAAATCCACCATTTATTTCTTTTAGTTGATCATGAAGACTACGATCAACTTTAAAAATCTCACACAACTGCTACTATATCAGAATCTGGGACTCAAAGCCATGCTCTTATCCATGCGAGCAATTTCTATCTTTGACTTGTTATATCTTGAAATGTTGATGGTGAGAATAAATTCTGAGTGAGAACTTTAGATTTTTCCCTCCTTCCAGTGGAGGATTCTATCCACTGAATCCTGGTGAACCTTTTTTGCTTCCTATGCTTGTGAGAGCATGTCTTTCTCAACCTGGTCTATGGCTTGGTTCAGCTTTTCGTCTTTGGTGTATGTCATTGGCGGTCTTGCTCTCCCTTGATAACTTGGTTGAACTTGCTTCTTTTTCTAGATCAACTTTGGTATTTCCTTAGAGTTTGATTTTGTTAGGACTTGTTCCTATCTATGCTCATGGTACTCTTTTGTTTCTCTGGAAGTACATATAGAATTGGGTTTTGGAATTGTTTTTGGTACCCATACCATTTTGTTTCCTTGATCGTAACCATGTGCTACTAGTACGTCCTTTCGAACCCATCGCTATTGAAAGTTGTGTGCGGGATTGCTTGGAATATAGATTCATGTCCCTGTATGGCTTCCCTTTGTGTCTTGCTTGTAGAATTCTTTTTTTCTTTGCTATCCATGAGGTTTACTTTGCTGCCCATGAGGATTTATCTCTCTCATAGTATCCGTGTGCTTGAAGTTGGGCCTTGGGAACCCATTATTTTTTTCCTGGATACTTTTGATGGCTTTGCTTTTATTCTATTGAAGCGGGAAGACCTTTTAATGAGGATGCTTGTTCTGTTAAGTCTTCTATTTTTTGTGGCATTGGAGAGTCCATGTTGCATGCCACTTGGAGTCCAAGGCACGATGATGGTGTCTTTGCCATCATTGAGTTGTACTTCTCGTTTTGGCCATTGGATGTGGTAGTTGCTTGTGCAAATCCATGTTCCTCCAAGAAACATTTTCTCTTCCATTGTCCCTATAGCCTCAAGATGTCCACTTTCTTCCTCTGTAATCAATCCCCTTTTCAGAATAATAAAAGATCTTATTTCTACCTATTTTGGCCTACAAAGAGAAAATGTTCTAGAGAGAGGTAATTCGGTTTTTAGATATCTTTGGATGGAAAAATATCCCTTCTTATTAAAATAAATTTTCCTGAAACAGAAGTTTAAAAAGAAATTCCTAAGGTGCATTAGAAATAAAGTATAATGTGCACAAAAGACCTTAGCCTAAGGACCCTTGTTTTCAAAAAAATTTGGGTTAAGGTCCAAACAAAGGTTTGACAGGCCAATGAGATTAATCCAAATGTAGAGAGGAGATAAATTGAAGAATAAAATAAAAACCCCCCAAAAATGAGTAAATACTCACATAAAATGAAGAGTGGACTGTTGAGAGAGGGAGAGAGACGAGACAAGAGACACCACATACGCTCCACAAGAATGAATCATATTAGTCACAAGTCACATATATATATGCAAGACCTAGAGTGAGTTAGGGCTAGCTATATATAGCTCCAACACCCCCACTCAAATAAAGGTCTCCAGCTGCGAGTAAAAAAACCCTTGGGAGCACAAGGGAAAAACCTGAGCTCCTACATATAAATGTACAATGCCACCTTAAAGTTCATGTGCAATGTGCTTCTATATACAAAGTACAAAGAATAAATGTGCATGATGTGAAGTAATGTGTGATGTGTCCTAAAGTCTATAGGCTATGTACAAGTCTAGACAAAATTGACATGGTGAAATGTGCTAATCTCCAAAAAGAGAGGCCGCCGCAACTCCAAATTCTGATCGCAAAAGTGTAAACTGAGCATCATGGAGTCCTTTGGTGAGAATGTCTGCAATCATTTGATCACTTGGACAAGGTTCTACCATTATTGCTCCTTTCCTTCTTCATGTCGAGAACATAGTGATAATGAACTGCAATATGCTTGGACTTGCTATGTTGCACGTAGTCCTTGGCTAGACTAATAGCACTTTGGTTGTCACATCTAAGAGGAGTGCTTGAGGAAGGAGAATGACCAATATCAACAAGCAATTGTCAAAGACAAACCAATTCACGGCTAAAGATGCAGCTACATATTCAGACTCTGTAGTAGAAACTGCAATTCAGCATTGTTTCTTGCTAGCCCAAGATACTAAACAACCATTGATAAAGAAACAATTACCACTGGTGGATTGCATGGACAAGTTAGAGCAGCTTGCCCAATCAGCATCTGAATAACCCAAAAGATTAAGAGAAGTTGATGAAGATATGTCTTCTTGATGTGGCGATATACAAGTCCGAAATTTGCAGCGCCCTTCAAGTACTTCAAAACACGTTAGCTTGAGACCAATGTCTTGTAGATGGAGAGGACAAGTATTGTCCTAACAGATTTGCTACAAAAGCAGAAGGGGGCCTGGGAACTCTTTTCCCTGGTACCCGGGACAAAACCTAACCAAATTCCTAATTGGATCCCATCACTACAGTGGTTGGGCGGTTGGCTAACCCATGGGACTGGATGGGGTTAGGCTGGACTGATGGATCCGTAAATCGAGACTCAATTTCTGTTATTACGATAGATAAAGTAAATCCCAGATAGTAATTATTCTATGGATAGGAATCAACGGCTATGCCTCTTGATGGGGAAAAAAGCGTTGATCCCAATGATCCAAGTGCAAGTTTCTTCCTTGATCTGACCGAGTATCTTTATAGGTGTAGTCGGATCAGCTTGATCAATAATGGTCTTGACTATGTTAGAGTGAAAATTTATCCTGGTGGAATCGCCCGTGCTTTCCGGGCACGAGAAGTTTTTTCGAGTTCGGTTTGGAAGAATCGAGGAATTAGTCACTTGTCCGGATATCCGTGGGCGAGGCCTTGAGTGTGGGACCCTGGCCCGCGCAAGATGTGCTACTTCCGCTGCCAGCACCCCGAATTCGTTGCGCGATGGGACAGGGATCTCACAGTTGGTATCAGAGCAAATTGGCTAATAAAGATCAACTGAGAAGCCAATTAAGTCAAAAATTTATCAAGAAGCACAAAAAGGTTGTAATTGTGTGATATAATTCATACAATTTGATATTCAAACTGAAAATTCGTAAATTAGTAATTGGGTCTTCAGATGGAAGTACCGCAATTGTATGGAACCCTGACTTGCTTGAGGCCTAGACATGATGGTATTTACCTTATAGTTCCAAGTATCATGACTACCCGTATATACAGAGGGTATAACTGCAACTCTTTACCGGCAGTATATACGAGTAAATCTAAGACTTGAAATTATAAGCATTAATGCTATCCAGTTGATGAATTCGAATGTGGCTGATATGATTTTTAATTCTGTTTGAGAACTGATGAATTGATTTGGATTCTGATTGAAAAATGATGATTTCTAAAATTTAGTTGAAATATAATAATCTGAGCGAAACCACAATGAGGATGAATGGGACGAGTCCCTGTGATGATATTCATGACTAGAATGATGATAATGATTTCAGCAAATCACTATGAGATTAGTGGATTGTGCTGTCAAATTGCTACTGTTAACACTTGACACGATAGATCAAGTTAAGGGATGACAAATTGAGAACTTGCTTGAGTGAAATTCCCGTGGAGGAATGTTCGGAAAGAAATTTTTCGGTCTAATGGACCATTATCGTGTTAAAGATATGAATGATATGATCTGAATGAATTGTTATTAAAAAATGAGTCTTATATAAGGGATATTTAGCCCAGTATTCTGTTGGGTTGACCAGAATATAAGGAACCCCAGAATAAATTGGATCTTAGGAAAAAGGATTGTCCTCTACATTGCGAGATGAGGACATCTCGCATTTTTTTTAAGTGGGGTAGAATGTAAGATTCCTCCCCCAGCCTTCAAGGTATACAAGAGTAAGAACCTCCCTTTCTGATCTTATAATTATTCTCTCTCTAAAATAAAAGAAAGATTCTGTTTAAGAAGGAAGACCCTTTCCCCAGAATACTTTCTCAGGAGCCCACCTGTTTTTAAGGATTCAGAACGATGAGTTCAGAAGTGAGAACCGGTGTTTTGGATGCCAAGGTTTTGGTCATCAGTTAAAAGACTGCCCGACTCCTGCCATGTCAAGGGCACAGGGAAGTCAAGAACCCCAAATTCAGAGACCAATCCCTTCATACCAGTCTAATCAAGGTAGTCTAATTAGGGTCCATCTCGCCCAAGCCAGGGTAAGCTCTGTATGGACAAGATTGCTTAACTCCATTAACTAGGTCCGACCTATTGATTAGGGTTGTGATATCCAGTTGACGACATGGAGCAGCAGATGCAGGCAATTCATAAAGATATAAAAGCTGCCCAGGATCGACAGAAGCAGTATGCAGATAAGAAGAGGACAGTCAGAGAATTCAAAGAAGCAAATACGGTCTTCATTCGAGTACGGCCCAAAAGAAGTTCTTTATCTCTTGGGAAGTATAAGAAGTTACCCCCAGATATTGTGGGCCATATCTAATTTCAAAGAAAGTAGGTGACTTAGCCTACGAGCTTCTTCTACCTCCTCATCTCAAAATTCATAATGTATTTTATGTAAGACTTCTAAAGAATTATGTGCCAAGCCCAAATCATGGAAAGACGGTAAAACTTCAGTGGTAAGATACACCGTCGACTTCTAGGTTACGCTAGTTTCTTTTTTTATATAAGTCGTAACTCTTACTTATCACTCGCAGTAATCTTACTTTCATCGATCTCCTTTCTTTCTTAATCTCTTTTATAGCGTGGTAGCAGGACTTGGTTTTATCCATGATGATTTCTCACCTTCAAGACGCAAGCGAGTCTGTGAAGAAGGATTTTATAGAACTGTATGAGCGCTCACTTTTCCCTCACTTGGGAACTTCTGTAGCTCAGACCAAATGGCGGACCTATCGAGATATAACTAGGGTAACACCGTGGGGTCGGCATCACTTTCGTAACAATGTCCGCTTGGCTATGGTTATTGAAGCCTTGGGTTTGGGTCCCCCATACTATTGCATGATGAGATCAAGGCATGGTGGGTTTTCTGAGCGGGTCTTCTTACTTGCGTGTTTTCTTCCTCACCAGAAGATATGCCTTTATCCCATTTTTGGCTTGCCTCTTAGAGGTCCTTTTATTAGGTCACCTCATACCAATGAGGTAGGTGCTGCAATAACCGGCCAAATTATTCCCATAGATGAGTTACCTTATACGTGTGCTGCTTGTGAGTGCTGCTTTTGTGACCATATGATGGACGGGCTTATGGAATTGTAAAAAGTTCTTCTATCTTTGTTGTATATGTTCCAAGAGTGAATAAAGTTGAAATCTTTGTTCTTGTCTTGAGTCTTGCTCTCTTTGAGACTTTTCTTGGTGGTTACTTTTAATTAAATTTTCTCTTAGTCTCATATTTGTGCATCTTGCGGAATTACCCCCAAATTGCGAGATGAGGGCATCTGGCGTTTTTCAAGTGCGAGAGAATGTAAGATTCCTCCCCAGCCTCTCAAGAGGTCCAGCATCTTCCCCCTGTAATCAAGAAATATAAAAGATCTTGTCTCTGCCTGTTTTGACATAGAGAGAGAAAATATTCTAGAGAGAGAATATTTAGATTTTGAATATTTTTAGATAGAAAAAATTCTCATATTATTAAAATAAGTTCCCCTAAAACAGAAATTCAAAAAGAACTTTCCAATGTGCAATTGGAATTAATTGAAAATGGGTATAAAGGACCTTAGCCTAAGGGTCTAGATTTTCAGAAATTTTTGGATTATGATCCAATTAAGGTTCCTGTGGGCCAATAGGATCAATCCATGTGTGGGGAGCAGATAAATCCAATTTGTAAAAGAAGATACCCAAAAATGAGTAAATGCTCACATAAGATGAAGAGTTGACTATGTACAAGGTTTATTAGTAAGAAACTATGAGTAATATAAAAAATATGAGATATTTTGGGTATCCAAAAATGAGTAAATGCTCATATAAGATGAAGAGTTGACTATGTACAAGGTTTATAGTAAGAAACTATGAGTAATATCAAAAATATGAGATATTTTGGGTATAATGATTCCATTTTGACACATATGTAAGGAAGGGGAGTCCCTTAAAGGAGGTGCATACTTCACATGCTTGAATGAGTTTTAAACTCAAAAATAATGTGATATTTTTATCTCTCCTCTCTCTTGAACCAAACCAAATAAAAAAGGAACCAAACCGAATTGGACATGTCAATATACAAAGGTTAAAGAACATGCAGGCAAGAGGCATTGTTAGTGGGCTACCTAGATTCAAGTATGATGGGAATATGCATGTTTGTGAAGCGTGACAGTTTGGAAAGCAGGTGAGTGTAAGGTCCCTCCCAAGCCATGTATGTATGTGTCTCTTTTAATATAGATTTCAATAAGGAAAGAGAGTGTACTTAGAGAAGAGTGAGACAATAAGGCTAGAAACATTAGAAAAATGTTAGAATAAAAATATTAACTCCAAAAAAATCCTAAAAGAAATAAGAACATAAGAATAGTTTTATTAAGAGATAAGTATCCCCAAAAATAGAATTTCGAATTTAAGTGATAAGAGATCATATTTAGAGTACTTTTACACATTTAGAGTCCATGCACACTAAAAATGTGGAAAAACAATGTGTTTCCAAAGATGGCGCATTTGTGGCTATATACACACAATTTTGCCTATTCTGCCCATGTCGGTTTGTAGACCAGATGCCTTCCCGTTCTTTTGAGTGGCTACATGACTATATTCTGAGTTTTTATCAGAGAGTTATGGCCGAGACAATTTGCTGTTTCTGTCAGGGTCTCTACACAGAGAAAACTGTGAGAAGGCAGCAAGTAGCCTCAAGGTAATCCTAGAGTTTGAGATGCATATATCCCTTAATTCTTATCTAATATCTCAGAAAAGAAGCTTAGATTGCTATAGTCTTTCGGAGAAAGAGACCAAAACTCCATAGCTTTCCTTTTAGAGAAAGAATAGTCTGCCGTAGCCCTGTAAGAGAAGGCTATTTTGCCATAGATCTTAGAAAGAGAGAAGAGTCACAGTACGAGTAAGAGGAGATAAAGCTTGGAGATGATTGGATGATTTCAATCATAAGAGAAGGTATTAGAAGACTCTATATTCTAAAACTCTTGTTAATAAAAGAGCAAAGACAACGATAAACGACAAATTTCTATGAGGTATATACATATTTTATTTTTCAATTATATATCATTCTTAGGGGTTGAGATATGGCCCCGGCTTCTCTATTAATTATTAATAGTGATCTATTTGATTGATTTACTATTTAAAGTTTGTATTCTTTTAAACAATAACATATACCTTAATAAAGAATGTCTTATTGCAATCTCAAGTTGAAATGCTAAAATCTGTGTGAGAAAAGGATTGTTTTCTTTTAAGAAGGTAATATGGATCCTAGTCATATGGTTTAGTGAGTAAATGGATTGTTATCTTGGTTAAATTAAGGTACAGGTACAACTTCTCCCTGCCTTGACGCTGCCCCGTTCTTGTGCTTATGTAGCCGGACGACGGAGACGTTAGTAAGGTCTGGAGTTGGCCCATGGTATCCCTCATACCATTGGGAGAATGAGGTTTGTCGATTGAGGCAAGTGATTGTGATGATGCTGCCTAGTTCTGAGGGCCCAGGCTAGTGCAGTGAATTAGCCCACCCTAGTGCGCAGACATCCCTCTGAGGGGCGGGAGGATCGAGCGATGGAGCTTGAGAGGGCGACAGGCCGGCTTGAGTCCTCGCCAGCGCCGACGAGATGAGGTGTATGGTCCCGTAGGATTTTGCCCAGCATGTAGAGGCTGGAAGGCCGAATTCTAGATCATCGGCGGTATAAAGGAAAAGAATAAGAGAGCCAGTTTGGCTTGTATAAAATTGATTCATGTTTAAACTTTGTTTTTATAAATCTTGTCTTTGGTATGATTGTATTGTAGAAAAAGGCTGTTTTAACAAACCTTGTAAAAAGGGCCTTAATTAAGGAACATGTTTATTTATGTCAAACAGTGTGGTAGGATTAATTAGAAAACAAATTGACGCGTGAGTAGGGTGGAAAGTGGGAGGATGGAATGCCCCGACGGCACCATCCTACGGACGGGTGGACCCGATTAGTCGGGTAGCTTTCCAACAGATTAAGTGAAAGCCCTACGCTAGATAAATAGGTTCTCGGGCAACTCTATTCTAGAAGACTAGGCCAGCGGGGCTGTGCCTTGCATGGATGAGGAAAAAAGCGTTGCCTCTAGAAATCAAGTCTTGTAGTTGCCCAATTTATGTGATCAATTACCCTATGGGTGATTTGATTTTAGAAGACCACGCTTCCCCTGCTGCGAGATAGAACTAGGTCTTACCTATGAATCGTATCCTTGAATCTCTGTATGGTCAAGGTGTCGATGAGTAGGAAATTTTCTCTAAGATAAGACTTAGTGGACTATCTTAAGTGTTTCCCCTATTTGTGGAAGGGGGGAACCTTACAAGAGGTATCAGAGCACTAGGCAGAAATCACATTGCGTCAGCATCCGTGGGGACCATCGCAGCATGTAGAGGCTAGAAGGCTGAATTCTAGATCATCGGCGGTATAAAGGAAAAGAATAAGAGAGCCAGTTTGGCTTGTATAAAATTGATTCATGTTTAAACTTTGTTTTTATAAATCTTGTCTTTGGTATGATTGTATTGTAGAAAAAGGCTGTTTTAACAAACCTTGTGAAAAGGGCCTTAATTAAGGAACATGTTTATTTATGTCAAACAGTGTGGTAGGATTAATTAGAAAACAAATTGACGCGTGAGTAGGGTGGAAAGTGGGAGGATGGAATGCCCCGACGGCACCATCCTACGGATGGGTGGACCCGATTAGTCAGGTAGCTTTCCAACAGATTAAGTGAAAGTCCTACGCTAGATAAATAGGTTCTCGGGCAACTCTATTCTAGAAGACTAGGCCAGCGGGGCTGTGCCTTGCATGGATGAGGAAAAAAGCGTTGCCTCTAGAAATCAAGTCTTGTAGTTGCCCAATTTATGTGATCAATTACCCTATGGGTGATTTGATTTTAGAAGACCACGCTCCCCCTGCGGGATAGAACTAGGTCTTACCTATGAATCGTATCCTTGAATTTCTGTATGGTCAAGGTGTCGATGAGTAGGAAATTTTCTCTAAGATAAGACTTAGTGGACTATCTTAAGTGTTTCCCCTATTTGTAGAAGGGGGGAACCTTACAAGTGGTATCAGAGCCGATCTTAGTTCCTAGGATTTGTTTTTCAAAGGTTAACTGTCAAGGGATTAAAACAAGTAATTGTTTATCATATGAGGATGAATCAATCATCTCTACTGGCCATAGAAGTGATTTGAATATCCTCACATGTTGAGACAATCATCTTATGAAATTGTGCTTGTATCTTGGTGGGGCTACACACGCAAGATATTTGTACAATAAATTTGAGAAATAAGATAGGGGAGAAAACCTTTTGTGAGGAAAAACATAGGGTAATCAAATTAAGAAACTAGTGACTGAATAGAAGGATAGACCAAAACTTTGTTTAGAGACATTTTTAGGATATCTCATTAATTTGTATATTATAAATTATTAAGACTATAACTCCATTAAGATTTGAAAAGTTGACATGCGAATGCCATCCATTGGATGCTTTACTCTAAGACGATCATCCAAGATCTAGAACCCATCTCAGACAAACATGGGTCTAACTTCGGATGTGTAACTCCCAGAGGATCATGCTCTTAGATGTGTTAATCCCAAGATACTAGGTGTGTAATTTTTAGAAAACTAATCATCTGAGATGTGTCAATCCTGATAATCTTTGGATGTGTCAATCCCAAGGCACCAGATGTGTAATTCTCAAAAAAAAATGAAGATCTCACATATATTAATCCAGAGTGCCTTTAGATGTGGCACTATGATAAGTATTTGATAGTTTTGAGCTTTTCATGGATACAATGAAAGAAGCAAGTTCACCCTTGCTCATCTAAAAATCGTAAGAAATGCCGAATTAGTTGGAAGCAGTGTTGTCAATCTAACCACTGGAAATAGAATCAGTTTATGAGATGCCATGAAATTACACCTTCGTGAAAGGTTTTGTCCTCCAAGATTTCGAGAGGATAAAGTGAATGAATTTTTGGAGCTAACCCAAGAAGGGAAGACCCTAAAAGAATATCACCAATTTTGTTAAACTTCTCCGATTTGCTCTAGAGATGGATGAGGTAACTCTTCTCCATCGATTCATTTGGAAGCTTAATCTACCTTTGAATAACCTCATCAAGAATGTGAAACCATCCTCTATTTCAGAAGCCATAATTATAGCCACCCAGAGACTATGATAAAGTTTTTTATATAGAAAGTGTCGAGAAGGACATGAGTCCTTCCATGTTAATCAAGAAGAGGTCCCCTAATTCAAGAGGAACGTCAAGCCCACCCCTGGCTACAAGGAATTATGAGCTAATTAGGTCAAGAAATAGGAATAGCAGGGTTAAAGATAACCAAATTCAACAAGTATTTCTATGAGTAAATAGAAGAGGATTAGTGCAAGATTCATGTGAAGTAATGTGCATGATGAATAGAGGTATTCTACAAGACGATTCTAAGATTATGAAATTACTATCATAGGTTAGATTGCATAAAGAATTGATTCCCTTATATTTTTTCACCATGATAATTTGTTAAGTACCATATTACATGGGGGTATAGAATAAGGAATTCTAAGGTTCATATCATATCAGAGGTATATGGATGCAAGAAATTAGGATAATAAGGCCAATTAACTCTAGAATAATAAAGACCTTTTGGAAGTAAAATAAAACGAGCCAAGCACATGAAATAAAAGACTCTTTAAGAACAATATTTAGATAAAAGAAGATTTTTATCTAGTGGTGGAGACACCACTTTGAAAGAGATAGGAGGATTTACTTTGATACTACCCCAGCTCACGAGATGAGGACATCTCGAATCTTTTAAGTGGGGGAGATTGTAAGGTCCCTCCCAAGCCATGTATGTATGTGTCTCTTTTAATATAGATTTCAATAAGGAAAGAGAGTGTACTTAGAGAAGAGTGAGACAATAAGGCTAGAAACATTAGAAAAGTGTTAGAATAAAAATATTAACTCCAAAAAAATCCTAAAAGAAATAAGAACATAAGAATAGTTTTATTAAGAGATAAGTATCCCCAAAAATAGAATTTCGAATTTAAGTGATAAGAGATCATATTAAGAGTACTTTTACACATTTAGAGTCCATGCACACTAAAAATGTGGAAAAACAACGTGTTTCCAAAGATGGCACGTTTGTGGCTTTATACACACGTTTTTGCCGATTATGCCCTCAATGGCTTGTAGACCAGATGCCTTCCCATTCTTTTGAGTGGTTACATGACTATATTCTGAGTTTTTATCAGAGAGTTATGGCCGAGACAATTTGCTGTTTCTGTCAGGGTCTCTACACAGAGAAAACTGTGAGAAGGCAGCAAGTAGCCTCAAGGTAATCCTAGAGTTTGAGATGCATATATCCCTTCATTCTTATCTAATATCTCAGAAAAGAAGCTTAGATTGCTATAGTCTTTCGGAGGAAGAGACCAAAACTCCATAGCTTTTCTTTTAGAGAAAGAATAGTCTGCCGTAGCCCTGTGAGAGAAGGCTATTTTGCCATAGATCTTAGAAAGAGAGAAGAGTCACAGTACGAGTAAGAGGAGATAAAGCTTGGAGATGATTGGATGATTTCAATCATAAGAGAAGGTATTAGAAGACTCTATATTCTAAAACTCTTGTTAATAAAAGAGCAAAGACAACGATAAACGACAAATTTCTATGAGGTATATACATATTTTATTTTTCAATTATATATCATTCTTAGGGGTTGAGGTATGGCCCCGGCTTCTCTATTAATTATTAATAGTGATCTATTTGATTGATTTACTATTTAAAGTTTGTATTCTTTTAAACAATAACATATACCTTAATAAAGAATGTCTTATTGCAATCTCAAGTTGAAATGCTAAAATCTGTATGAGAAAAGGGATGTTTTCTTTTAAGAAGGTAATATGGATCCTAGTCATATGGTTTAGTGAGTAAATGGATTGTTATCTTGGTTAAATTAAGGTACAGGTACAACTTCTCCCTGCCTTGACGCTGCCCCGTTCTTGTGCTTATGTAGCCGGACGACGAAGACGTTAGTAAGGTCCGGAGTTGGCCCATGGTATCCCTCATACCATTGGGAGAATGAGGTTTGCCGATTGAGGCAAGTGATTGTGATGATGCTGCCTAGTTCTGAGGGCCCAGGCTAGTGCGGTGAATTAGCCCACCCTAGTGCGCAGACATCCCTCTGAGGGGCGGGAGGATCGAGCGATGGAGCCTGAGAGGGCGACAGGCCGGCTTGAGTCCTCGCCAGCGCCGACGATGAGGTATATGGTCCCGTAGGGTTTTGCCCAGCATGTAGAGGCTGGAAGGCCGAATTCTAGATCATCGACGGTATAAAGGAAAAGAATAAGAGAGCCAGTTTGGCTTGTATAAAATTGATTCATGCTTAAACTTTGTTTTTATAAATCTTGTCTTTGGTATGATTGTATTGTAGAAAAAGGCTGTTTTAACAAACCTTGTGAAAAGGGCCTTAATTAAGGAACATGTTTATTTATGTCAAACAGTGTGGTAGGATTAATTAGAAAACAAATTGACGCGTGAGTAGGGTGGAAAGTGGGAGGATGGAATGCCCCGACGGCACCATCCTACGGACGGGTGGACCCGATTAGTCGGGTAGCTTTCCAACAGATTAAGTGAAAGCCCTACGCTAGATAAATAGGTTCTCGGGCAACTCTATTCTAGAAGACTAGGCCAGCGGGGCTGTGCCTTGTATGGATGAGGAAAAAAGCGTTGCCTCTAGAAATCATGTCTTGTAGTTGCCCAATTTATGTGATCAATTACCCTATGGGTGATTTGATTTTAGAAGACCACGCTCCCCTGCGGGATAGAACTAGGTCTTACCTATGAATCGTATCCTTGAATCTCTGTATGGTCAAGGTGTCGATGAGTAGGAAATTTTCTCTAAGATAAGACTTAGTGGACTATCTTAAGTGTTTCCCCAGTGAGGTTGTGGTTTCCTAGAGAAGGAAACATGAGTAGCAGGCCACTTGAGATAGTACATAGCGATGTATGGGGTCCTACACAAAACCCATCTATCAAAGGCAGTTTATACTATGTGACATTCATTGATGATTTCAGCAGAATGACATGGATTTACTTTCTCAGAGAGAAAAGTGAAGTATTGGAAAAGTTTATGGATTTCAAAGCTTTTGCAGAGAAGCAATATGGCTCGTGGATTAAATGTTTGAGGACAGATGGAGGTGGTGAATACACCTCAAATGCTTTTGAGCATTTCTTGAGAAAGCATGGTATAAGAAGACAATTGACTTGCAGGTATACACCTCAGCAAAATGGTATGGCTGAGAGAAAGAATAGAGTCATTTGTGAAGTGGCCAGGGCAATGCTTAATGAAAAGAGCATGCCAGATTATTAGCATGTGCTACTGCAGTGTATATACTGAACAAGACACCCACAGCAGCCATACATGGAAGTACGCCAGAGATGCGGCTTACAGGTTTTCGGCCAGACATTGGACACCTCAAAGTATTTGGATGCATAGCTTATGTACATGTGCCTGACGAGAGAAGGAGTAAGTTGGATCCTAAGGCAGAAAAATGTGTGTTTGTTGGATATGCACAGGATCGCAAGGCATACAAATGTTACAATCCACAAACTAGGCAAGTGGTTATCTCACGAGATGTGGTGTTTGATGAGCTTGCTAGTTGGTACAAAGCAAAGGATGAGGGTGTCATTGAGTCTCTTGAAGCTGATGTGCATGTGAACTTGCCACAAGCAAGTTCTAGTTCTACTTCTATGTCTGGGCCAGCAGAGGCTGAGAGTAGCACTGTACGTCCATGGTCAGGATGCTTGAGGCATAAGAGTGTGAGCACTGGGAGTAGTGCTGTGGATAAAGGAAAGAAGAAGGTTCAAGGAATTGAAATTACAGGCTATGAGTCGTCAAGTTCAGAGAGTTTCGATGAGGAGCTTGGCATACCTATTTTACGCACACCTCGTGCTAGGCAGGATAGATATGTGCCACCACATGCTAGAGTGACAGGTGTTCAGAGTGATCCGTAGGAATTGCGGAGATCCCAAAGGGTCAGATATCCAGTTGACAGGTTGACATATCATGATTTTGCTATGCATTATGCATATATGACTTCTTTGGTGAAGCATGTTGAACCTACATGCTATACAGAAGCTATTGGAAAGCATGTATGGGAGAAGGCAATGGATGTTGAGATGGATGCATTGGTTCATAATGACACATGGGATTTGGTTGCATTACCACAGGACAAAAATGTTATTGGTTGTAAATGGGTTTACAAAGTGAAATGCAAGTCTGATGGTTCCATTGAACGCCATAAAGCAAGATTGGTAGCTAAGGGTTATGCACAAACCCAAGGTTTGGACTATGATGAAACATTTAGTCCAGTGGGGCAAAGATGGGAACAGTGAGAGCAGTCATTGCTATGGCTGCAGCAAATGGTTGGGAAATGCATCAAATGGATGTCAAAAATGCATTTCTAAATGGTGATCTACAAGAAGAAGTGTATATGGCACAGCCAGAAGGTTATGTACACCCAAAGTATCCCACTCATGTATGCAGATTGAAAAAGGCATTATATGGTTTGAAGCAAGCACCTCGTGCGTGGAGTGATAAGATGAGCAGATATCTTATTTCCCTTGGATTTCAGGTTTTTACAGCAGATTCTTCACTCTATGTGAAGAAAACAAATCATGGGATTGTTTTACTTGTCATCTATGTGGATGACTTGATTATCATAGGTGATCATGGTACAGATATGATGCATGTCAAGAAAGCATTGAGTGGGCAGTTTGACATGAAAGATTTGGGTGAGTTGAGATACTTTCTTGGAATCGAAGTGATCAAAGACCATGCAGGTACATGGTTAGTGCAACCCCAATATGCATTGGATATGTTGGCAAAATATGGCATGACAGCGTGTAAGCCTATGAGTACACCTTTGGAACAGAATGTGAAGTTACGGGCTGATTTTGGTGAGGAGTTGGATGATCCATCTATGTACAGAAAGATGGTTGGTAGTCTCATTTACATGACTATCACACGCCCGGATTTGAGTTATGCTGTGGGGCTAGTAAGCCAATTTATGCAGAGCCCCAAAAAACCTCATTTGGATGCAGTGAGACGCATTATGCGATATGTAAAGACCACTGCACATTATGGTCTTCTTTATGAGAGTGGTAAAGGCTTGGATATACATGGCTACACAGATGTTGATTGGGCAGGTATCTCATATGACAGGAGGTCTACTAGTGGTTATGCCTTTACACTTGGAAGTGCAGTGGTGAGTTGGAGTAGCAAGAAGCAACCTACAATTGCTTTATCTAGTACAGAGGCTAAATATAGAGGTGCAGCCATTGCTACTTGTGAAGGAATATGGTTAAAGAGTCTCTTGGCAGATTTGGGTGAGCCTATTGATGGCAAAGTTGTCATTCATTGTGACAACATGAGCAGTATACAGTTGGCCAAGAATCCAGTGTTTCATGCGAGGACCAAACACATAGAGGTCCATTATCACTTTGTCAAAGAGAAGGTGCTGGATGGTATAGTTGATCTACAGTATGTGAAGACTGAAGAGCAGGTGGCAGACATCTTTACAAAGCCACTTAGCAGGGAGAAGTTTGAGTACTTTCGTACTATGTTGGGAGTACATGGGATGAGCTTGAGGGGGACTGTTGAGAGCTTTGATAGCCCAAGCTCATCTACATCTTCATCTATGGCAGTACATCATGAGCTTGAGAGGGGCTGTTGAGATTCAAGCTCGATGTCAGTGTGAGCCAGCTATGCTATGTGCTGGCATGTTAGGTAGGAACATGTGTGAGACATAAATGACCGCGTTCAGCTGGTCATAGTGTGTGGACATTAGCTAGGGTTAGAAGTGTGTGGACACAACTCATAGTGTGTTGTGTGTATTATGGATTATGGCTTTATGCATTTTGTGAGAAGGGAGATGGCTTCCCTCTATGGTTAGGGTTTGTAATATACATTAGGGTTTGCTCTTGTGTGTGTGTCTCCTCTCCCTCTACTTAGTTTTTCAACATATGTGTGTGTGTGTGTGTGTGTATATATATATATATATATGTATGTATGTATGTATGTATGTATGTATGTATGTATATTAGGTATAATCTTTTTATATCTATGTATGTTTTTTCGAACCTCTACATTTTAGGTTTTATCAAAACTCTATGTTTTTGCTCTTCACGCACAGCTCTAAGGCGGCATGCAATGTAGGAAATTATGTGCATATGTAGGATGATGAGGGCCTAGGTACATGATATGGGACATTGTTGAAGATTAATACAAGGATGCAACAAAAAAGATACTTAGGGCTCTTGTAAAGAGTTCCACTTTGTAGATGAATGTGGGAGAGGGCTTGACAATAATCCCACATGGGAACTTTTGGGAGTTCTAGAATTTTTGTATAAAAGGTGGCTCATTTGAGAGCATGGACACATTGGGCAAACTCATGTTTGAGCTCTCTTGAGACTAGCTCTCCCTCTTCTTCCATAGAGGTGCAAGCTCTTCTCACTCCCCATCTACATTGTTGTAAGTTCTATTCTTTTGTTAATTCAATGCAATGAGTTGATATTTGTCTCTCTTCTCTTGTCAATTCTCTAGTATGCATGTTTCTTATTGATAGCTTCAAGGATTGTGTGCATGCTAGGGAAATGAGTATTTGAGAATGAAGAATGCTTGATCTTGTGTAAGCAATAGCTAGGCTTTCTTCTTGTTTGGATGTATGGATGAATGGAATGTGGAGTTGAGTGAGCAATAGCAAGATTGAGCTTGAGTGTGTGTTGAGTCTATGTCAATAGTAGTAGTTTTCTTAGCATTCTCTCCATCAAATGGATAAGCTTTTGTGCACCGGTACGGGTTGAATCCCTAGCTCCGAAAGGGATGCAAATCCCATTGGATTGAGCTAAGTATGGATCATACTACTCTTGCTACAAGTGAGAGAGTTATTCCGTCTCTCCATTGGCGCCGCTGCCGGGGAGAAGACTCAAATCCGGTTGAGAGTGTGTGGAAACCACCACTATTTCCTCTTTTGGTTGCAAAACCATTGAGTGATTAGGTTAAGTTTGGGTGTGTGATCCCGGTGTGAGTGGATAAGGTTAACCATTGAGCGGTTGAGGTTTCTCTCGCATTGTTTTTTTTATGTTTTATTGTTTTATTGCTTTTCAAGTACCGTCATTATGCTTACATTCATTGTTTTCTTTTGCCATTTCATGCTTTCATGCTTTTCGCTAAACATGTAATTAGTGAAAAAAAATAAAAAAATAAAAGAGGTGCATTGCTAAGCTTTTCCATAGCTTATGCAAGCTCCATAGGCTCCCAAGTGCGAAGCCCGCTTAAGGGGGAGAGGGGAAGAGAAGGGAGGTAGGAAGTAGTGAAGCGGCTTTCTTTCCTTTATTGTTTAGTTGTTTTGTTGTTTTGTGGGGAGGCGTCGCAGCAGAAAAAAATAAATAAATAAATAAACATATATATTTATATATATATATCTATTTAGATATATATATATGTGTGTGTGTGCCGCTGTTGACTAGCCGGTTGAAGGGAGAGCAGAGGCGGTTTTAAGAATATATATATATATATATATTCTATGCATTGACGTGGCTGTGGAAGGTGGCTATGGGCGGCTAAGGTGGCTGCGAAGAGAGGCAGACGAAGGCGTGATGTGGCGTCGAAGCGGCTGCGACTGCAGTTAGAATCGCAAAGCTTAAGAGAGTCGGAAAGAAGCATCGTGGAGGTAAAGCGTGCCGGCAGCTGAGGCGACCCGCGGGAGAGGGGGCCGAAGGTTGGACCGCAAGGAGGTGAGGGTGCGGCGGAGGTTGAGCCAGCAGAGCAGGCGAGAGGTAGCTGCAAGGCGGCGGGTTGCAGCAGCTGACGTGGCGTTGAAAGGCCGTCGAAGCCAGTGTGGAAGGTGGGTGATGAAGGGGTGGAGTCGAGGTGGCGAAGAGAAGAGAAAGCAAGGCCTGTGATGACTGGCAAGGAGGCCGGCTGCTCAAAAGGTGGAACGAGGTGGAGAAGGCGGCCTGCAGGGAGGCTACGTGGAAGGGGTTGAAGCCAAGGAGGCCTGCAGAGCAGCTAAGGTGTAAAGAAGGGCAACGTCCGAAGGAGAGCCCCGCGAAGGTCAACGAAGAAGAGAGGCAGCTGTGGAGCGGTTGGCTGCAACTGTAGAAGGCGGTGCGGGCAAGCGTGTGGGGGCCGTTGCAGAAGGCGCGTGGAGGCAGCTGGCGCCGGCGAAAAATCCGGGAGGGAACGGCGCGAAGAAGATAAGGTTGGTGGATTTTGTTTTTTTTATTATTTTTTATTTTATTTATATTTCATGTTTGTGTATTTTTTTAAATAAAAAAAGTAATAATAAAAAAAACAAAACAAAAAAAAATTATAATTTCTTCAAAAAAAGAAAAAAAGAAGAAAAAAAGAGATTAAAAAAAAGAGAAAAAAAATAATTAAATATTTTTTTAAAAAAAAAAGAGAAAAAGAAAAAGTAAAAGAAAAAAAAAACAGTTTTTATTTTTTTGAATCCATTGTTCATCATTTAAATTTTTGCATAATTTAGGTAGCTTGCATTTTTTATTTTTATTTTTTTAGAATTTTTGTAAATGATGCATAATTGGTAAATTCATATTTTTTATATTTGGCACGAAATTTATAAGTTTAAAAAAAAACACAAAAACAAAAACAGACAAAAACAAAAACAAAACAAAACAAAAGGAGAAAAAAACAAAAGAAAACTAAAGAAAATTTAAAAAAAAACAAAAAAAATAAAAATAAAAAAAAATCTATAAATTAAGTGTTTTTTAGGAGTCAATTTTTTGCATAATTAGTGTAACTTGCATTTTTTTAATTTTTGTAACTTTGTGCATAATTAGTATTTTTTTAGTGTGATTCATAATTTTGTGTATATTATTAAAAAAAAGTAAAAATCATAAAATCATAAAATCATTAAAAAAAACATTTAAAAATAAATTTAAAAAAAAGGGTAGATAGTACACTACACATATTCTTTTTAGTTGCCTTTAGTGGTTAGGTAGGGTGAAAAATATATATATATATATACATATATATATATATATATATTTATCTATAAAAAAAAAGAAAAGAAAAGAAAACACACAAAAACAAAAACAAAACAAAAACACATAAAACCAAAAAAAAATTTTTACGGTCGGGACATCTTGTAGAGTCTAGAGCACCTTCTAGAGTACCTACGCAAGAAAGTGGGACCCAATCGGTTGGCAATTTGGCAGATATTGCTGAAACCCTATCTGAATCCCAATCCGATACCCTTTCCTCCAGAACAACTAGTTCATTGTCCATGGACAGTCTAGGGCCGACAAATAGTCATCCCGTAGCCCCAAATAGGACACCCTCAAGATCCTTTAATCCATTTGAAGCCGACACTATGGGATTAACACTCAATGTGAGACTCCAATATGTCTACACAAATGCTCAAGGAGCTGAGATCTTTAGGGACCCACAACAACGATATCTTGTTAAGATCGCCGACATTTTCTCAGAACTTGATAGAGCACCTCTCGTCAATGACCAGGGTAACATGTATATGGGTGGAGATGGGGTTCGCTACGAAGTCACCTACCATCCAGAAAAGGTAGACAAATTAGGGGAGCTCTCTAAAACCGAGTTCTTAGACGTATCAGAACTTTCCAGAGCAAGGGTGTCTAGAGATGACTGGCTCATCGAGCCGGACATGCCTGGACCATCCAATGCCCAGTCCTCAAAGCCATCCATAGATGATTTACTTCTTGTAGATCTAAATTTGGAAAGGGATAGGAAAGGCAAGTGTAAACTGGATCAGGGGGCTGAATGCCAATGGGAGTTTGTACGACAAATTCCTGTGACTAAGGTCTTACAGGATGACCCACTTCAAGAGGTCTATAAGGACTCGTTAGAGGGATATTATGCCACAACTAAATTGCCACAGCTGGATCTTCCTCTAGCTCATGTGGTAGTAGTTGAGAAGCTTGCAGGACACATGAACAGAATAATTGATAAATGGGCCAATGAATACCGAACCTTAGATTGGAAAGAGATTCGAGAACTCACGTGGAAAGGACAACCATTATTTATGGAAGTGTTCTCAACAAATACAGCCAAAACAGGAGAGACAGCCTTTCTTGGAGAAACTGTTGCTCCTCCCCTACGAGAGTTCACTAGAGAGGGACCTTCAACATCCAAGTGGACCACAGCTAGTAGCCCAACTCTAGCACCAAGATATCGTCCTACACCAAATGTGCGACCACAGGTCACACCACACCAACATCTTTCTCACTATGACAATCGGAGGAGAGGGGAGCCAACTCGGCCTCCTATAAATGCACCTCCTGAAATGAGGGTGACAAGATCTTTGGAGGGGTTTGGTGAGGCTGGTAATAGGGTACCCACACCAATTTTGGAAACATGTGGACCATCTTTCCAAAGAGAGGAACAATTCCCACTGAGAGTAAGAGGCCGTAGGCCCTATGATGAGTATTCAAGACAAGTAAGGCCATCAACTCTTCAGAAACTAGTAAAGAAGTATGAAGGGTCGGGAGATCCATACGATCATGTAGCAGCATTTAGGCAAGCAGTTCGAGCTGAGCAAGTGGCTGATAAGCATACTCAAATTGAAGGCTTTGGACTCACTCTTGAGGGAAAAGCCCTGGCTTGGTTTCAGGCATTAGAAGCTTCAGACAAATCTTCTTTGCGAGTTTTGGAAGAGAGATTCATTGCAGCTTTTTCCTTGATGGGAATTCAACATGACACAGTAGCACACATCTACTCTTTCAAGCAAGGTGAGAATGAGAGTGTTAGAGACTGTGTAAATAGAATGAAGCAGTACATTAATCGTTGCCCAGAAGATGAGAAGCCCGCCCAAAGTCGATTAATTTCTCTCTTCTTAAAAGGCCTCAAAAATTCGACACTGCATACACATCTCTATGCGAAGAAACATACAAGTTTCAATGAGTGTTGCCATGATGCTATGAATTTCACCGATAACTTCAAGTTCCAAGATGGTTCTGGCCCTGAGGTGAAACCTAGAAATCAGTGGGGTGATGACCAAAGTTCAGGGTCTAGCGCACTAGTAAATCCAGACCAGATAGCTAACCTAGTGCTAAGGAGATTAGGACAAACCTATCGTCCACCCATGCAGCCACAACAACAGCAGCAGAGAATGAGGAGTGTGTTTCCTATAGGTCCTCATCTTTGTGGAGCATGTGGCGGTGACCATAAAACAGAGGACTGTAATACCTTTTCTCCTCTAGTCACAAACCAACCCACAAAGAAGTGGTGCCAAGCCTGTGCTTGGAACTTTACTCATACCACACAGGAATGTACTCGCATTGTGAGAATGAGACAGGAACGTGAGCAGCCGAGGGGTGGAGTGGCTCCACAAATGTATCAACAGTATACTAATTTTGAACGTAAGCCACCGATTACACAAGAGCAAGCACGACCTGTTCTTGGTGCTCAACCTCCTGCTCCAGGGACTGCTCCTGTGAGGGTTGTCGACTATGACAATTCAAATATGTGTAGAGACTTGGTAAACCCAGGCTATGTGGAAGAAGAATACGCATCATATTCATCCAAGGATAATCTCTTTGAAAATCTTGCATACCCAGGGGAACAAAACTCTTTAATGTTGCTAGGCGGCTACCAACCTAGGACTCCAGGCCCCTCAGGTCAATGGCAGCCAAGGAAAGTAGAAGCCAAACCAATGGGCCCCTGTTATGAGTGCGGAGAACCCCATTGGGCTCGTGATTGTCCACATCGCTCAAGGCAAGCATCTCGGTCCAATACAACAGTACAACAGTTTCCACCAATTGAAAGATATTGTCTAGGGTGTTGTGTAGAACACTTCCCAAAGGATTGTCTGCTGAAACCACATGAGGAAGGCACCTCTCAACCAAAGGTCTCACTCAACCTTGTAGGTACAGTTCCATCGCCACCTTCATCTGAGAATGAGGATGTCGTGCCACTTAGAGTCATGACTAGATCACAGACACGAAATGCAGAAATGCAAACTGATGAGACACCTCGAACTAGGGATGTAAAGACAAATCTAGTGGACAAGACCCTACAGTCCAATAGAAAAAAGACCACTAGGAGGAAGAAGAACCGAAGCAAACAAACTAAAAGTACATCCACTAGTTCTCAAGAAGCCTCTAAACAAAACATGAGGGATAAAACTTTTACTTCCCAAGAAGTGCATGAGGAACATCAACCTCAACCTGAGCCTAGTGTTAAACAAGATGAGGCTAGTACGACTGAGGTTAGTTCTGGGGGTTCTGTTTTTGTGGATAAAGTGAATGAGACTCTAGATGCCATCATTGATGCTCATAGAAGTTGCATTGCAGCTTTATCTGAGCTACCCAAGAAGCTTCAAGAATACCCAAACCCTCATGAGGAGAAGATCAATCTAGCTGTACATCAGCAACTCATTAGGGAATCTCAGTCAATACTTGAGGGACCACCACCACCTATTCCTCGGGGCCCAACCTCTCTTAAGCCAACATTAGAAACCATACCAGAAGTGTCATCGAGTCGGGAAATGAAAAGTGAGCTCATTTCACAAGCTCATAGCGAAAGGACTGCACTAATTGACACCCAATTGAAAGGGGGTAACCTGCCACCACCTAGCCTTGTCTTCCCATGCAATGATGAAGTTATTGATGCTAATGAGGACATGGCAAATGAGATGTGGGCCGCAGTTCACGAGAAAGTTCATGAGCACATGTCTTCTATTAGTTCGCCTCCATTCTCTGAGGTGGATTTTACGAGGGGCACGGAAAACAAATTTAGACACCCAAGCATCCAGGAGGAAGTTCAAAAAATTGTTTCTCCTAGAAGTAAGCATACAATGAAAACCTTACCATCATATCTGGGAGAATATGAGAACTGTTCTCAAACCTTGAGGATACCCTCCATTCATAAAAGGTTGACAAAGGAGAAAGATATGAGTATGGTGCAGGCTATTTTGTCAGCACCAGTGGCTTGTACCTTACCTTTGCTTGATTTGATAAAAATTCGACCTGAGTTGTGGAATGATATTGCCACATGTTTGTCAGAGCAGGTATTGCTACAAAAGGGTCACCATGAGTGTACTATACACCCTGAGACAAAGCATGTAATGCCAGTTCCTATCAACAAAGTAGGAAAATTTTGTGAAGACGATCAGGGAAATGCTACCCTCCCATTAGAAGTGCAAAAAGTATCTTCAACTGCAATACTTGATAGTGGCGCAGGAGTGGGCATTGTGACAAGGTCCATTTGGGAAAAGTGGGGCAAACCAGCTATTAGGAGTACAAGGATGCGCTTGCAGCTAGCAGATGGAAGCTTAGAACATCCCCTTGGGCTGCTTGAGAACATATTGGTCACCACATGTGGGATTGAATATGAGCACACCTTTGCAGTAGTGGATTTTGGAAAGCATCCAAACTACGAAGTGATATTAGGTAGACCATTCATGCGACAATTTCAAATGATTCAAGATTGGGGATACAATTATTTGTACCTCCGACATGATTCTGTCATCACAAGGGTCAACCTAAGGAATCACTCATATCGTGATGTAACAAGGTCTCCAATAGATGAGTTTGATTCTGCTTCATCTAAGGGCTCAAGAGTTACATTGTCTGATGGGCGAGAAGATCTATGGATGTGTGGAGCCTCATGTAGGGATTTCAACACAGAGAGACTTAAGGGTAATCGAAGTGTATCAGACGAGGCATACATTCCACAACCCTTCCCTGAGCATTTAATTGATCCACTAGAATGGAGTCATGTCCTTGCAACATTATCAACATGTGCTTTACCGAAGCCAATTCAATTTTGTGACTCAGATGGATATGATATTATTCCTATACGAATGGTACAACCACGTGCCCTTCTAGATGATTTGTACTATAGGGATACATCCACAACAGCTCTGCATGTCGAGGAAGTCTCAGTAGAGGACTTGACACTCGAATCTGCTAATGATGCTAATAAGGAAGATGGCTGGGACTCTGATTTTGATAATGAAGATACAATCCCTAAGGAAGAGTTAGGAAAGGCACGCCTACTCTTGAGAGGAAGGGAGGTTCAGGTAGAGATCCCTAGAAGCCGACCTAAACGTAAATGATGTAAGAGCCATAAAAAAACCCGTAGACAAGATGAGCGTGAACAACGTGAGAGACTGCAAAAAGAAAAGGAGGAGTCTAAGAGTGAAAACTCTCGACCACCACCTCACTTCTTAGGAAAGAACGGATATCTATACTATGTCCAAGCACAAGACAGTGTCAAAGACCAAGTCAAACGATCAGATGGATTCCAAGCAGGGGAAAAGCTAACAACTGTTAGCAAAAATCGTAAAAAGACGAAGAAACAAAAACCACAACTCAAGTCTAAAACCGATTCAAAAAAGAGTGTGGGAAGTGCAAAGACAACGGTTGAACAAAAAAATCCGATGCAAGATAGCAAAGGAGAGCTCAAAACCGCATGGTCTTCAATGAGTGAAGACTCAAGTGGACAAGAGCAAGGTCTAAATGTTCCTCCCAATTTCACACAGTACACTCTTCAAGATCGGAAGATTGTTCTTCAACAGCCCATGCGTCAAAAACCAAGCGTGCCAGGGATTTCATACGATGGTCCAGAAGATGCAAAAAAGATTGATATTTCTAAGCCAGGAGAAGAGCCTCGCTATGTGTGGATTGCCACAGACTTGTCCTTAGATGAGGAGAAGTTATTAATACAAACAATAAAGGAGTATCGCGATGTTTTTGCTTGGAGTTATAAAGACCTCAAAGGAGTTGATCCAAGCATATGTCAGCATACAATTCCATTGCGAGAGGATGCAAAACCCTCCAAGCAACGTCCTTATACCTACAATGAAAATTTTGCACGGAAGATAAAGGAAGAAATAGACAAGCTCTTAGAGGCAGAATTTATCTATGAGATTGAACACACTGAATGGGTCTCCCCTATTGTAGTGGTGCCCAAGAAAAATGGAAAACTTCGAGTATGTGTAAACCTCAAGAAGGTAAATGCAGCTACTGTGCGTGATCATCACCCACTTCCAATCACGGATCATGTTCTGGAACGAGTTGCAGGGAAAAAGGCATATAGTTTCTTGGATGGATTCTCCGGGTACAACCAAGTGTCAATTGATCCAAAGGATCAACACAAGACAGCCTTTGCTACTGAAGATGGTATCTTTGCCTATCGTGTTATGCCATTTGGTCTAACAAATGCACCAGCAACCTTTCAGCGGTTAATGAGTCATGTATTCAAGGAGTACCTTAGGCAATTTCTTGAGATTTTCATGGATGATTTATGTGTTCACTCACAAGAGCGTGATGATCATATAGAACACCTGAGACTTGTGTTTCAAAAGTGTCAACTTTATCGTATATGCTTGAATCCTGACAAGTGCAAATTCATGGTAAGACAAGGGAAAATTTTGGGCCATATTGTTTCTCGCAATGGGATTTCAACAGATATGGATAAAATTGATGTCATTGTCTCATTACCTCGGCCTATCAACCCTAAAGGGGTACAAACATTCATGGGACATTGTGGCTATTACCGTAGATTCATCTACATGTATGCTGTCCTAGCCAGACCGTTATATGCTCTTCTTGTAAAGTTTAATTGGACTGATGAGTGTGAGGAATCCTTTGAAAAGTTGAAGCAAGCATTAGTGACTGCACCCATTTTACGGGCACCAGATTGGAACTGTAAGATTCCTCCCCCAACCCCTTTTTGATGTCTAGTATCTTCCCCTGTAATCAACTCTCTTCAGAAATATAAAGACCCTGTTGCTAACTATTTTAGCCTAGAGAGAGAAAAATTATTCTAGAGAGAGAATATTCAGATTTTGAATATTTTTGGATAGAAAAATATCTCTTATAATTCAGATGAGTTCCCCTGAAACAGAAATTCAAAAAGAATTTTCCAATGTGCAATTGGAATTAATTGGAAATAGGTATAAAGAACCTTAGTCTAAGGGTCTAGATTTTCAGAAATCTTTAGACTATGGTCCAATTAAGGTTCCTATGGGCCAATAGCATCAATCCATGTGTAGGGAAGAGATAAATCCAAATTTGTAAAAAGAAGATACCCAAAAATGAGTAAATGCTCACATAAGGTGAAGAGTTGAAAATGTACAAGGTTTATTAGTAAAAAACTATGAGCAATATTAAAAATATGAGATATTTTGGGTATCCAAAAATGAGTAAATGCTCACATAAGATGAAGAGTTGAAAATGTACAAGGTTTATTAGTAAAAAACTATGAGCAATATTAAAATGATGCCATTATGACACATATGTAAGGAAAGGGAATTCTTTAAAGGAGGTGCATATTTCACATAAGATGAAGAGTTGAAAATGTACAAGGTTTATTAGTAAAAAACTATGAGCAATATTAAAATGATGCCATTATGACACATATGTAAGGAAAGGGAATTCTTTAAAGGAGGTGCATATTTCACATAAGATGAAGACTTGAAAATGTACAAGGTTTATTAGTAAAAAAACTATGAGCAATATTAAAATGATTCCATTATGACACATATGTAAGAAAGGGGAGTTCTTTAAAGGAGGTGCATATTTCACATGCTTGAATGAGTTTTAAACTCATAAAAATTGAGATATTTCATCTCTCCTCTCTCCTCATTCAAGTCTAGTTCCAAAAAGTTAGCTTAACTGACCTAAAAATGGTCAAATATTGACCAAACTGATTTAGAAAATTCTAGAATCAGTTTGTTTGGTTAGGAGCTCAATTTTTCCTATAAATAGAAGCCTCCCCCTTGTTGAAAAATAGTTAGTGTTTATGCATCGTTACTCTACTCCACCTAAGCCAAGAACTGTGAATTCATTTAATAATTCACTAGTTTTTGGAGCTTCCCTCTTTCTTCAATCCCCATTAGTGGCTCCATCAACATACTTAACCAATTGATTGGTTGGGGGCCTCTACCGTGAACAAAGAATCAAGCAAGTTGTAAGGTAATTAGTGAATATTGATCTTTCTATAATTTCTCAATGTTTCTCTCTTCTCAACCCCTCTCAAGCTTGAGAAGTTTAATTGGTATGGTTTTTTTTAAATACTATTGAAGTTTGAATAGTAGTGAAGAGTTACATAAGTTAATAAATGCTATTGAAGTTAATTTTCCTTTATGTTTAAATTCTAATGATTTTTATGTAAATTCTCTCTCTCACTCAAGAAATGGTCATACTCATGACCCGTTCTCAATCCAAATCAAGCTTTTCATAAAGCTTTTCCTTAACCCAAGATTAAGCTATGCTTGAGGCCAATTTAATGGCTTTTTTCTATGCTTTTAGTTTATGCATATTGATGATTCAATCCACTATAGATTAATGATCCAATTAGAGATCATTTTAATCATTTCCTTAATGATAAGCTTTATCCCTTAGAAAAAATTGAGATTTATCAGTCATAGCAGCGGAGCTATGGCAAAATTTTTATAAAAATTATGCATAAAATAATTTCATTCAAAGCATAAAAAGAGGACTTCCTATCATATTCTAGGAATTATCATCCTAGATTAATTGAAAGAATTTCATTATAATCATGGAGAAATTGAATTTTAATATCATGCATAAAGGATAATTTTTTTATATCAAAAGTGTTACTTTTATCATTTTTAATTTTCATGCATAGAAGTATGCATAAAGGAAAAATTTTTATATCAAAAGTGTTACTTTTATCATTTTTTAATTTTTCATGCATAGAAGTATGCATAAAGGAAAATTTTTTTATATCAAAAGTGATACTTTTATCATTTTTAATTTTCATGCATAGAAGTATGCATAAAGGATAATTTTTTTATATTATAAGTGTTATTTTTATCATTTTTAATTTTCATGCATAGAAGGATGCATAAAGGAAAATTTTTTATATCAAAAGTGTTACTTTTATCATTTTTAATTTTCATGCATAGAAGTATGCATAAAGGATAATTTTTTTATATCAAAAGTGTTACTTTTATCATATTGGATTTCATGCATAGAGGTATGCATAAAAGTTGAATATTTTATTATAAAAGTGTTACTTTTAGCATAATTGAATTTCATGCATAGAGGTATGCATAAAAGATATGGGAAGTGATAAGATATGATAAGATGCATGTGGATGTGGATGTGGATGTATGGATGTGAATGTGGATGTGGATGTATGGATGTGGATGTGGATGTATGAATGTGGATGTATGGATGTGAATGTGGATGTGGATGTGGATGTATGAATGTGGATGTATGGATGTATGAATGTGGATGTATGGATGTGAATGAGGATGTAGATGTGGATGCATGGATGTAAATGTGGATGTGGATGTATGGATGTATGCATGTAGATGTGGATGCATGAATGTGGATGTATGGATGTGAATGAGGACATAGATGTGGATGTATGGATGTGAATGTACATGTAGATAAAGATGTATATATGTGAATGGGAATGTGGATGTGGATGTATGTATGCATGTGGATGTGGATATGGATGTGTATGTATGAATGTGGATATGGGATGTGGGTGTATAAATGAGGATGTGAAAATGGAGATAAGCATGTAGATGTGGATGTATGGATGTGAATGTGGATGTGGATGTGGATGTATGGATGTGGATATGGATGTGAATATATGATATGTGATGTGAAGGAATCTGAAGTGAAGAGATGAAAAATGATATGATTGGATGAGTACACATATAAATGAAATGTGGAATAAGTAATGTGGATTGCATGTGGGATAATGTGGAAAAATGAGAGTTAATATAGAAATTGTATTTGTAAACTGTTTGTAAATGCTGTTTGTAAATGGCTGTTTTATGTCAAGAATGCTGGGAAAGCATTTTGACCGTCTTGTGATTAAGGTCGTGGAGACCTAACTGATAAAGTTGCAACTGCTGACGGAGAGTCAATGAAGGACGTCTCGCGTAGCAAGGTCGGCCGAGGTCTTGACCAGCCTCGGTTCGATTAAAATGGTGAGCTTCCGGTACGGTGGATGAGGGACCAAGGAAGCGGCCTATGAGTGAAGCGCTAGGTCACCTGCGAAGGATCCTAGAGGGTGCTGACCATACGGTGCTCGGGCTCTGGGTCGCCCAGGATACCCACGCGTGCGTCGAGGAAGATATTGGAACAAGGAGTAAGAGTTGTTTTGTGAAACCGGGCATGGATCTGGTTGACTGACCTTGCTGGTCCTCAACGGATGAGTCCATGGCTCTTTTATATGGATCTGTTGGTTGATCTTGCTGATCTTCAACGAGAGTCCATCTTGATAAGTGATTATATTGCCGAGTATTATGGGCTAGGAACTATGGAAACGGCCTCTGTGTGGACAGGTGGTGAGCGTTCTAGTTGCCAATGATGCCATAGATACTCTGATGAAGGAATGATGGGAAATTATGAATCAACTGGATAAATTGGGAGATTGTGATCAGTGGTACTATGGTTTCATTAAAGGATTGTTTTAAAGTTAGCTGATGCTAAGAAAAAGGCAATTTTCATATTGGGTGTGTAAGTGGTGTGGCTAGTTTTATGTTTGCATGAAATTCCGGCTAGGGGGCCTTGGAACTCTTTTCCTTGGTACCCGGGACAAAACCTAACCAAATTCCTAATTGGATCCCATCACTACAGTGGTTGGGCGGTTGGCTAACCCATGGGATCGGATGGGGTTAGGCTGGACTGATGGATCCGTAAACCGAGACTCAATTTCTGTTATTACGATAAATGAAGTAAGTCCCGGATAGTAATTGTTCTATGGATAGGAATCAACGGCTGTGCCTCTTGATGGGGAAAAAAGCGTTGATCCCAATGATCCAAGTGCAAGTTTCTTCCTTGATCCGACCAAGTATCTTTATAGGTGCAGTTGGATCAGCGTGATCAGTAATGATCTTGACTACGTTAGAGTAAAAAAAAATTATCCTGGTGGAATCGCCCGTGCTTTCCGGGTAAGGGAAGTTTTTCCGGGTTCGGTTTTGGAAAAACCGACAGATTAGTCTCTTGTCCGGATATCCGTGGACGAGGCCCGAATGTGGGACCCCTGTCCCGTGCGAGAAGTACTACTTCCGCTGCCAGTACCCGAATCCGTTGCTCGGTGGGAACAAGGGGATCTCACAGTTGGTATCAGAGCATTTGGTTAATAAAGATCAACTGAGAAGATAAATATGTCAAAAATTTATCAAGAAGCACAAAAAGGTTGTAATTGTGTGATATAATTCATACAATTTGATATTCAAACTGAAATTCGTAATTTGATAATTGGGTCTTCAGATGGAAGTACCGCAATTATATAGAATCCCTGACTTGCTTGAGGCCTAGACATGATGGTATTTACCTTATAATCCCAACAGCCACGACTACCCGTATATACCGAGAGTATACTGCAGCTCTTTACTGACAGTATATACGAGTAAATCTAAGACTTGAAATTATAAGCGTTAATGCTATCCAGATGATGAATTCGAATGTGGTTGATATGATTTTTAATTCTGTTTGAGAATTGATGAATTGAATTGGATTCTGATTGAAAAATGATGATTTTTGAAATTAGTTGAAATATAAAAATCTGAACAAAACCACAATGAGGATGAATGGGACGAGTCCCAGTGATGATATTCATAACTGGAATGATGATAATGAATTCAGCAAATCACTATGAGATTAGTGGTTGTGCTGTCAAATTGTTACTGTTAACACTTGATCAGTAGATCAAGTTAAGGGATGACAAATTGAGAACTTGCTTGACTGAAATTCCCGTGGAGGAATGTTTAGAAGGAATTTTTTCGGTCTAATGGACCATTATCATGTTAAAGATATGAATGATATGATCTGAATATTAATGATGAGTTCTATATAAGAGATATTTATCCCAGTGTTCTGCTGGGTTGACCAGAATATAAGGAACCCCAAAATAAAATTGGATGTTAAGAAAAAGAGTTGTCCTCTACCTTGCGAGATGAGGACATCTCGCACTTTTTAAGTGGGGTAGAATGTAAGATTCCTCCCCAGCCTTCGAGGTATACAGGAGTAAGAATCTCCCTTTCTGATCTTATAATTATTCCCTCTCTAAAATAAAAGAAAGTTCTGTTTAACAAAGGAAGACCCTTTTCCTAGAATACTTCTCAAGAGTCCCACCTGTTTTAAGGATTCAGAACAATGAGTTCAGAAGTGAGAATCGATGTTTTGGATATCAAGGTTTTGGTCTTCATTCGAGTACGGCCCAAAAGAAGTTCTTTATCTCTTGGGGAGTATATGAAGTTATCCCCCAGATATTGTGAGCCTTATATCTGAATTCAATGAAAGTAGGTGACTTAGCCTACAAGCTTCTTTTATCTCTTCATCTCAAAATTCTTAATGCCTTCTATAGAAAAATGTGTCAAACCCAAATCATGGAAAGACGGTAAAACTTCAGTGGCAAGTTACCGTTGGCTTCTAAGTTACGCTAGCTCCTTCCTTTATATAAGTCGTAACTTTTACTTGTCGCTCACAGTAATCTTACTTCCATCGATCTCCTTTCTTTCTTAATCTCCTTCATGGCTTGGCAACAAGAACTAGTTTTATCCCTAATGATTTCTCACCTTCAAGACGCAAGGGAGTCTGTGAAGAAAGATTTTATAGAGCAGTATGAGCGCTCACTTTTCCCTCACTTGGGAACTTCTGTAGCGCAGACAAAATGGCGGACCTATCAAGACATAACTAGGGTAACACCCTGGGGTCAGCAGCACTTTCGTAACAATGTCCGCTTGGCCATGGTTATTGAAGCTTTGGGTTTGGGTCCCCGATACTACTGCGTCATGAGATCAAGGCATCCTGGGTTTTCTGAGCGGGTCTTCTTACTGGCGTGTTTTCTTCCTCATGAGAAGATATGCCTTTACCCCGTTTTTGGCTTGCCTCTCAGAGGTCCTTTTGTTAGAACACCTCATACCACTGAGATAGGCGCAGCAATAACCCACAGAATCATTCCCATAGATGAGTTACCTTATACTTGTGCAGCTTGTGAGGACTGCTTTTGTGATCATATGATGGACGGGCTTATGGAAGTGTAAAGTGTTCCTCTATCCTTACTGTATAAGTTCCGAGAATGAATAAAGTTTAAATCTTGTTCGTATTTTGAATCTTGCTCTCTTTAAGACTTATCTTGGTGGTTAATCTTGATTAAAATTTTTCTCTAAGTCTCATATTCGTGAATCTTGCGAAATTATCACAAGTTGCGAGATGAGGACATCTCGCGTTTTTTAAGTGGGGTAGAATGTAAGATTCCTCCCCCAACCCCTTTTTGATGTCTAGTATCTTCCCCTGTAATCAACTCTCTTCAGAAATATAAAGACCCTGTTGCTAACTATTTTAGCCTAGAGAGAGAAAAATTATTCTAGAGAGAGAATATTCAGATTTTGAATATTTTTGGATAGAAAAATATCTCTTATAATTCAGATGAGTTCCCCTGAAACAGAAATTCAAAAAGAATTTTCCAATGTGCAATTGGAATTAATTGGAAATAGGTATAAAGAACCTTAGTCTAAGGGTCTAGATTTTCAGAAATCTTTAGACTATGGTCCAATTAAGGTTCCTATGGGCCAATAGCATCAATCCATGTGTAGGGAAGAGATAAATCCAAATTTGTAAAAAGAAGATACCCAAAAATGAGTAAATGCTCACATAAGGTGAAGAGTTGAAAATGTACAAGGTTTATTAGTAAAAAACTATGAGCAATATTAAAAATATGAGATATTTTGGGTATCCAAAAATGAGTAAATGCTCACATAAGATGAAGAGTTGAAAATGTACAAGGTTTATTAGTAAAAAACTATGAGCAATATTAAAATGATGCCATTATGACACATATGTAAGGAAAGGGAATTCTTTAAAGGAGGTGCATATTTCACATAAGATGAAGAGTTGAAAATGTACAAGGTTTATTAGTAAAAAACTATGAGCAATATTAAAATGATGCCATTATGACACATATGTAAGGAAAGGGAATTCTTTAAAGGAGGTGCATATTTCACATAAGATGAAGAGTTGAAAATGTACAAGGTTTATTAGTAAAAAAACTATGAGCAATATTAAAATGATTCCATTATGACACATATGTAAGGAAGGGGAGTTCTTTAAAGAAGGTGCATATTTCACATGCTTGAATGAGTTTTAAACTCATAAAAATTGAGATATTTCATCTCTCCTCTCTCCTCATTCAAGTCTAGTTCCAAAAAGTTAGCTTAACTGACCTAAAAATGGTCAAATATTGACCAAACTGATTTAGAAAATTCTAGAATCAGTTTGTTTGGTTAGGAGCTCAATTTTTCCTATAAATAGAAGCCTCCCCCTTGTTGAAAAATAGTTAGTGTTTATGCATCGTTACTCTACTCCACCTAAGCCAAGAACTGTGAATTCATTTAATAATTCACTAGTTTTTGGAGCTTCCCTCTTTCTTCAATCCCCATTAGTGGCTCCATCAACATACTTAACCAATTGATTGGTTGGGGGCCTCTACCGTGAACAAAGAATCAAGCAAGTTGTAAGGTAATTAGTGAATATTGATCTTTCTATAATTTCTCAATGTTTCTCTCTTCTCAACCCCTCTCAAGCTTGAGAAGTTTAATTGGTATGGTTTTTTTTAAATACTATTGAAGTTTGAATAGTAGTGAAGAGTTACATAAGTTAATAAATGCTATTGAAGTTAATTTTCCTTTATGTTTAAATTCTAATGATTTTTATGTAAATTCTCTCTCTCACTCAAGAAATGGTCATACTCATGACCCGTTCTCAATCCAAATCAAGCTTTTCATAAAGCTTTTCCTTAACCCAAGATTAAGCTATGCTTGAGGCCAATTTAATGGCTTTTTTCTATGCTTTTAGTTTATGCATATTGATGATTCAATCCACTATAGATTAATGATCCAATTAGAGATCATTTTAATCATTTCCTTAATGATAAGCTTTATCCCTTAGAAAAAATTGAGATTTATCAGTCATAGCAGCGGAGCTATGGCAAAATTTTTATAAAAATTATGCATAAAATAATTTCATTCAAAGCATAAAAAGAGGACTTCCTATCATATTCTAGGAATTATCATCCTAGATTAATTGAAAGAATTTCATTATAATCATGGAGAAATTGAATTTTAATATCATGCATAAAGGATAATTTTTTTATATCAAAAGTGTTACTTTTATCATTTTTAATTTTCATGCATAGAAGTATGCATAAAGGAAAAATTTTTATATCAAAAGTGTTACTTTTATCATTTTTTAATTTTTCATGCATAGAAGTATGCATAAAGGAAAATTTTTTTATATCAAAAGTGATACTTTTATCATTTTTAATTTTCATGCATAGAAGTATGCATAAAGGATAATTTTTTTATATTATAAGTGTTATTTTTATCATTTTTAATTTTCATGCATAGAAGGATGCATAAAGGAAAATTTTTTATATCAAAAGTGTTACTTTTATCATTTTTAATTTTCATGCATAGAAGTATGCATAAAGGATAATTTTTTTATATCAAAAGTGTTACTTTTATCATATTGGATTTCATGCATAGAGGTATGCATAAAAGTTGAATATTTTATTATAAAAGTGTTACTTTTAGCATAATTGAATTTCATGCATAGAGGTATGCATAAAAGATATGGGAAGTGATAAGATATGATAAGATGCATGTGGATGTGGATGTGGATGTATGGATGTGAATGTGGATGTGGATGTATGGATGTGGATGTGGATGTATGAATGTGGATGTATGGATGTGAATGTGGATGTGGATGTGGATGTATGAATGTGGATGTATGGATGTATGAATGTGGATGTATGGATGTGAATGAGGATGTAGATGTGGATGCATGGATGTAAATGTGGATGTGGATGTATGGATGTATGCATGTAGATGTGGATGCATGAATGTGGATGTATGGATGTGAATGAGGACATAGATGTGGATGTATGGATGTGAATGTACATGTAGATAAAGATGTATATATGTGAATGGGAATGTGGATGTGGATGTATGTATGCATGTGGATGTGGATATGGATGTGTATGTATGAATGTGGATATGGGATGTGGGTGTATAAATGAGGATGTGAAAATGGAGATAAGCATGTAGATGTGGATGTATGGATGTGAATGTGGATGTGGATGTGGATGTATGGATGTGGATATGGATGTGAATATATGATATGTGATGTGAAGGAATCTGAAGTGAAGAGATGAAAAATGATATGATTGGATGAGTACACATATAAATGAAATGTGGAATAAGTAATGTGGATTGCATGTGGGATAATGTGGAAAAATGAGAGTTAATATAGAAATTGTATTTGTAAACTGTTTGTAAATGCTGTTTGTAAATGGCTGTTTTATGTCAAGAATGCTGGGAAAGCATTTTGACCGTCTTGTGATTAAGGTCGTGGAGACCTAACTGATAAAGTTGCAACTGCTGACGGAGAGTCAATGAAGGACGTCTCGCGTAGCAAGGTCGGCCGAGGTCTTGACCAGCCTCGGTTCGATTAAAATGGTGAGCTTCCGGTACGGTGGATGAGGGACCAAGGAAGCGGCCTATGAGTGAAGCGCTAGGTCACCTGCGAAGGATCCTAGAGGGTGCTGACCATACGGTGCTCGGGCTCTGGGTCGCCCAGGATACCCACGCGTGCGTCGAGGAAGATATTGGAACAAGGAGTAAGAGTTGTTTTGTGAAACCGGGCATGGATCTGGTTGACTGACCTTGCTGGTCCTCAACGGATGAGTCCATGGCTCTTTTATATGGATCTGTTGGTTGATCTTGCTGATCTTCAACGAGAGTCCATCTTGATAAGTGATTATATTGCCGAGTATTATGGGCTAGGAACTATGGAAACGGCCTCTGTGTGGACAGGTGGTGAGCGTTCTAGTTGCCAATGATGCCATAGATACTCTGATGAAGGAATGATGGGAAATTATGAATCAACTGGATAAATTGGGAGATTGTGATCAGTGGTACTATGGTTTCATTAAAGGATTGTTTTAAAGTTAGCTGATGCTAAGAAAAAGGCAATTTTCATATTGGGTGTGTAAGTGGTGTGGCTAGTTTTATGTTTGCATGAAATTCCGGCTAGGGGGCCTTGGAACTCTTTTCCTTGGTACCCGGGACAAAACCTAACCAAATTCCTAATTGGATCCCATCACTACAGTGGTTGGGCGGTTGGCTAACCCATGGGATCGGATGGGGTTAGGCTGGACTGATGGATCCGTAAACCGAGACTCAATTTCTGTTATTACGATAAATGAAGTAAGTCCCGGATAGTAATTGTTCTATGGATAGGAATCAACGGCTGTGCCTCTTGATGGGGAAAAAAGCGTTGATCCCAATGATCCAAGTGCAAGTTTCTTCCTTGATCCGACCAAGTATCTTTATAGGTGCAGTTGGATCAGCGTGATCAGTAATGATCTTGACTACGTTAGAGTAAAAAAAAATTATCCTGGTGGAATCGCCCGTGCTTTCCGGGTAAGGGAAGTTTTTCCGGGTTCGGTTTTGGAAAAACCGACAGATTAGTCTCTTGTCCGGATATCCGTGGACGAGGCCCGAATGTGGGACCCCTGTCCCGTGCGAGAAGTACTACTTCCGCTGCCAGTACCCGAATCCGTTGCTCGGTGGGAACAAGGGGATCTCACAGTTGGTATCAGAGCATTTGGTTAATAAAGATCAACTGAGAAGATAAATATGTCAAAAATTTATCAAGAAGCACAAAAAGGTTGTAATTGTGTGATATAATTCATACAATTTGATATTCAAACTGAAATTCGTAATTTGATAATTGGGTCTTCAGATGGAAGTACCGCAATTATATAGAATCCCTGACTTGCTTGAGGCCTAGACATGATGGTATTTACCTTATAATCCCAACAGCCACGACTACCCGTATATACCGAGAGTATACTGCAGCTCTTTACTGACAGTATATACGAGTAAATCTAAGACTTGAAATTATAAGCGTTAATGCTATCCAGATGATGAATTCGAATGTGGTTGATATGATTTTTAATTCTGTTTGAGAATTGATGAATTGAATTGGATTCTGATTGAAAAATGATGATTTTTGAAATTAGTTGAAATATAAAAATCTGAACAAAACCACAATGAGGATGAATGGGACGAGTCCCAGTGATGATATTCATAACTGGAATGATGATAATGAATTCAGCAAATCACTATGAGATTAGTGGTTGTGCTGTCAAATTGTTACTGTTAACACTTGATCAGTAGATCAAGTTAAGGGATGACAAATTGAGAACTTGCTTGACTGAAATTCCCGTGGAGGAATGTTTAGAAGGAATTTTTTCGGTCTAATGGACCATTATCATGTTAAAGATATGAATGATATGATCTGAATATTAATGATGAGTTCTATATAAGAGATATTTATCCCAGTGTTCTGCTGGGTTGACCAGAATATAAGGAACCCCAAAATAAAATTGGATGTTAAGAAAAAGAGTTGTCCTCTACCTTGCGAGATGAGGACATCTCGCACTTTTTAAGTGGGGTAGAATGTAAGATTCCTCCCCAGCCTTCGAGGTATACAGGAGTAAGAATCTCCCTTTCTGATCTTATAATTATTCCCTCTCTAAAATAAAAGAAAGTTCTGTTTAACAAAGGAAGACCCTTTTCCTAGAATACTTCTCAAGAGTCCCACCTGTTTTAAGGATTCAGAACAATGAGTTCAGAAGTGAGAATCGATGTTTTGGATATCAAGGTTTTGGTCTTCATTCGAGTACGGCCCAAAAGAAGTTCTTTATCTCTTGGGGAGTATATGAAGTTATCCCCCAGATATTGTGAGCCTTATATCTGAATTCAATGAAAGTAGGTGACTTAGCCTACAAGCTTCTTTTATCTCTTCATCTCAAAATTCTTAATGCCTTCTATAGAAAAATGTGTCAAACCCAAATCATGGAAAGACGGTAAAACTTCAGTGGCAAGTTACCGTTGGCTTCTAAGTTACGCTAGCTCCTTCCTTTATATAAGTCGTAACTTTTACTTGTCGCTCACAGTAATCTTACTTCCATCGATCTCCTTTCTTTCTTAATCTCCTTCATGGCTTGGCAACAAGAACTAGTTTTATCCCTAATGATTTCTCACCTTCAAGACGCAAGGGAGTCTGTGAAGAAAGATTTTATAGAGCAGTATGAGCGCTCACTTTTCCCTCACTTGGGAACTTCTGTAGCGCAGACAAAATGGCGGACCTATCAAGACATAACTAGGGTAACACCCTGGGGTCAGCAGCACTTTCGTAACAATGTCCGCTTGGCCATGGTTATTGAAGCTTTGGGTTTGGGTCCCCGATACTACTGCGTCATGAGATCAAGGCATCCTGGGTTTTCTGAGCGGGTCTTCTTACTGGCGTGTTTTCTTCCTCATGAGAAGATATGCCTTTACCCCGTTTTTGGCTTGCCTCTCAGAGGTCCTTTTGTTAGAACACCTCATACCACTGAGATAGGCGCAGCAATAACCCACAGAATCATTCCCATAGATGAGTTACCTTATACTTGTGCAGCTTGTGAGGACTGCTTTTGTGATCATATGATGGACGGGCTTATGGAAGTGTAAAGTGTTCCTCTATCCTTACTGTATAAGTTCCGAGAATGAATAAAGTTTAAATCTTGTTCGTATTTTGAATCTTGCTCTCTTTAAGACTTATCTTGGTGGTTAATCTTGATTAAAATTTTTCTCTAAGTCTCATATTCGTGAATCTTGCGAAATTATCACAAGTTGCGAGATGAGGACATCTCGCGTTTTTTAAGTGGGGTAGAATGTAAGATTCCTCCCCCAACCCCTTTTTGATGTCTAGTATCTTCCCCTGTAATCAACTCTCTTCAGAAATATAAAGACCCTGTTGCTAACTATTTTAGCCTAGAGAGAGAAAAATTATTCTAGAGAGAGAATATTCAGATTTTGAATATTTTTGGATAGAAAAATATCTCTTATAATTCAGATGAGTTCCCCTGAAACAGAAATTCAAAAAGAATTTTCCAATGTGCAATTGGAATTAATTGGAAATAGGTATAAAGAACCTTAGTCTAAGGGTCTAGATTTTCAGAAATCTTTAGACTATGGTCCAATTAAGGTTCCTATGGGCCAATAGCATCAATCCATGTGTAGGGAAGAGATAAATCCAAATTTGTAAAAAGAAGATACCCAAAAATGAGTAAATGCTCACATAAGGTGAAGAGTTGAAAATGTACAAGGTTTATTAGTAAAAAACTATGAGCAATATTAAAAATATGAGATATTTTGGGTATCCAAAAATGAGTAAATGCTCACATAAGATGAAGAGTTGAAAATGTACAAGGTTTATTAGTAAAAAACTATGAGCAATATTAAAATGATGCCATTATGACACATATGTAAGGAAAGGGAATTCTTTAAAGGAGGTGCATATTTCACATAAGATGAAGAGTTGAAAATGTACAAGGTTTATTAGTAAAAAACTATGAGCAATATTAAAATGATGCCATTATGACACATATGTAAGGAAAGGGAATTCTTTAAAGGAGGTGCATATTTCACATAAGATGAAGAGTTGAAAATGTACAAGGTTTATTAGTAAAAAAACTATGAGCAATATTAAAATGATTCCATTATGACACATATGTAAGGAAGGGGAGTTCTTTAAAGAAGGTGCATATTTCACATGCTTGAATGAGTTTTAAACTCATAAAAATTGAGATATTTCATCTCTCCTCTCTCCTCATTCAAGTCTAGTTCCAAAAAGTTAGCTTAACTGACCTAAAAATGGTCAAATATTGACCAAACTGATTTAGAAAATTCTAGAATCAGTTTGTTTGGTTAGGAGCTCAATTTTTCCTATAAATAGAAGCCTCCCCCTTGTTGAAAAATAGTTAGTGTTTATGCATCGTTACTCTACTCCACCTAAGCCAAGAACTGTGAATTCATTTAATAATTCACTAGTTTTTGGAGCTTCCCTCTTTCTTCAATCCCCATTAGTGGCTCCATCAACATACTTAACCAATTGATTGGTTGGGGGCCTCTACCGTGAACAAAGAATCAAGCAAGTTGTAAGGTAATTAGTGAATATTGATCTTTCTATAATTTCTCAATGTTTCTCTCTTCTCAACCCCTCTCAAGCTTGAGAAGTTTAATTGGTATGGTTTTTTTTAAATACTATTGAAGTTTGAATAGTAGTGAAGAGTTACATAAGTTAATAAATGCTATTGAAGTTAATTTTCCTTTATGTTTAAATTCTAATGATTTTTATGTAAATTCTCTCTCTCACTCAAGAAATGGTCATACTCATGACCCGTTCTCAATCCAAATCAAGCTTTTCATAAAGCTTTTCCTTAACCCAAGATTAAGCTATGCTTGAGGCCAATTTAATGGCTTTTTTCTATGCTTTTAGTTTATGCATATTGATGATTCAATCCACTATAGATTAATGATCCAATTAGAGATCATTTTAATCATTTCCTTAATGATAAGCTTTATCCCTTAGAAAAAATTGAGATTTATCAGTCATAGCAGCGGAGCTATGGCAAAATTTTTATAAAAATTATGCATAAAATAATTTCATTCAAAGCATAAAAAGAGGACTTCCTATCATATTCTAGGAATTATCATCCTAGATTAATTGAAAGAATTTCATTATAATCATGGAGAAATTGAATTTTAATATCATGCATAAAGGATAATTTTTTTATATCAAAAGTGTTACTTTTATCATTTTTAATTTTCATGCATAGAAGTATGCATAAAGGAAAAATTTTTATATCAAAAGTGTTACTTTTATCATTTTTTAATTTTTCATGCATAGAAGTATGCATAAAGGAAAATTTTTTATATCAAAAGTGATACTTTTATCATTTTTAATTTTCATGCATAGAAGTATGCATAAAGGATAATTTTTTTATATTATAAGTGTTATTTTTATCATTTTTAATTTTCATGCATAGAAGGATGCATAAAGGAAAATTTTTTATATCAAAAGTGTTACTTTTATCATTTTTAATTTTCATGCATAGAAGTATGCATAAAGGATAATTTTTTTATATCAAAAGTGTTACTTTTATCATATTGGATTTCATGCATAGAGGTATGCATAAAAGTTGAATATTTTATTATAAAAGTGTTACTTTTAGCATAATTGAATTTCATGCATAGAGGTATGCATAAAAGATATGGGAAGTGATAAGATATGATAAGATGCATGTGGATGTGGATGTGGATGTATGGATGTGAATGTGGATGTGGATGTATGGATGTGGATGTGGATGTATGAATGTGGATGTATGGATGTGAATGTGGATGTGGATGTGGATGTATGAATGTGGATGTATGGATGTATGAATGTGGATGTATGGATGTGAATGAGGATGTAGATGTGGATGCATGGATGTAAATGTGGATGTGGATGTATGGATGTATGCATGTAGATGTGGATGCATGAATGTGGATGTATGGATGTGAATGAGGACATAGATGTGGATGTATGGATGTGAATGTACATGTAGATAAAGATGTATATATGTGAATGGGAATGTGGATGTGGATGTATGTATGCATGTGGATGTGGATATGGATGTGTATGTATGAATGTGGATATGGGATGTGGGTGTATAAATGAGGATGTGAAAATGGAGATAAGCATGTAGATGTGGATGTATGGATGTGAATGTGGATGTGGATGTGGATGTATGGATGTGGATATGGATGTGAATATATGATATGTGATGTGAAGGAATCTGAAGTGAAGAGATGAAAAATGATATGATTGGATGAGTACACATATAAATGAAATGTGGAATAAGTAATGTGGATTGCATGTGGGATAATGTGGAAAAATGAGAGTTAATATAGAAATTGTATTTGTAAACTGTTTGTAAATGCTGTTTGTAAATGGCTGTTTTATGTCAAGAATGCTGGGAAAGCATTTTGACCGTCTTGTGATTAAGGTCGTGGAGACCTAACTGATAAAGTTGCAACTGCTGACGGAGAGTCAATGAAGGACGTCTCGCGTAGCAAGGTCGGCCGAGGTCTTGACCAGCCTCGGTTCGATTAAAATGGTGAGCTTCCGGTACGGTGGATGAGGGACCAAGGAAGCGGCCTATGAGTGAAGCGCTAGGTCACCTGCGAAGGATCCTAGAGGGTGCTGACCATACGGTGCTCGGGCTCTGGGTCGCCCAGGATACCCACGCGTGCGTCGAGGAAGATATTGGAACAAGGAGTAAGAGTTGTTTTGTGAAACCGGGCATGGATCTGGTTGACTGACCTTGCTGGTCCTCAACGGATGAGTCCATGGCTCTTTTATATGGATCTGTTGGTTGATCTTGCTGATCTTCAACGAGAGTCCATCTTGATAAGTGATTATATTGCCGAGTATTATGGGCTAGGAACTATGGAAACGGCCTCTGTGTGGACAGGTGGTGAGCGTTCTAGTTGCCAATGATGCCATAGATACTCTGATGAAGGAATGATGGGAAATTATGAATCAACTGGATAAATTGGGAGATTGTGATCAGTGGTACTATGGTTTCATTAAAGGATTGTTTTAAAGTTAGCTGATGCTAAGAAAAAGGCAATTTTCATATTGGGTGTGTAAGTGGTGTGGCTAGTTTTATGTTTGCATGAAATTCCGGCTAGGGGGCCTTGGAACTCTTTTCCTTGGTACCCGGGACAAAACCTAACCAAATTCCTAATTGGATCCCATCACTACAGTGGTTGGGCGGTTGGCTAACCCATGGGATCGGATGGGGTTAGGCTGGACTGATGGATCCGTAAACCGAGACTCAATTTCTGTTATTACGATAAATGAAGTAAGTCCCGGATAGTAATTGTTCTATGGATAGGAATCAACGGCTGTGCCTCTTGATGGGGAAAAAAGCGTTGATCCCAATGATCCAAGTGCAAGTTTCTTCCTTGATCCGACCAAGTATCTTTATAGGTGCAGTTGGATCAGCGTGATCAGTAATGATCTTGACTACGTTAGAGTAAAAAAAAATTATCCTGGTGGAATCGCCCGTGCTTTCCGGGTAAGGGAAGTTTTTCCGGGTTCGGTTTTGGAAAAACCGACAGATTAGTCTCTTGTCCGGATATCCGTGGACGAGGCCCGAATGTGGGACCCCTGTCCCGTGCGAGAAGTACTACTTCCGCTGCCAGTACCCGAATCCGTTGCTCGGTGGGAACAAGGGGATCTCACAGGAACCAAATCTTTCATGTCCATATTGATGCTTCCAACTTTGCAATTGGATGTATTTTGGCTCAATCGGGAGAACACAATAAGGATTTCCCAATCTCATATGCTAGTCGACAGTTGAACAATGCTGAGAGGAATTACACCACAACAGAAAGAGAAGGATTGTCCATGATATATGCAGTGAAAAAGTTTCGCCATTACCTTTTGGCAAACAAATTCATATTTTTTGTGGACCATCAAGCATTGCTATATTTGGTGAATAAACCTTGTGCAACTGGAAGGATAGTAAGGTGGTTTATCATCCTTCTTGAGTTTGATTTTGAAGTTGCAGTTCGAAAAGGAACAACTCATCTAAGGGCAGATCATTTGTCTCGAATCACCTCTGGCAAAGCTCCTGTGGGTGTGGATGATGATATGTTAGATTCAACACTTTTCCTTGTAGAGACAGCTCCTAGATGGTCTGAATCCATTTTAGAAATTTTGACAAGTGGGCAAATACAACTAGCGGGTCCTAATGTGGACCTATGGTGACCATTCAAGCTAATCTCAGGGAGATTATATCGTCAGGGTAATGATGGAGTGTTGAGGCTTATACCTAACCCCGACCAATATGAGGAGATCTTGGAATGGGCACATGCGGGTATCGATGGAATCCATGCATCAGCTACCACTTGTGTGCGACGTATATCTCAAGATGGGCAATGGTGGCCTACCCTGCATGCAGATGCTGAAACATTTGTTCGTAACTGTGCTTCATGTAAAATTCAGAAGCCAATTCATAATGTCACATTATTCCAAATTTCAACTACACCAAGTTGGAGTAAGTATATTGTGGACTACCTTCAGCATGGTCATACGGATCAAACAATTCCTAAACATCGAAAGCAGGCTATTAAAATTGAGGCGGCAAACTATATGCTAATAGAGGGCCAACTCTACAAGAGGGGCAAATATGGCAACTTACGCATGTGTGTATGTGAAGCTGACTATCTGAAAATCTTAACTCATGCACATGCAGGTGTTGGGGGTGGACACTTTTCTGGCAATACCACAGCTAAGTTGATTAGGTGGTCTGGGCTTTGGTGGCCAACCTTACAAATGGATGCCGAAGAATATGTGAAACGTTGTGACGATTGTCAAAGGACCAAACCTCCCATCACAAAGGACAATATGCCATTGCGACCTATGTTAAGCACACGTGCTTTTGCAAAATGGGGTATTGATTTTGTCGATCCCATTAAACCTCCAGCTCGTAACACGCATGCAGAATATATTATAGTCGCAACCGACTATTTGACCAAATGGGTAGAGGCAAAGGCAACAGTCAAAAATGATGCCAGAACCACACAGCCAAGTTCTTGTATGAGTACGTGTTTACACGCTATGGCTTACCTATTGAGATCGTTAGTGATCAAGGTGTACACTTTGTAAATGAAGTCATAGAATTTTTGCTTCAAGAATTTATGGTAATTCACAAGCGTTCTGCACCCTATCATCCCCAGACCAATGGACAAGCCGAGAGTACTAACAAGATTCTCTGCACAGCACTCACAAAGATTGTTGAGGGACATAGGACTGATTGGGAGCAAAAGTTGCACTCAGTTCTCTGGGCATATAGGACAGCCTATAAAACATCTGTGGGCATAACCCCATTTGAACTTGCTTTTGGGCTAGATGCAATTCTTCCCATTGAATTTCTTGTACCTACTCTACGAGTAGCTAAACAATTGGATTGGACTGGTCATGAGCTTTCACAACGCGTTGACGAATTGGAAAAGCTTGATGAGACCCGCTTATTGGCAGTAATGGGGATGTATGCCGAGAAGAGGAGACAAAAGCAATGGTATGATAGAAATGTAACAACTGGCCGATTCAAAAAAGGAGACCTGGTTCTCTTGTACACACTTAAGAAACATAAAAGAAAACTCAAAAAACGTGGCTTAGGACCGTTTGTGATTAATGAGCTTACCCCAAGTGGTGCAGTGCGTTTAGAGACACTAGAAGGTGAGCAAATGCCTAACTTCATTAATGGAAGTCGTCTCAAGAAATACAATGAACCATTAACTGAAGCCATGCTTCAACAGATGCATGCTGCACAAACACGGAAAAAAGCACTTGACCTACTTAAACGTCAGGCTCAAGAGGAGGCTAAAGCTAGAGTTGCAAAAGCCAAAGAGCGTCGCAAAGCTTCTATGTTAGCCATACAGTTGGCTACTGATGAGCCATATGTCGAACCATTCAATATTCAAGTGTGCCTTCATCTTCATGAGACTACCTACTTTGTCTCTGCCTTAATTGACTCTGGTGCAGATTATAATGTTCTCGCGTTTGACACCTGGATAGCCTTGGGTCAACCACCACTGGTGCAAATTCCTGTGGACCTACGAAGCTTCTCAGGAGAAGATAACCCTATAGAGGGAAAATGTGTCATTATGATGACCATTCAGGATCACCAAATGTCAGTGCCCTTTTATGTGGCACGTAAGTCCAAGGCAGTAGTAGAGGTTGTTCTCGGTAGATCGTGGTTAAGTGCTACCAATTGCTCATTAGATTGGAAGAATAGACAATACAAGTTGCAAATAGATTCTGATTGCATCTTGGGATCTGCTAAACCACGAGCTTTATCGTGTCAAAGGGGTAATGTTTCTACCTTACCCAACCCACAATCAAAATCTGCTCTTGAAGCTCCAAAACAAATGATGTGGATAATTGATGAGTACTCAAGTGGGGGCCATGGCTGGCATGTTCCAACTACTCTAGTTGCTGCTCAAAGAAGGCTAGGTAAGAAGGAATTATCAATGTGGCTACCCAAAGATGCGTACAAACTTGTACCATCTAGTCCAGTTGCTAAGCCTCCTAAGAAGCACATCATTTCCAAGCCTAAACCTCGGATTCGATGGGTCCCAAAAAATGTGCTCAAAGCACAAGGCTATTATGAGGGTGCAACAGCAATTTGGCTTCCAAAATGCCATGCTTTGACAGGGGTAAAAGAGTGTTTCAGAAAGATTCCAAAAGCCACCCTTGATTGTCCATATCAGTGGGTGCAAAAGAAATCAACACAAACTCTTCAAGAAAGGAAAGGTGGCTGTGATAGCACCTACAAAACTACTTGTGTTGATCTTCCTAAAACATGTATTGAAACACCGGTTGTCTCGATTTCTCCTTGTTACACAATTCAACCATCAACTTGTGTACCTACGACAGGTCCAAATGAGTCTCATTTGAGCATAAATTCTAGCATTTCAATGCCTAAATCCTCTTATCTTGCTCAAATTCCAAGACAATTGCTAAAGTCTCCACCTCTTAAAAAGAATATACCAAAAACTAATGATAAGGCATTAACACTACAATTAAAGCTCTTTGGTAAATCAATGTTTGAATAATGTAGTTCCTTATGCCTTTAGAAGATGTGTTTTCTTTGAGATAATCTTGTTTTTGATTGGAATTGTCATGATGGATATGAGTGTTCTAAATTTCATTATTCTACGTCCAGATAACTCCTGATGGATATTTGGCGAGATACATGTCCACCATGCATTGACCCCGATAGTACTCGACCAGATCATCGCGGGGGTTATAGTGCTCCTCCATTTCAAACACATTCTAGGTACTTCTATGCTCCCTTAGGTGAAAATTGCTGTGGGCATCACTTTGTCACATTATTCTATCAACAGCATCACCCATTTCCACATTGTCAAGAGTGTGCACGGCTTGTATTAGAAGAAGCTTCACATATTTGTTGGATATGCCGCTCTTACTTTAGACGATATGGCACGGGCTTAATGAAACAAATTGTGGGAGTTACACCCCAACGCCATAATCTTCTTAATGTGAGAATACCAGAGAGAGGACCAAATCAACGTAGATTACCTGAGGAGGTTCAAGCACAACAATGGAGGGATACAAGCCTAAATGACTTGCAACCACCGATCTTGCAAGCCCTCCTTCCCCAAGCCTCCACATGTCAATATTGGATCAATATGAGTACCTACATTGCGCAGTTCCAAAATCGAAACTGTCTGATTAACCTTCCCATAGAACCAATGCCATACTTTAGTGAGGAAGCACTCCTTCCTCTACCACCTTCTCCAGCGGCAGGTTTTTGTGAGGGGTTGTCTCTGCATCCTGAGGAAATTGATACCACCTTTCGAGCAGACGAGGACACGGATCCACCACCAGCGCAAGAGTAAGTTCAACGACTCCATAATAAGATCGACAAGCCAGGGCACTTTTCTCCCATTGGGTTTTTCCCCTCGGCTATATTCGGTGTTTGGCACCAATGGCAAATTTTATTTTTTTTCTTTTCTTTTCGTGTTTGTTAATAAAAATTTTGCAGAGATCTCCGTAAAAAACAAAAGCATCAAACACGCCCCTATAGTCCACCTACCTTGCACACAAATTAGGAAGGGGGGAGACATGCTACGCCTACAAAGATCAAGGAGGAGCAATCTGCACAAAATCAGCAATGCATCAATGCAAACGAACAACATCAACAGGGCACTACAACAGGTGTATTCAAATCTTAATCTTTATTTCTTTATGTGCTCTTATCTTTCGAATATATGGTTTGCATGTTCACACAATGTTGGCTGGTTTAAGTTTTTGGTGAGTGAATTCTAGAGTCTTAGAAGACTTAGGAAAAGGATATTTCTATCTAAAGACAGTGTAGGATATATACCAAGGGAATATGCCAAGTTCTTATGCTTTCAAGGTATATTAGTTATCCCTAGTGGTAGCTACCTCTTAGATATGAGCTGGGTGCTAGGAGTAATTAAAATTTATAAAAATTATATCCTTTAAAAAAAAAATATGTACAAAGTAAATTGAGACATGAAGTGTCTACCGCCATGTGAAATGCTTGGTAGGACCTGGGGTTGTCTTAGCACCTTGGGGCCGATGCCTTGGTTTCCATGGGGTGAACACTGATGTCTAAAAGCCTCTGAAGAAGACCTTTGAGGAACCTATCGCCTTGATAGATGTTGGTAGGACTCGGGGGTACACTATGGGCCCTTGAGACCGATGCCCTCATCTTCATGGGGTACTCCTTAGGTCATAAAAGAAAGAAAAAGGGTCTGTCGCCCTTGAGATACTTAGCGGTCTTTAGATTCTCTTGGAGGAGGTCTCTTGGCCATTGCTTGGGTCTCTTTGGGATGGAACCTTAATCTTTATCACCTTCTACACACACATCAAAAAAAAAAAAAGAGTTCCAATCACCTTTGCTCATATTTAGGAGTAGGTTTGCCACTTAGGAATAACTTACATACTTGTAGGACATTGAGACTGCGGTCATAACCTGCGGTGTACAAAGCACACTTGCCTTTGCATAGCATTATCTACCACTTAAGTCTCACTTTGACTAGACTTTACTCACCTATTTTAGTACTCATTAAAACTTTAATCAGCCTTGCACTTGTATGCTCACGTGTGAAAATTATCATTGCTGATTTTTCTTTTCTTTTCTTTTTTTTCAATAAAAGACTTTAATGTATCCATTGTTTTTTTTTTGTTGCAGCTCTTGCTACTACCGCGCTCGAGGACGTGCGCAAAATAGGAAGGGGGGAGTGTTGAAGATTAATACAAGGATGCAACAAAAAAGATACTTAGGGCTCTTGTAAAGAGTTCCACTTTGTAGATGAATGTGGGAGAGGGCTTGACAATAATCCCACATGGGAACTTTTGGGAGTTCTAGAATTTTTGTATAAAAGGTGGCTCATTTGAGAGCATGGACACATTGGGCAAACTCATGTTTGAGCTCTCTTGAGACTAGCTCTCCCTCTTCTTCCATAGAGGTGCAAGCTCTTCTCACTCCCCATCTACATTGTTGTAAGTTCTATTCTTTTGTTAATTCAATGCAATGAGTTGATATTTGTCTCTCTTCTCTTGTCAATTCTCTAGTATGCATGTTTCTTATTGATAGCTTCAAGGATTGTGTGCATGCTAGGGAAATGAGTATTTGAGAATGAAGAATGCTTGATCTTGTGTAAGCAATAGCTAGGCTTTCTTCTTGTTTGGATGTATGGATGAATGGAATGTGGAGTTGAGTGAGCAGTAGCAAGATTGAGCTTGAGTGTGTGTTGAGTCTATGTCAATAGTAGTAGTTTTCTTAGCATTCTCTCCATCAAATGGATAAGCTTTTGTGCACCGGTACGGGTTGAATCCCTAGCTCCGAAAGGGATGCAAATCCCATTGGATTGAGCTAAGTGTGGATCATACTACTCTTGCTACAAGTGAGAGAGTTATTCCGTCTCTCCAGACATAGACTTGGGATTATGGACAGCCCATGTGTGAAAGGTCCTAGAAGTAAGTGACTAATAAGTCTCTTATGGGATAGTTTGTATACCTTTTTGATATCTTTGATACATGACCACATGGTTATCAACTTGCCTTGAGCAGTTTTGGTAAGGCTAAGGTAAGCACTTGAATTGAATAGGTTATTAAACCAAATTTCGATTCAAATTTAGGTGGATACATGCCTTTAGGAGGGTCTCACACCACCATTTCCCCATATGGCCTAAAGGAGAGTGTGAGGGTCCTTTTTTATCACACATACCCCCATGAGAAGAGTTATTTTTACATTGTAGGATACTATCTCGATAACCCCTTAAAGGGTTATCCAGCTAAAGATATATTAAAACATGTGGATATGTCTCTTTATAAGGACACACTCACGTTAATCATTTCTGTGTGTGTATACACAGAAATGATTAACGTTAATCATTTCAACATGGGTGTGTGTATACACACACACCCATGTTGAAAGAACGGTAGAGGGGGAGGAGACACACACACAGGAGCAAACCCTAATGTATATTGCAAACCCTAACCATAGAGGGAAGCCATGTCCCTACTCACACAAAGCATAATGCCATAATCCATAATACACACAACACACTATGAGTATCTAACCCTAGCTAATGTCCACAAACTATGACCAGCTGGACACGCGGTCATTTATGTCTCACACATGTTCCTACCTAACATGCCAGCACATAGCATAGCTAGCTCACACTGACATCGAGCTTGAATCTCAACAGCCCCTCTCAAGCTCATGATGTACTGCCATAGATGAAGATGTAGATGAGCTTGGGATATCAAGACTATCAACACTCCCCCTCAAGCTTATCCCATGTACTCCCAACATAGTACGGAAGTACTCAAACTTCTCCCTGCTAAGTGGCTTTGTAAAGATGTCTGCCACTTGCTCATCAGTCTTCACTGTAGATCAACTGTACCATCTAGCACCTTCTCTCTGACAAAGTGATAATGGACCTCTACGTGTTTGGTCCTCGCATGAAACACTGGATTCTTTGCCAACTGTATACTGCTCATGTTATCACAATGAATGACAACTTTGCCATCAATAGGCTCTCCCAAGTCTGTCAAGAGACTCTTTAACCATATAGCTTCATAAGTAGCAATGGCTGCACCCCTGTATTCAGCCTCTGTACTGGATAAAGCAACTGTAGGTTACTTCTTGCTACTCCAACTCACCACAGCACTTCCAAGTGTAAAAGCATATCCACTAGTAGACCTCCTGTCATATGAGCTACCTGCCCAATCCGCATCTGTGTAGCCATGTATATCCAAGCTTTTACCACTCTCATAAAGTAGACCATAATGTGCAGTGGTCTTTACATATCTCATAATGCGTCTCACTGCATCCAAATGAGGCTTTCTGGGGCTCTGCATAAACTGGCTTACTAGCCCCACAGCATAACTCAAATCCGGGCGTGTGATAGTCATGTAAATGAGACTACCAACCATCTTCCTGTACATAGATGGATCATCCAACTCATCACCATAATCAGCCCGCAACTTCACATTTTGCTCCAAACGTGTACTCATAGGCTTACACCCTATCATGCCATATTTTGCCAATATATCCAATGCATATTGGCGCTGTACTAACCATGTACCTGCATGATCTTTGACCACTTCAATTCCAAGAAAGTATCTCAACTCACCAAGGTCTTTCATGTCAAATTGCCCACTCAAAGCTTTCTTGACATGCATCACATCTGCACCATGATCACCAGTGATAATCAAGTCATCCACATAGATGATGAGTAAAACAATCCCATGCTCTGTCTTCTTCACATAGAGTGAAGAATCTGCTGTAGAAATCTGAAAACCAAGTGAGATAAGATATCTGCTCATCTTATCACTCCAAGCACGAGGTGCTTGTTTCAAACCATATAGTGCCTTTTTCAATTTGCATACATGAGTGGGATATCTTGGGTGTACATACCCTTCTGGCTGTGCCATATACACTTCCTCTTGTAGATCTCCATTTAGAAATGCATTCTTGACATCCATTTGATGCATTTCCGAGCCATTAGCTGCAGCCATAGCAATGACTGCTCTCACTGTTCCCATCTTAGCCACTGGACTAAAGGTTTCATCATAGTCCAAACCTTGGGTTTGTGCATAACCCTTTGCTACCAATCTTGCTTTATGTCTCTCAAAATAGAACCATCAGATTTGCACTTCACTTTGTAAACCCATTTACATCCAATAACATTCTTGTCCTTTGGTAATGCAACCAAGTCCCATGTGTCATTATGAACCAATGTGTCCATCTCAACATCCATTGCTTTCTCCCATACATGCTCTCCAATAGCCTCTGTATAGCATGTAGGTTCCACATGCTTCACCATAGATGTCATATGTGCATAGTGCATAGCAAAATCTCGATATGTCAATCTGTCAACTGGATATCTGACTCTCTGGGATCTCCGTAATGCATGCGGGTCACTCTGTACACCTGTAACTCTAGCATGTGGTGGCACATATCTGTCCTGCCTAGCACCAGGTGTGCGTAAAACAGGTATGCCAAGCTCCTCATCCAAACTCTCTGAACTAGATGACTCATAACCTGTAATTCCAATTCCTTCGACTTTCTTTTTGCCTTTATCCATAGCACTACTCCCAGTGCTCACACTCTCATGCCTTAAATGTCCTGACCATGGACGTACAGTACTACTCTCAGCCTCTGCTGTCTGCTGGCCCAGACATAGTAGTAGAACTAGAACTTGCTTGTGACAAGTTCACAGGCACATCAGCCTCAAGTGACTCAATGACTTCCTCATCTTTTGCTTTGTACCAGCTAGCAAGCTCATCAAACACCACATCTCGTGAGATGACCACTTGTCTAGTTTGTGGATTATAACATTTGTATGCCTTACGATCCTGTGCATATCCAACAAATACACATTTCTCTGCCTTAGGATCCAACTTCCTTCTTCTTTCATCAGGCACATGTACATAAGCTATGCATCCAAAAACCTTGAGGTGTCCAATGTCTGGCCTATAACCTGTAAGCCGCATCTCTGGCGTGCTTCCATGAATGGCTGTTGTAGGTGTTTTGTTCAGTATATACACTACAGTAGCACATGCTTCTGCCCAATAGTAATCTGGCATGCTCTTTTCATTGAGCATCGCCCTAGCCACTTCACATATGACTCTATTCTTTCTCTCAGCCACACCATTCTGCTGAGGTGTATACTTGCAAGTCAATTGTCTTCTTATTCCATGCTTCCTCAAGAAATGCTCAAAAGCTTTTGAGGTGTATTCACCACCTCCATCTGTCCTCAAACATTTAATCCAACAGCCATATTGTTTTTCTGCAAAAGCTTTGAAATCCATGAACTTTTCCAATACTTCACTCTTCTCTCTAAGAAAGTATATCCATGTCATCCTGCTGAAATCATCTATGAATGTCACATAGTATAGACTGCCTTTGATAGATGGGTTTTGTGCAGGACCCCATACATCACTGTGTACTATCTCAAGTGGCCTGCTACTCATATTTCCTTCTCTAGGAAACCGCAACCTTGCCTACTTTCCAAACTGACAGGCTTCACATACATGCATATTCCCATCATATTTAAATCTAGGCAATCCACTGACAATGCCTCTTGTCTGCATGTTCTTTAATCTTTGTATATTGACATGTCCAATCCTCTTATGCCACATATCAATGTCCTGTACCACATTCCTGCTTTTAGAGAACATGGCTGATTTTAGCTCACGAATTCCAACATCCAACTTAAACAATCTGCCTTCTTTCTTGCCTTTAGCAATGACTCTACATCCATGTTTGAAATCCTCAACGAAGCAACCATGCTCGTTGAAACGAACCTGTAATCCCTGTTCCACCATTTGACCAACTGAGGCCAAGCTCTTTGTGATAGAAGGCACGTACAATACATCAGACATAGATTTTGTTTGACCATTGTGCATAACCAATGGTACACTTCCAACATGTGTAATGACATGTTGGGTATCATCACCAGTTTCCACATAGCCTTTCACATCCATAGGCTTCATATGCTCAAACCATTCACCATAACAAGTCATATGGTTTGATGCTCCTGAGTCCATATACCAAGTATCATCATTCTCAGCATTTGTCATCATCGATCCCACAACATGCTTCATGGCAAATAAATGATTTGCAGTGCCATCATTACTGCTTGATGCATAATTTCCACCACCATGTTGTGCATAATTTCCACCATAATGACCACCACGTTGTGCTCTACCCCCTCTCAAATCATTCTGTTTGCGGAAACAATCTCTCGCCATATGTCCAAATTTGCCACAGTAATGGCATTCCACATCTTGCATAGAATTTTGTTGGCCTTGCCAACGTCCTCTACCACGGGGGTTACCTCTGCCTCTCTGAGGTGTATATCCACCACCACCTCTAGCACCATATGTGGGCTGAAAATTCTGTTGTGGTGACCTGTCCTGCCATCCACGACCATTACCACCACGACCACGTGATGCAAATCTCCCCCTGCCTCTAAAACCTCTCTGAGAATAGAAAGCCTGATTTCTGTCATTATCATCATGGCTAGTAGATGCATCCAGAAATGAATCACTGAGTTTGATTTCCTCAACCAGCAAGAGTGAAACCAACTCATCAAAGTCTGGTAAACCTGTACTCCTCACTGAGATAGATGTATCAAAAGATTTATATTCCTTGCCAAGACCACGCAAGGTAATATCCACCAAATCATCATCAGGCATGGGGGCATTTATTGTTGCCAATGCATCTGCAAAATTCTTTATTTCTTGCACATAATCATGGATGCTCCTTTTATTCCTTTTCACATTATGTATCTGTTGTCGCAATTGAGACTTGTGAGCACTCGTGTCTGTATCAAACATATTTACCAAAGTATCCCATGCATCTTTGGGATTCTCAGCATCCTGTATGTGTATGAGCATAGCATCAAAAATACATAAAGACAGATAATGCAGCACTTTGAATGCTCTTTCTGACCATTGCTTATGAGCAATAACCTGCTGCTATGTAGGTTGTCGAGGTAGCTCAGGCTCTGGCTCAGCACCTATAATGAGATTCCAAAATCCTTTTCCCTTCAAGAAACTCTTGATCTTGTACTTCCATGCCTGGAAGTTCTTCCTATCCAGCTTTTCACCAACAATTTGTACTGGATTATCCGACATGTTTGCTCAATGCATACACCTTCCGCACACTTCAAATCTGTAAATGAGCCTTCCTCAGCTCAACCACACTCCAATGAATGTTCCAGATACTTCAAAGTAGCCAACAATCTTCAAATTTGATGTAGAAAATCAACCTGTATGCATCCAAGATGAACTGAATCACGTAGTCCGAGATACCTTGTTTTGATGCACTTTCCAAGGCTCCAAATCACAATGTAGTGGTGCAATCAAGTATGGCAACTTGTATTGACACCTAAACAACCTCAATGTTGAATATCAACACCATCTGACATGTGTACAGATCAATTTTTGAAAACCCCTTTCTCTGTTTTGAAAAAAACCAGAAAAACCAGTAGTAAAATGGCTCTAATTTCTTCAATATTTGTCCAAATTGAGCAACAAGGCATTCATTAGCTTAGCAATAGTGTCCATCAACTCCATGTAAGAGGAATTTGTCCAATTGTTCAAGACCAAAGATTAATTGCTCAATTAAAATTGCTCTGTTTCTCTGCAACCAGTGGACAGCCTGTTTAATCAGCTCATTCCCAGCTCAATTAAGCATAATTGATCAAACCAACCATGTAGCCCTCTTCTCCAATGTGTATAGCAACCAATTGCTAAATCAATTGTGAAATATAACAAGCAACTGAGTAATAATCGACCTCCTCGCTTCAAAAATATCAAATTTATGCTCTGTTTCTCTATTGGAGCTGCGCCGCCTGCTCTACAGGGATTTGTGGATGATTATAATACTAATTGATGATGTATTCAAGTCCCCAACACACTTGGGTATGTGTGCAACCAGTCAATGCTTGAATTTTTACCAAAAACACGCTCCAAATGCATCAAATCTTCACCTCCTTTTCTCTGTTTTGTGAGAGCTCAAAAACCAGAAATTTCCATACATTCATATGCATCCAAATTGCTCCAAAATGAGTTTAGGCCTTGCATAGGAGTTTCCAATACATTCCTCTTTGTCAAATACATGTGTCTTTTGCCAGAATCACTTCTATTTCACCATACATCAGTGTTTCTAAGCTTTAATGGAAAGCTTCCAAAAAACCATAAATTTTCTTCGCTTTGATTTGCTCTAATTTGCTTTGTTTTTGCCTGAATCACCTGCAATCCACTCAAGGATGTTTAGAAGACCTTACCCGGTAGGCCAAGCTCTCAGATCTGATAAGAATCGGTGTGCTCCAAGCTTCACAACTTCAATGGCAAGCTTCACAGCTTCTTCTCCCTCTTCTCTCACTCACTCATAAACCCTAATAAACAGCACAAGGCTCTGATACCATGTTGAAAGAACGGTAGAGGGGGATGAGACACACACACAGGAGCAAACCCTAATGTATATTGCAAACCCTAACCATAGAGGGAAGCCATGTCCCTACTCACACAAAGCATAATGCCATAATCCATAATACACACAACACACTATGAGTGTGTCCACACACATCTAACCCTAGCTAATGTCCACACACTATGACCAGCTGGACACGCGGTCATTTATGTCTCACACATGTTCCTACCTAACATGCCAGCACATAGCATAGCTGGCTCACACTGACATCGAGCTTGAATCTCAACAACCCATACCTCCCCACACACACATACACGTACACATATATCACACACACATATATTACTACAACAAGAGATGGGAAGCATAGCCACTTGAAGAGGAGAGAGAGAGAGAGTAGAGAGAGGGGAATCGAGCAGCTGCACAAGCTGTGCAGTTCCAATGCATGGCTATGCATGAGGCTATAGACGTGCATAGCTATAAACATGAATATAGACTCATGCATAGTTCTGTATTGGGAAAAAAATCCATACATTTGAGAGAGAATTCTAGAGAGCTCACAATATCCCAATATCACAAAAGAAGCACAAATTGTAATGTAGGACAATCAAATATGAACTAAATCAAAACTAGAAAATTGAGAAATTGACTAATGAATTACCGTGACCTTGGCGCCCAACACATGTCGCATCTTCCATCAAATCCATACATGCTAATTTTTCTATCTCAAGATCCATATGTCCCATTGCAAGATCAACAAAAAGATATATCCCATTGCTAGTGGACTCGACATCAACATCATCATCATCATCATCATCAGTATGCTCAGATTCAATTCCTTTCTCATCATCTTGCATAGGGACACCTTCATCTTGCTTAGTTGGTAGTAGTTCTTCATCTTGTACTTGACCCTCCGCATGTTTATTTTCTGACTGACACTTCATCTATGAGATCTTTAACATCCATATCTTAAAAAAATACTCTTTGAACAAGGAGTGATTTGTATGACATACCACCATTTCTTGTCATTTATTTTTGCGTGAAACACAACCTCGTAAGAAACACATCGAGCGGAAATTAAACATGCATAAGATGATATAATAAAAGCTTGTGGCTAGAATTTACTTGTTCATAATGGTGAGGAAGTACAAATGTGCCTCTCTATCTCTCTCTGTTTACCAAAATTTTGTGGAATCAATCACCATAAACCCATTTAGATTCCTTTTCACAGTTTCTTGAGCACCTCCACATACCACATCCTTAAACCACTTCACATCCAATATTAAAATTTGGAATTTCCTAAATCCAACCATTAGGATGTTTTGAATCATGCCATAATAATCAAGAATTACTCCACTCTCTTGCTCAAAGTTTTCCAGAACCCCATACTCTTGGGTATTTCTCTTTGTGTCTATTTGTTGAGTGTGGAAATGCCTTCCTTCAAACCACATGGGATTGTGAGGGATTGTATACCTTATACTACCACCAATACCAAATAATGAATAACCATATCATGAGATTCTACTTCAATAAAAAAAGAGAAAGTAGAGATATACCTACATGAGGCTCGCATCCTCTTATGTACTCCCATTCTTCTTCTGTCACCATATCTCCATGTTCTTTGACCTTTTCCATTTCTTCATAAAGCCAATCAATGGTATAATCTTTTGGAAGTGATGCAAGCTCCAGAGGAAATGGCAAGCCTCTTAAACGCATCTAAATGCTCTTATCTCCTCACCTCTTCATACCTTGCCACGGATCTCTTTTTAACTTTACTATTGAGAATACAAAATGTATTCACCTTCTTCAACATTGATGTGTCCATTCTCCTTTTTCTTCCTTTGCCTTATGGCACGTAGGATACCATGCGCTCATCATCCTCATTGCTCCACGATCAAGGCATTGTGGGATCCACTCGAGAGAGATACTCTGAAAGGTGTACACGTGCTTCTTGCACTAACCAACCCTTTGCCATGCTTCCTTCTACCCTAGCTCTTTTCGTAACAAAATCCTTTAAGGTCTTCATGAAATGCTCAAGGAAGAACATCCATTGAGCATGCATAACAATGCACATCGATACTTCATCTATCGACTGTACCGCAAGATGTAGTTGATTAGTGATTGAGGATAGTTCTTGGGAGGTTTTCCTCAATAATGCGCACTACCTCCAAAATCAGATACCTCTCTTTTGCATGATTTCTCTTCTCATCTTCTCCTTCCTGTGCATTTTACAGGTTGATCATTCAAACCCTAGCTATGACATGTACCTTGACATAATCTCCCTTGCCCTTATCAAGATTTTCTCAAGCTCTTCTCCCTTCACAAGCCCTTGTCCCTTCATGAGCCCATCTTAAGCTCTTCTTAGAATCCCTCACCTTCACAAGCAAGCCCTCCTCTTCTCCCTCACAAGACCTTCTGAAGCTGTTCTCACAAGCCCTAACCTTCACAAGCAAACCCTCTTCTCACCTTCACAAGTGCTTATCCCTTCAAAAGCAAACCCTCTTCTTCCTTCACAAGGAAGAAAGGCCTCAAGCTCCACAAACATCACAAGCAAGTCAATATCAAGGTAATATCATATCCTTATCTTCTTTGTTTTCTTTCATTCGTTTATTGGAAAGTAAACTAATTACTAGGGTTTGAGAGTTACCTCATTCTCTCTCTTTTTCGCATGCATTTGTGTGCTCTTTCTCTTGTATACACGCATGCCTATTTGAATAATTGTATCAATAGTTGTTAAATAAAAACTTTACTAATATTTTTCTTTTTGTGGCTAGCCAAATATGCATGCATGCCTATTTGACTAATTTTATCAATAGTTATTAAATAAAAACTTGTCTTTTTGTGGCTAGGTTAAGGTAATCTTTTGTAAACCCTCTATATCATGTGTGTTCAAGGCCTAATTTCAAAACCCCTTATCTGTAAATTTTTCATGAATAAAACACACCCTTTTCTTATTCAATCTGTAAATAACCCTTTAAACGGTACCCTTTTGTATGTAAAAAATGTATAAAAAAGGGATTTAAAAAATCCCGTCTATTGAACCCATGTGATAGGCTTACATATTTACAAGTGACACCCCCCCAAGGACATGATCAACTTATGTAATTATTTGGGGACAAAGAATATGTAATATAATATTATTGTTGTAATTTTCTTGACATTATATTATATATATTTTTTGTATTTGTATGTAATGTATGTTTTAGGTGATTAAGTGTTTTAAAAAATGTGATTAATTAGTGTTTAAAAAATGTGATTAAAAAAATAGGGATACTAGAATGGGAGAGATATGGGGACACATCTCTCGAGCATCTCTTCCATTTTTTTGCAAACAGTTCACGACTATAGCATTGTGTGGCTATACACGATGTTATCAACAATGCTATACACATTCTAATGTGCGTGACTACTACGTGGTTATTAGTGCTGCTATATGCATGACTACTACGTGGTTATTAGTGCTGCTATATGCATGACTATAGCCACGCACCCCTAGCTGTACGTGAAATTTTTTTTCATACATGGATTCTTTTTTTGTCCCATGGTTCTAAACACAGCTATGCTCTCCGTGTGTTGTAGTGTACACACACACACACACACACACAAATATATATGTGTATATATAGATTTATATATAGTCACACACGCACATTAAGGTACTTCACAATAACATTTATCCAACCCTCACATTTTATGCAGGCTTATCTCTAGGAAACATTGCAAATGGGAATATTACCCCAGCAATGTCCCATCAATTTGTTATAGCTATTTAGACCTATGAATTTCAAATGGTGCTCAACAAAATTGTGAGCAATGATCTCTCTTGTTACCCAAAGGCTACAAACCTATGATCTATTCACTTTTAGTTAGCCAGGCTTTCATTGAGTTGCCACGTGTCTCCTACCAAGGCTTTAAAGGTGCACTTACTACATGAACCTTTTGAAATTAGTATTTTTCTTTGCATGCCAACCAATTTCCAACAGTTGGATATGTGTGAATAGGCCCTGTGGGTTCTCAAAGTGGTAGCTGATTTCTAGGGCACAAAAGTGGCTAGGTGTCTCTCATTCAACAACTAGAAACTATGTACACAATTGACAAATGCGTGGCAACATGCCCTTGGCCTTGAAGATAAGTCCTAAAAGAACTTTTGGGTTTTTCACCACCAATCATATACCCCCTCCTTATCCTCTCTCTCTCTCTCTCTCTCTCTCTCTCTCTCTCATGTTCTAAGAGAAAGTACCCATAGGGTGCTTCACTTAATAAAGCCCCTTGCATTTTTAATGCTTGCATGTAACAAAGTCTAGTTATCTCAACTCTTTCAAAATTGACAAAGTTGCTTTTTTCAATTCAAAACAATCCCCTTTTGCATCTTGTTTTAGTGCACTCTTTAAGGATCATTTGCATTTAATGTGTGAGAATTTCCCCTAACTTCTATGGCCCATGTCACATTGGGGCAGTGTCCAAGTGCATCCGGCCCAGTGCTCGCAAAAAAACTATTTTCTGCAGCAATGGAAAAACTGCCAGTCGGGATATTTCAAATTCATCCTTTGAAAAAGGACATCACAGAATTCTATCCATTTTTCATAAAGATAAAAAAACTTTTCGTCTTCTTCTTCTTCTTCTTTTGCTAGAAATCCAAAAATCCAATAAACTATATGAGTGAAAATAGTGCAATGATATAAAAGTACATACATTTACTCTTAAAAAATATCTTCCTTTTTGCCATTAACATATACAGAACTATGTATATACTAATGTACATAAAAGTACATACATTTACTCTTACAAATTCTCTTCCTCTATTGATTATACAGAACTATGTATATAATACTATACATGAGAAAAACCTACAAAAAATAACAAGATCTATCGATTTTTCTACATAAATTAAAGGACATAATTTTTGCATATCATTAAATTCAAGGTACTAGTAAATTTTCCTTCCTTAAAAAAAAAAAAGAATTACCTTCAACTCTGCCCTTGAAGTTGGATATTGACCTTGAAAAAATACGATAAATGTCAGTTTTTGGTGAGTAGTGATACTGGCCAAGTTCTCCCTATGTTCAGAAAGGACCACCTTCTTTAGATGTAAGTTATAAAAGGCTTTCGTGAAGGTTGTAGCAAACCCAAGGTGAACCGGTTTTTACCAATATGCATCAGCTATAATCTTGCTAACTCCACTTGAACACATTTTTTTTTGGGGGGAATTTTGTGAAGATGTCCGCCACTTTTTGAACGTGTCCGGCCTAGAGGTCCGGATAACTTTTTTATGGCCCAACAAGATGAGATTCCAAAATAGCTTTCCATACAAAATGGGGAAGATGTCCTCCACCCGTGTGACCTCGGCGGAAGATGTCATGTGCCTAGTGTGAACTTGGCCACGGAGACCAAAAAAATATTTCCATGCAAAATGGTGTCGTCCGCCCGAGTGTGAACTCGGCCTATGATATATCTATTTGAAAAATCTGCTTGTCTAGCGCATGGGGATGAGAGATGATTCCTGCCACTCTGGTACGAAATCTGATCTCGAGCCTAGCTAGTTCTCCCCACAACTGTACAGGGTCTACAGGCAGCTGAGGCTCGGGGGGGGGGGGGGGGGGGGGGGGGGGGCATTCTGGCCATATCTTTATCGCCAGATTGGAATGTTGAGAGGAGCTCAATTTCCAAAAGAACAAGCTGTTCCTAATTTCTATGTCGACAGGGATTCATTTCAGGCTGGCAGCCACGCCGAAGCTCAAGTAGCCATTTGCAGGCGGTAAAAGAGCTTGAGTTACGAGCACTGCTTGATTGAGGCAAGCTTGGACTTTGTCTTTTGTCGTTCTTAAAAAGCCACCACCACGACGCTGTGTGGAGAGCATGTGCTGGGCTGCAGTGCAGCAGCCGCTTCCTTTAAGGCCCTTTCCCTCTCTTTTAACTTTGCGGTTATTATTTCAGCCCCGGCGCATGCAGGGTGAAGGCGTGTGCGTACAAGGCTTACGGGGTCAGGAATCAGGAACCCACAACCGCCTGTGCTAATACGATCAGTGAAGAAGCTGGTAACACAGAGTAGAGTACACACGACATCATGCAACATTGCACAACTCGTTACTCCTCCACCCACTGTGCATTTCTCAATTATTAACTTCTCCTGGTGAGTCTTCAACAATTACGATTTTACGTGTTGCACGAGGAGCCAAGTGGCCCAGCTCTGAATCTCCCACCACTGCCCAAACCAAAACCATCACTTTTACCATAATAGTCCAGAGACCATTGTGCACCCATAGATATCTGCTACTGCTAGGAAAATACTTTATTGCAAAAGATGGGCAAGCTGGGAGTGTGATTCATCAAACTCCTACGGTTTGCTGGTATTATAATTTGGAATGTAAGTTATTTCATCTTTTACTTTTTTAAACAAGGTCAAATTTTAGTTGGTTTCTCAAAATTTCAATCGACGTTGAATGTTGTTTTTTCCATCAGTTACATTTTACACACATGCAAATACCCCACGCCCCCACCCCCACAAAAGAAGCACCAATTGTGATTCTTTCACCAAAACGCTCACGTGAGGCAATCCAAGTGGTTAAAAAACCACTCTAATATAATATCTCTGTTCCGGCTCATTCCACAACCTTGCTTTCTCATTATAGGGTTCCATGAGTAAGTTTTGTGAAGGCAAAGACCATCAATGGAATTATCTTGAAAGAAAATCATTTTATATAATATGATCCCAGCCTCTCGTATACTTCACACTTTTCTTGTTTGCATTATACAAGACACTTAGCTTGTAAAACATTAGGATGATTTTTATGTGCATGCATGCGTGTGTGCGTGTGTGCGTGTGTGTGTAATATAGATACACATATGAAAGTATGTGAAGTAGAGGGTGAAGATTTTAGGGTTTTGAATAATAAAGCCTAATGTAGGGAGAGAATACAACACAAGCTAGATAAGGGATACAACAAACACGAAGCTTGATTCAAGAAAGAGGATTTATTTATTGCATCCTCTGTATCATACGAGAGAGAGAGAGAGAGAGAGAGAGAGAGAGAGAGAGAGAGAGAAAAGATAGTTTAATGTAAGCTAGACAAGGGATACAACAAACACGAAGCTTGATTCAAGAAAGAGGATTTGTTTATTGCATCCTCTGTGTATCATAGTAGAGAGAGAGAGAGAGAGAGAGAGAGCAAAGATAGTTTAATGTTAAATTTGCAGCATGTGATGAGCTATGGTAGATCAAATGCAAGAATCAACATAATTAGCAAGTGATTTGATGATGATTAATCTAATAAGATAATGTAAGCATGGATACCCAAAAACCAACAATTTCTCATTAGGCCAATACCTCAATTTATAGGTTTTACGTCCACAAGATGCTAAGCATCTAATCCCATTGATTTCTCCTTGATTTGTGCCACCTCCCCTACACCTGGGGGTACCTTTTCATAGAATCTTTCCACACCCCTATATTCACTCATGCTACCCTTGATTCTCTCATCAGTAGATTCCTCTCACCTTTTCACTGCTACCCACTCAATTACAGACTCCCTTTTATAGTCTCTTGCTAAGGGCTTGTTCCCGCACACACCCATTCACTTGCATATTTCAACACCTCCCCTCAAATGAGTAATTGTAGCACACCTAGGCCGACCCTATACCAAGTTTCCCTCTTACTTGGTAGCCCGCGACCAGTGCCTCAAGTCCCTAACTCATAGTCCTTGTGCTGACACTACAAGACAATGCTGCCATACACGCGTTTCATACACGCGATAAATTACGAACGCGTGTATGGTCGCGCTTGTATTTGAATAGAATCGGGCGCGTGTATTTTAGCATTTAAGTTCGCGTGTATATTTGCATTTATCAACGCGTGTATAAACGCGTTTATATACACGCAGTAATACACGCATCTATACACGATAATATTCACGGGGTAATACTCGCTATTATACACGGATAAATACACGCTGCTATACACGGATTAATACACGCATGGCAGAGAAAAACTGAAGAAAAACTGAATTCCTTTACAAAATTAAAAACTATTTTCCTTAAACCATCTCATAGTACATTACAGTATACATCATTACACAATCCCACTACATGCATTTACAACAATGAAATATATTCAAAAATAAATCATGCATATGAGATGATAGAAATGTCATCAATTTAGAACATACAGTGACGGATTGGTTAGGGTTCGATCTCATCTTCAATAAGATCCATCCTTGCCAAACGATCAACATCAATATCCATTTGATCAATTGGTAAGGCTACGATTAAATTTATTCCACTATCGATATTCTGTACTCCATTGATAATGGTATCAATGTCCTGATCATCCTCATCAACATCACCATCATCCTCAATGGTAGGGTCATTCTCATGATCATGAGAAATGGCATGCTCATCCTCATTATCATGATCATCTCTTATTTCTTGATCATCGATCACAACATCTTCAATGGCATGTTCGACGTCATCTTCATTGCGGCTTGTTACATCCTCCATATGCTCCATATCAGTGAATGTATTATACATCACTTTGGAACGTGGTGCAATAGGGATGACGTACCACCATTTGATGTCATGCACCATTGGTAGATAGATAACCTACTCAAATACACACAGTACAGTAATTAATTAGTATATCAAAAGTCAAGGGGTACGCGAGCTTAGATATATATGTACATGAAACACATTAGTAAAAAAATGCATACCTGCTCACATTGTTGTGGCAATACGAGCCTATCTTTCTTTGTTTGCCAGAACTTTGTAGAGTCAATAGTTACATATCCACTTGCATGGCGTTTTATCGTTGCATCAGGCCCTTTTTCCACCACGTTCATTTGCCATTTGACATCCAAAACATACACAAAGAAGCGACGAAAGTCAAGCCTAAATATGTCTTGGATTATGCCACAATAATCATCCATTTTTCCATTAGCTCCCTCAAAGCTACTAATGACACCGCAATCTTGTGTATTTCTCTTTTCATCAATTCTTTGTGTTCGAAAATGCTTGCCTTCACACCATATAGCATTGAACATAGTGCACTGGACCAAAATAGAAGCAATATTTGTGTAAGCAATGTGAATAAATATTAAAAGCAAATCACTTACAACTAATGCAAAACATTAGTTCTATGTACCTTTGACATGCATCCTCGTGCATACTCCCATGCTTCCGCCGTGATATGCAGCCCCTCGTCGCTCTCTGCTCTCTCCATTTCCTCATGCAACCAATCAACATGGATATCATTCGGAAGTGTTGCTAGATGCTTAGGGTACGCCTTCCGAGAGCCATGTTGCCTCCGAAAGAGAGCTCTTTCTGCTTGCCTTTTTGTCTTTGCATCCTCATATCTTGTAACCCATCTGCTCATCACATCACTATTAAGGATACAAGTGAAATTGAGATCATCAATCAATGTCCTGTCAATTACTTTACTCTGTCCTTTTCCTTGAGGCACAATAGAGGTCATCCTCAAGTCCTCTTCATTGCTCCATAGTCGTGGCAAAGAGCTGTCCACCTGACCAAGAAATTCTGAAATATATACAAGAGACTCTTGTATCAACCAACCCTCGGCCATGCTTCCTTCAGGCCTTGCACTTTGCCTCACAAAGTCTTTTAAGGTCTTCATGAAGCGCTCTAGGAAGAACATCCAACGTGCATGCACAGTACCACATAAAGCAATTTCGTCCACTAAATGCACAATGAGATGTAGTTGACGCATACGTCCTGCGACCCGCAAGTCCTCACGTACGCTAACATTGTCTCGTTTACCAGTAATATGTTCCCAAATACCAGATCCCACATTCTTGAAGATGTGCATGGGATCAAGAAGATGGTTGATCTTAAGATGGGTCCAATATGGCAGCCGGAAAAAAATGGAGTACCTGCACAAGGGATTGCTCTATGTGACCTTTAATCCAATTAGAGACTACACAAAACAAGATTGAAAAAACATCACTATACCTGTTCATGCCATCTGGAGGAAGAATAGTTGTAGACTCCCAAATACGCTTCCAATCTTTTGCACGAAGTGTTTGTGGAGGAATGTTACTCTTACTAGCAACATATTTAGGATGATCTGAGGGGAGAAATCGATGATGATTATCGAATATAGTCTTACACAAACCATCAGCATACTCATGTACTAACGAAGGGCCACAAACAGGACATGCATGTTTACCCGATGTTTTCAAACCTGTTAAAATATAAATAAAAGTTAGAATAATAAAGTCAAACCGTCTAATTAATATATATAGCCAATAGTAATAGAGTAGGGAGGTAATTAGAATTCTTACCAGAACAATCGCTGTATCCTGGAAAGTCATGCATTGTCCACATCAACACTGCTTTTAAGTCGAAGTGTCGAGAGGAGGGAGGCCTACTAATGTCCACCACCGCAACACCTCTCCATAGTTCCTCCAACTCATCAATCAGTGGTTCAAGATAAACATCCATATGCTTGACTTTATGTTTCCCTGGAATTAGAAGGGATAACATAAGATGTCCCTTCTTGATCGCCATTGATGGTGGAAGGTTGTAATTCACCAACACAACTGGCCACACGCTGTATGCGGTGCTTTTGAAACCAAATGGATTCACTCCATCCATACCCAGGCCAAGTCTTAAGTTTCTGGGCTCTGTTTTAAAGCTGGGCCACTCATCTTCAATATGCTTCCAAGCAGGAGTGTCTGCGGGAATTCTCCACATGCCATCATCCGATCGATGTGAGGAATGCCATGACATGAGCTCTGCTATGGATTTGCACTTGAACATGTGTTTGATGCGAGGAATTATAGGAAAGTGTCGCAAGACTTTACGAGGTACATCAAAACTCTTCATATCTGTTCTGTACCTTGCTTCACCACAAGTGGGACAATGTAGAGCCTCCTTATCCGTCCCACAAAAGAGAATGCAATCATTGACGCATGCATGTATTTTATCATAATCTAGTCCTCCAAGAGATGTCACATAGCGCCTCGCTATGTCTCTTGAGGTGGGTAGTCTATTTTCCTTTGGAAGCATGTTTGATAATAGCCTGCATCCAATATCATCAATTATAATTAGTCTTAAATCCTAAACCTTAAACCACTAATTCAAATTTATAAGTTAGAATGCTTACTTCAACAATGCGTCAAGACTTGCATTGCTCCATCCATAAACTGTTTGTATATTAAGTAGTTCAAGTGAAGCACGTAAAACTGAGAATGTGCACCCTTCAAACACCGGTGTCGATGAAGCCTTATAAAGATGCTCTTGTTCCATATCATCGTCGTCCATACCTTTGGGATCATCCTTAAAAAGATTCCGCACCATATCATCAAGCACCTCCTCTTCCACAACTTCGTGGGGTGCAGGGCTATTGTCGTCCCTTTCCCACTCATCTCTAACAATAGATCCCGAAGCTCCAGCATCATCTCGTCGACGCTTTACGTGCTCTCGTCACGCGTAGGGTACCATGTTAGGGTGTGGTACTGCATCCTGCTTCAATTTATCAAATTATATGTTACAACTCTATTAATTTAATTTGGATACCATGAGTCATTTGAATACCATCAATTTACATCTACTCACCTCTAAACCTGTTTGATTCCATTCTCCATACATGGAGATGTGATTCAAGGTAATTCGACGTGCTCGTACAATGCATCCTTGACATCGATTACACATACATTTGATCCGTTGTCCCAACCACACATCACGATTACGATGACGCATTGTCTCATCTTCCCCAGAACTGCTTGAAGAGGTTGATGACATCCTGTGTACAAATCAGAAAACACAAAATCATTATATGTTTTTAATGAAAGCACAAAAATCGCGTGTATTATCGCGTCTATTTCCTAAAACTTGCGTGTATTAACGCGGCTACTTCCTAAAAATCGCGTGTATTCACGCGGCTAATTTCTGCAAAACGCGTGTATAAACGCAGCTAAAATAACATACACGCGAATATACACGCATTTATAAACGCGAATATAAACGCGGCGGTATGTTTAAACTAAAAATAGCCCGCCTTCCCCAAATATAGATTTTGAAGTAAGAAATCGACTGTGCATGCGTTTTCGCCTATTTTCGCCTCTTCCAACAGCAAGGAGGGAGCAGAGAAAGGAGCACACACACGAGAGAAGGAGGGAGCAGAGAAGGAGCAGAGAAGACTCACTTTTTCAGAGGTGAGTCACTTTGTCCTGTGCCTTGTCTCTTTTGTCAGATTTGTTTACTTTGCTCTTTGCTCTTTGGGTTTGTCCTTTTGCACACGATTGGGTTACTGCATCCTGACAGGGGCGACAATGGCTGGTCCTTTTATAAGGACATTCTGTCTTTGTCGGGGGGTCGGTCTTTTTGAGAAAATTTTTTCGCAGGTCGCGTGTACGAACGCGTGTAGAAGCGCGTGTAACCTGTCTGCAGAGTATGTTCACGCGGATATACACGCGTTTCTGGACGGGTGTATACACGCGTTTTTTGACGGGTGTATACACGCGTTTCTGCAGACAGAAAACTGTGGCATTTCAGATTTCATGATTTGCAGACAACTGACTTGAATGATGATATTTGTGTGAGTCAAGAGACAGCCCATGATGTACATGAAGATGTTTGTTGCAGGTTCTTTATGGATATTCCAGGTTCTTCATCCGATCCATTTGCGTACAGCAATTGGCTGATGGAGATGCTTAATCACTTTGGGCGCCAACCTGGTCTGGTTGAGCTTACAGAGTATATGTATGCCCATCCCCCTCCTTCCCTGCCTGGTGTCTATACCCCTATCGCGAGTATCCAGGGCACTCCAGTGCCATCTATTCCTCCGAGTCCGACGAGACGGCATGCAGCTTCTCCTCTTCCACGTCCACCGAGGAGACATACCTCGTCCCAGACACACTCACGTACACCCTCACAGCCACCATCACGTGCTCCCTCAGAGCCACAGTCACGTCAAGGCTCACAGCCACCGTCACATAGACAATCCCCCAGTCGTGACTCCACCCGCAGCAGTAGGAAGAGTGGGAGTGGAGGATGCGGCGGGTGCTTTGGTGGGGGAGGTGGGGGAAGTGGGGGAGGTAGTAGGGCACGCGGTGAGAGAGGAGATAGAGAGAGAAGAGTTAGAGGAGACAGTTCGGAAGAGGAGGAGATGAGAGAGATAGAGAGAGTAGTCTGCTATGATGTGACGGATAGGGGCGGGATAGTGATGGATGCGAGGGGGAGGGAGGTAATGGAGTACATGCGTGGGGTAGTATCAAACTCATATAGAAATTGTTTTATTAAATTTAAAGATCAAAATAGCCGATTAGTTGGGGAGGTGATAGAGGCTGTACATAGTCGGTACCCCAATCCCCCACATGCTACATTCTCGGATGTATGGGGAAGGACGCGAATAAGGGAGATCTTAAGTAATAAAAGATCTCACCTTAAAAAACTCGCGTACGATGACCGGCTAAATGTAGCTGCGGGTGGCTATCCTGCCGAGAAACCTGCCACTGCGCACAAACGCGAGTGGAAGGAGGCAAAGAAACGAGCAGAGGGTGGCGTGAAGAGCAGGCAGCATGTGGAGGCACGACGGATCCAGATGGAGACCATTGGATCTTCGCATTTCGGATCTGGCGGCGTCGAGTCATGGGAGGCAGAGTTCGTAAGTATCCTGCCACTTTATTTGATTGTTTACTTAATTCATTGATTCTATGATTGTTTTAATCTTACAAATTGTGTTGATTATGATACAGCAACGGGTTACAGGGAGGAAGCCCACAACCCACGATACTGCGTATGCTCGTCGGCATAGCAGACGTGACACGTGGGCCATCTTCAGAGCCGAGGGACGTATTACGGACGCGCAGTTTGAGATGGCCATGAGACCATACGGTCGACAGGTACTTGAAAATTCGTAACGAATGGTTTTGGTTTATTGAATTGCATATATATATACTTATATACTATATATTACTTGAACAGGCACAAGCTGCTGATGATCCACCGGCCGCCGTTGCAGAGGGTGGACGTGAGCACTACTCCTTGGACATTCCGACCGATGTGAGCTCATCTGAGCATGGAGGGAGCACCGAGTCATCATCTGGGTCTGAGTAGTACTCAGACTTATAGTATCACATTCCATATTGAGGATGTGATTGTATATATTTTTTTGTAAACTCAAGCCATGGGCTACTTCGAGATATGGACTCCCTTGTATACATGTATGAAATTTTGATAGTAATATTGAATTGATTGATCGATAGTATTACATTCATGTCTGTCTTGAATCGTGTACTGACAATGTATGCATTCATGTCGTTCTTGTCTTAATCTCCCTCGTGCATATGTTCTTCGTGGATGGTCTAATGGGATGGTCTAATGCACAAAAAAAAAAACCAGAGAGTGCTATTGGGTGCTGGAATGCTGGAACAGTATTCAGGCACCAAATAGCACTCTCTGGATTTTTTTTTTTGCTCTCTGTTCGCGTGTATAAACGTGTCAGAACTGCTAAAACTCGCGTGTATCTACGCGGATACTCTGGAAAATACGCGTGTATTAATGCGTATAAACTGGCAATTACGCGTGTATAAGCGCATCTAAATTAAAGAAACGCGTGTATAGACGCAGGTATAAATGCGTCTGGGACATTGGAACTGAACAGGATGCGGCTATACACCCGTGTATAAGCGCGTCTAATATAAGAAAAGGCGTGTATAGCCGCGTGTATCAATGCGTCTGTAAAAAAAAACGCGGCTACACACCCGTGTATACGCGCGTCTGAGTGGTACTATACACGCGGTTTTACACGCATGTCTCTGGCCGCGATGATACACGCGCTGATACACGGGCCCGCTACTTTTTTTCACAAGTCATTTTTAGCGGCTAAGAGCGCGGGTATGAGCCCGATCCCTTGTAGTGTGACACTCTCACTCTATGTGTCCAAGGCTACTACAAGTGCCCGTGACCTTGACTAAAGTGTTCACACATACATCTACCACATGGCCTACATCATCGGTGGCTCAAAGGTGGTTTTACTCTGTTGGGGTAGGTTACATTGGGTTGTGGGGTTTCTCTCTCTTTGTCTCTCAGAAAAGATGTCCTGACGCCTCTTTCTTAGGAGTCTCCATGAAGTTTGTCGATGTCGATCCTTCTTCATTTGGTTTGCTGTAGCAGTCTCTAGCCATATATCATGGCTTCCTAGAGTTCTGGCAAGTCAAGGTCCTTCCTCCTCCCTGCTTCTTCCTCGTCCTCGTCCTCGTGCGAGGCCTCCTTGGGTGTAGCATGCTTTCTCTTCTCTAGTTGTTGGGTCCAACCCTTTCTTGTCTTTGACCTTGTTTTCTTGCTCTAGTAGAGCTCCTTCTATCTCATGAGTAGCTTCAAATCTGGTACATTCTTTAAGGTTGCCACAATGTTCTTATACTCTCCCTTGTCCACACTCTTCAAAAGCACTGCTAGTGCCTCGTCATCTTCTACCTTCTTACCAATGGCTGCTAATTGTTGCTTAATGCTTTTGTATTTTTTCAAGTGTGTGGTTAGAGGTTCACTTTCCTTCATGTCAAGTTTGTAGAATTGCATTAGCAGATTTATCTTTGAATTTTTTGCTTGAGCGCCAAATAATTTGTTAAGTTCATCCCATGCATCTTTAGCCCATTGTATCCTTGCAATGTGGTGAATGATTTCATCATTTAAGCTAAGTGCAATGAGCCCTAATGCTTTCTCATTTCTGCTCTTCCACTCATTCTCCCCAATGTCCTCTGGACATTCATCTCTTCCCTCAACTAGCCCCCACAGATTCTTCCTTATGAGTAAATACATGGTCTTTGTTTGCCATGTATGGAACTGCTCCTTGTTAAATTTAGCTATTTCTTGTGCAGTGGTCATGATGATGTGAAGGGGGTCTTACCTCTTGATCCAATTCAAGATTCAAGGGCAATATCTATCCTTTTACAACTCCAATCTGATGTTTAATGATGATTACAACAAGTTTATCAGCATGAATTCACCAAAAATTACATAAAGCCAAGGGTAACTGATTTGTACTAAATGGTTGGGATATCAAACCATCTCCAAATTGCAATATAAAGTGATAGAGATGTATATAGATACCCAATGGTAAATTTGAACCATCAATTGCACCAAAATGCAGTGATTAGTACTAATTAATCATTGATTAGTGAAATAATCTCCTGTTTTGTGTGTAAAAAATAGAGTGTACGGGAAGGCCAGATCTGGTGCCTTAGAGTTCAAATGAGCTCAAATCCTTTAAAAGGCATCGATAGCAGTTAGTCTAGAAGAGGATCAAGCCAAGAAACAAAATATTTAACCAAACATTGAATGCTTAATCTCTGTTTTACCAAAGTCACTTACAGATTTCATGCAGAGCTTTATTCCACTTTTCCTTGAAGAATTTCTGATATCTGAGATCATAGGCTTGTAGAGCACCCTTGAAAACCCCTGGGGCTAAGAGGAAGCTTGATTCACCTTGTGTAAGTTTAGATCTACAAATCCCTTCAGCTGAAAATTGACGCCTGCAAATCGGCAAAAAATGAGAGTTCTACGGCGATCTGATGAATTAAAGCTATAGGCCAGTGCGTGGGGGTTGTGGCTACCTATGGCTAAGAGCGTTTGGGCTAATGCTGAGACTAGAGGTAGAGGGAGGTCCTCCACCAACTGGGGGTGCAGAGGTTAGTTGAAAATAGACTAAAAAGGGGGTTTAACTCCTAATTATGATTAGCAGGGATATTAGCAGGATAATTAGGCTAAAAAATTGGAAAAATCCTAAGTTTGGCTCTGATACCATGTTAAATTTGTAGCAATGTGATGAGCTATGGTGGATTAAATGATGCAAGAATCAACCTAATTAGCAAGTGATTTGATGATGATTAGTGAGCAATTAATCTAATAGAATAATGTAGGCATGGATACTAAAAAACCAGCAATTTCTCATTAGGCTAATACCTCAATGTGATGAGCTATGGTGGATTAAATGATGCAAGAATCAACATAATTAGCAAGTGATTTGATGAGATTAGTGAGCAATTAATCTAATAGAATAATGTAGGCATGGATACTAAAAAACCAGCAATTTCTCATTAGGCTAATACCTCAATTTATAGGTTTTACATCCACAAGATGCCATCTAATCCCAGTGATTTCTCCTTGATTTGTGCCACCTCCCCTACATCTGGGGGTACCTTTTCCTAGAATCTTTCCACACCCCTATATTCACTCATGCTACCCTTGATTCTCTCATCAGTAGATTCCTCTCACCTTTTCACTGCTACCTACTCAATTACAGACTCCCTTTTATAGTCTCTTGGTAAGGGCTTGTTCTCGCACACATCCATTCACTTGCATATTTCAACATTTAAGAAGGGATGCAACAAGAGTATAACCTCATTCATGTGAAGTGAATGTGGTTTTGTGTTTGTTGAATCAATATTATTTCAAAATAGAGATGACTTAAGGACAACGTTAACAAACATAAGAAGGCTGGAAATGAAAAGATACAGGAGAAGAGATCTTGAGCTCTTATTGTTTGCAAGCACGCACACACTCACACAAACCCTAAAAGAGAACACACAAGATGAGAGGCTAGAAATTGTTGTTGTTCTTCTTCAACAAAAGAGGTCTACAAAGGAGATAAAGTGACTAACACATATACTAGAGTATATACACGCGGTCCATAATGTGAACATGCTAAATAGGAGTGGGTAGATGTGGACTAGTCAGTATAGTCCAGATGTAGAATCTTTGGCGAAGATATATCAGTACCAGCTATCAAACCTGCCAATGATATAAATGTCAAATGGTCATGCAAGCGCCTCATGAGTGTCAGCTCCATGTTGAGCTTGACATCTCAACACTCCCCCTCAAGCTCAACTCTAGGTCGAGAACTCCAAGCATATCTTGAAATCTGCGGAGCTTCTTAGCCTGTGTGCTGATGTAGGCCAAGTCAATGATGCTTTTGCCAAGACTCTCTCCCTGATGAAGTGGTAATGTACCTCAATGTGTGTCATCCATGCATGGAAACCTAGGTTCCTGGCCATCTATATACTGCTAATATTACACAATATATGACAACCTTTCTCTCCACATGCAACCCCAAATCAGCAAAGTAGCTTGCATAACCAAGCTACCTCACATGCTGCCACCACAGGTCCTCTGTACTTGACAAGGCATTTGTGGGCTACTTCTTGTTGCTGCACCGTGTCATAACAGAACTCCTCAATAGAAACATAAATCCTTTGGTAGATCTCCTATCTAAGATGCAACCTGCCCAATCTGCATCTCTATACCCATAAAACTCCAATGGTACACTTGTTGCATAAAATAATGTATAATCAACAGTGGCCCCCTTAAATACTGAAGTGTGTGTCACACATTGTCAAGATGTGGTTTGTACGGAACTTGCATAAACTGGCTCTCTAAGCCAAGAGTGTAACTTAAATCTACCCTGCTGATCGTGACATAGCTTACATACATACTCTAGGTGACCTGTATCCTCAAAATCATTACGTAGCTTACATACATACTCTAGGTGACTTGTATCCTCAAAATCAAGTGGTTGATCCATATACACTTCTTCTTGCAAGTCACCATGCAAGAACACATTTTTTACATCCATCTGATGTAAAAACTAGCCTTTAGCTCTACAGCCAACAAAAACACAGCTCTCACAGTTGCCATCTTTGGGACCAGGAAAACGTCTCCTCATAATCAATCCCATGTGTCTGCGCATATCCTTTGTCTACCAATCTAGCCTTGTACTTGCTTATGCTACCATCACTATTATGTTTTACCTTATACACCCACTTATATCCAATAGATTTCTTGCCTTCAAGAAATGGCACCAAATCCCAAGTCTCAATTCCATACAATGCATTCATCTCTTTCTCCCAATACACATTTTCAATAGCCTCATCAAAACATGTGGGCTCTACAACCTACACAACTTTTGCCATGTAAGCATAGTAATGTGCGACATAACCATCGTAAGTCAATCTTTGCATAGGGTTTTTGAATCTTCCAAATCTTTGTAACTTTGCATTCATGGCTTCTCAAGCCTTATTTACACTAAGTGTTCTCGTTTGCTGGAATCCCAAGCTCCTCATCAAGGTTCATCTCCGACCCACTAGACTCTCCATCGATAAAATAATGCCTTGCAAAAATATGAGGCATACCAAGGGGCTCAACCACTTTCTCTTTGCCTTTATGTGATGTACCAACTACATTTCTAGGACATATTATGATGCATAGCCTACAACTCTATGATCTATCAATAGAACCTCTACATGAGGACTCTCTTGGTCTACGTAAGGACTATGACTGCCGACTTGCATTCTGTACAACCACATTTCCACTTACATCAGCCCTAGCAACATCTTCTTCAGCAGCATACTAGCTACTCATCTCATCAAATACAACATCCCTACTTACCCTCAATTCACGTGTAGCAAGATTATAACATCTATATCCATTTTGCTCAAGGGAATACCCAATAAACACACATTTTTTAACCTTTGGATCCAGCTTAGTACGCAACTTATCTGGCACATGCACATATGCAATACATCTTAAAAAATTCAAGTGAGACAAATCAGGTTTCCTGCCCAGTAAACTTCTCCTCTGGCATTACATCATGTATGGCTATAGTAGGAGTCATGTTCATGATATAAACTATTGTAGACATACCCTCAACCCAATAGCTATGCGGCATATTCTTCTCTGCCCTCGCCTAATCTCAACAATGTGCCTATTTTTTCGCATAGTAACTCCATTTTGCTACGGAGTGTATCTACATGTAAACTGTCTCTGAATGCCATTCTTTCGCAAGAAATTAGAGAACTCATTGGAGAAGTACTCTCCCCCTCTATCTAACGTGAGGCACTTCACATGCTTCCTTGTCTGCTTTTCAGCCATCACTCTGAAATTCTAAAAATGAGTGAAAACTTCACTCTTCTCCTTCATGAAATACACCCATACTTTCCTTGTGTGCTCATCAATGAATGTTACATAAGACTTGCAACCACCCATGGACGTAGTTTTTGCAAGACCCCATACATCTGAATGCACAATTACTTGATCCTTTGTCTGCTGAGTACATATGCTAGATCTACATCACCTTCAATGTTCTTTGTCCTAGTATGGTATATTGAATTACTAGCCATGCTACTCACATTGTCATAATAAATGATCACGGACCTATCAACAGGCTCACCCATATTACCAAGTAGCTTTTGAAACTAAGTTACCTCAAAAGCTACCATAGTAGCATTCTGGTACTTTTTCTCTGTACTTGACAAGCCAACTGTTGGTCTACTTCTTCCTGCTCTAAATCATAGAAACACTCCCAAAATAAAGCATAAAGCTGCTAGCAGATCTCCTATTTATCTACCACACTACTAGCCTAATTAGCATTTGTGTACCCCTATAAATGTATCTCTATGCGAGCCTCATAAAAAAGTCCATAAATAAGTGTGGACTTTATGTACCTGAGAATACATCTAGCCATATCATCCAAGTGTGCATTTTCATGGGGGCCTATATAAACTGACTCATAAGTTTAATAACATAGCTCAAATCCATCTTATTAATGGTCATGTAGATCAAGCAACCCACTATGTGCCTATACATAGTTGTCATGTAGATCAAGCTACCCACTATAAGCTTAGTAAGATCATGGAGATCACGCTACCCACTATGTACCTATACATAGTTGGTTTCTCTAAAATCTCACTTGTATCTATGAAAATATTTGTGTTTTTCTCTAATGGCATTGAAATAGGCTTACATTGTGTCATAAAATACTTGGACAATATGTCTAAGCCATATTGCTTATGTAACAAAATACTGTGAGGTGATCTCGCCACCTCTATACTCGAGAAATATTATAGCTCATGCAAGTTCTTAATCTGAAACTTCTTCTTCAAAAGCATCTTGACATCATGTATGTTAGCATCACTATCAGTGGTGATAATCCCCACCTCTATACCCACCAAGAAATATTGCAGCTCACCATCTCTATACCAAGAAATATTATAGTTCACCCAAGTCTTTCATCTCAAACTTCTACTTTAAAAGCATCTTGACATCATGTATGTCAGCATCACTATCACCAATGATAAGTCATCCACATAAATAACTAATAACATGATCCCTCTATCTGTCTTTTCACATAAAAGTTAAAAAAATTGCATTGGATATCTAAAATGTGATGGTAACAAGATACTCCCCAATCTTGTTTAACTATGCTCTAGGTGCCCGCTTCAAGCTGTACAAGGCTTTGCATAACTTGCATACAAAATATTGATATGCGTTAGTGTGGCTGCATTACATCTATCTGCTGTGAAGACCAACCCTTTACTGTAGCCATAGCAATGACAACTCTCATTTATGTCATTCTTGTTACTGGATAAATGTCTCCTCATAGTCAATGCTATAGGTCTACGTATAGCCCTTGGCAACAAACAACAAATCTTGCCTTACACCTGCTCACTAATCCATTTGAGTTATGTTTGACCTTATAAACCCACTTACATCCAATTACCTTCTTTTCCTTATAAACCTACTTACATCCAATTACCTTTTTTCCTTAGGTAAATCCTCTAACTCCCATGTTGCATCTTTGCATCCAATGTTGCCATCTCCTTATTCATGGCATCCTCACATTTTTATTTTTAAGTGTCTATTCAAGACAACTAGGCTTTAACTCTTTCATTAGATTATTTTCCTTAGGTAGAGTCACTAACTCCCATGTTGCATTTGCATAATGCCTCCATCTTCTTATTCATGGCATCTTTCCATTTTTGATTTCCAAGTGTCTTCTTTAAACAAGTGGGAACTCTTATATTGCGTTAACCATGTAAACGTAATGATGGGTTGTATATACATCATATCTCAACCTGAAAAAATAGGGTGTCTAATCCTCATAGACTTGTGTACACCCCTGGATATTGATGGGTTATATATCCATCATATCTCAACCTACCTCAATAGGGTAACTATCCCTCGTAGACTTGTGTACACCTCGATAATGATGGGTTGTATATCCATCATATCTCAACTTGTCATCTCTAGGTCCACTAAACACCTACGATTACTACTCTACATGTAGGGCACCATCATTACTTCTTATATCTGCATCTTTTTTTTCCTTCACTAGTGCATATACTAGAATCAAAGCCAACATCTTTACTTACTTGTATCTCATGAGTGGTAGGGTTATAACATCTATAACCTTTTTTTTACAAAGCATAACAAAAAAATGCATTTCTCTACCTTTGGATCCAGCTTTGTTCTCACTTCATTGGGAACATGTACATATGCAATACACTTAACACGTTCAAGTGAGACACATCTAGTTTTACTCTTGTAAAGTTTGTTCAAGTGTCATACCAAACAACTACAATGGGGGTCATGTATTGCTCCTTCTTCTATCGAAAAATAATTTAGCATATTCTTTTCGGACATCAAGGCATGTGCCACTTCTGTAATGTCCTTATTTTTTCTTTTTTAAAACACCATTCTTTACCTATATGTGAATTATCTCTCCACTCTACAATGTGCTTATTTCTCCTTTTTGCAACACCGTTCTTTACATTTATGTGAATTTTCACTTGACTCGACTCTTCCCACCATCATCTGATCTCAGGTATTTTATTTTCATACCGTTTTCCTTCTCGACCAACACTTTAATATGCACAAACACCTCACTTTTATCCTTCATGAAATAATCCCACACTTTTTTACTGTGATCATCAATAAATGTAACATAATATTTGACAATTGTTGTAATTTTGGTAAGTCCCCGTACATCCTAATGTATAACATCTAATGGACTTGCACTGATGTTCTTTTCATGTGGGAAATCATGTTTTGCTTGTTTCCCAAGAAAACATGCTTCACATACTTTATGCATACCATCAGCCTTAAACTTCGGCAAATATTTTAGGCATACATAGACTTCAACGGATGTATATTCACATGATCAATATTCTTGTGCCATATGTCAATATCTACAATTACACTTGCCCATTTGTAAGCATGGTTGCCTTTATCTCAGGCATGATAACATCCAAATTAAAGATCCTAGCATTTTTGTTACCCTCTGATATTGATTTTTGAAGTCTTCCACAAAACTTTCTTAAGGACCGAACCCTATTCAAGTATATATTGTCCAATAGAAACCAAGTTATTTGTAATATTTGGAATATAAAGTATATCTACCAAGTACTTCATTTTGCCATCCTTCATAAACAATGGCGCTTTATTAACATGCACAATGGGGTATATGCAATTATCATCACTTATTTTTACATAACTTGGTTTTTTTGTTTTTTTTATATCTCTAAACCACTCACTAGGATTGGTCATGTGGTTAGAGGCACCAGAATCTAGATACCAAATATCTCTTAATCTTGACACATCTCCTGTTATGGAATTGAGTATGTGTGGCATCACAAATAGCTACTATCTTTAATCATTGCCCTGATGTATAGTTGCCTTGCTGCTATTGTAAATTTTTCCTTTTGGTATCATTCTGATTTTTATAACATTCCTTTACCATGTGCCTTGGTTTGCCATAGCAATAGCAATCTATGCTATTTGTATTTTTATTTCTTATCTTGGCCTCTCTAGCTCCCCCTTCCTCTGGAGTAGACTCTTTCACATGTATACGATTGATTTTCTTGTTATTGTTGTTGCTGTTGGTTTTTTATTTCTAAATCGATCATCACCTGGTCCTCTAGATAATGGCTTGCCTCTTCCTCTGCCTGTATCTGAGTAGAAGGAATTCTTTTTTGCATTTCTAGAGGATGAAACCCAATATTCATCTCTTCATAGATAATTTTTATGATGATAAAAGTGTGACTTTCATCAGAATTGGATTTTATGCATAATTAGATGTATATAGAATCTTTATAATTAAATAAGGGTTCTCTTTAATCCTCTGTTAATTTTTGTAAAAATTGAAAAAATGAATAAGCAGATAATATGTGAGAGGAAATTCTACCGTCTCATATTCACTAAGAAGGGAATGAGAAAATTCAATTAAACTATCGAAGTCGGAGATCGAGATAAATGATTATTTTATTCCTCATAAGAAATTCATGTTTTAGAAATCTGTAAGCAAATATTCGTCGAATGAAATTTAGAAAAAGAGAAATTGGAATAGTACCTTTTGAGAAAGATAGTTTAGGAAGAACCTTTCCAGATCCAAACTCTGATTCAGACTGTTGACCTAGACCTAGTTTCTTCGTCAATGACGATGTACTCAGTTCAAGAAAAATGCACTCAAAACACCCACCGAATCTGAAAATTAAGTCAAGACTTTTGATTTTGATATGAGGATCAAGTTATCAAAATTCGAGGAATTCTGTTTGGAATTCAAACCTGGATCTAGAAGTATTGAGATACGGATTTAAGATTATTCATGGTTTTCAAATAAAATCCAAAACTGAAAACTTGCATAGAAACCCTGTTTTCTTAAAGGACTGTCTTATGCCAGAATGCTGGAGGGAGCATTGGCACATATGCTTATCTAAGGGAAGTTTGGTTGCAACAACTGGGCGGGGAGTGTTCGACACATTCTCTCTCTACAAAAAATGGTCTTATGGTATAATTTTTACAAATCAACTCAGAAGTGAGTGGAGTTTAGATATTTGGAATCTACTCTTCCAGACCTTTCCAATGATATATAGCATGACAGGCAATTTTGCATATTCAAGAAGTCCCCAAATTTGGTGATGACATGGGCTCAGAGGTCTCGAAGAGTAGATTCCAAATGTCTAAACTCCACTCACTACTAAGTTGATTTGTAAAAGTTTTACCATGAGCCCATTTTTGTAGAGAGAGAATGTGTGCAAATCCTTAAAAAGGTCCAATTTAAGTCCAAAGTTCCCCTAATGTCTATTTTTGTGCATATACAAGATGTGCAAATTCCTAAGGAGACTTGGGACACCTTGGTGGGTGGAGATGTACATCACAAACAACCAAGCTTGAAAGATATAAGTGAAGTAGGAGCTACATAATGTGTCCAAAGGAAAGCTGGGTACAAATGATTACTTAGTGAAGATTAAAGGGCTTGCAATAGAGATAGCAAATTTTCCCGAATCATCTGTCACACAGCCACTAACACACAGCCAATGCGACATCTTTGTAGCTCTTTCATTCCATGCTTTACATGCCTACATAAGTTTGTTGAGCCCTGGGTGGGATTTTCTTCACCAATATCTAGCTCCTTTTCATCACCTATGATGAACTCCCAATATCCTTTTCCTAAAAGAAAATTGGTGATCCTGAACTTCCATGCTTAGAAGTTATTCTTGTCCAAGTTATCACTTACAATCTATGACAAGCTATCAAACATCTTTACTTCTAGTAACTTACCAAATTGTGCTTCCAAACAACCTTCTATACTTGTAGGCAAATCTACAATCTTCAAAGTGGTAGTGTAAATAGTTATAATGCTAATTTATGTGAACCAGTCACATACACATATATTCACCAACATCTATAACACTTACATTCTCTGCAGAGAATGTCCTATAGCCAAAATTCTTGTTGTAACTTTGCACCAAACCAGAAATCAGGCATATATAGGCAAAATGAACACTTCATAGAGTGTCTTCCCAAAAAGTGCAGAGCCATTTGGTAAAATTTAGACTAAAAAAGGGTCCTCATGAGGAGCCATATCATCACTTTGCTAGAATAAAGAGAGACATTGTGTGAACCTTATGAATCTTACGTCAATACTACCACATGTGACATTACGTTGGAAAGACCTTAAAAAGTAGATTCTAAGTCTACCGCCTCCAACAAGTTTGGAGTTCATATGCTTAAGTTTTGCATTTTCCACTAAAAAGTATATTCTAATGATTATGACATCGTTGCAACATGCATGTCACAATCATTAGAATCTAGATTTTAGTGGGGACATCATAGCTTGAGCATATTAACTCTAATTTTGTCGAAGATGTAGTACTTAGAATCTACTTTTTAAGGGATATCCACAATGGTCTGTCACACGACATGGGGGTTTTGACGTAATATTCGTAAGGTTTACCACCATGACCTTTTTTCTAGCAAAGCAATGACATGGCTCTTTTAGCAAAGTTATGACATGGATCTTCTTGGAGAGCCCTTTTTTCTGGCAAAGTGATGGCATGGCTCTTCTTAGAAATCTCTTTTTTAGTCCAAATTTTATGTAATGCAAAGCCACGGCTTGTAAAGTGTTTGAACCGTGTCAAAACATGAAGAAACATAGCATAGTTAATTGCATACAATATAGTCTTATTTCTTCACTCTACGAGATGCCATAATTTGAGACTTTTACTTTTGTGTCTTCCTGTGGCTCTCATCCCAAAGCTGTTGCTCCAAAATAAAAGAGAGAAAGAGATGGAAATAGCCTTACTCATGATGTAACTGCTTCCTTACTTGCCTCGTTCTTACATCTTGCTTGCCTCATTAGCTCTCACACAAACCGAAGCTTTGATGCCGTAAAGAGAATGCAGGGAAGAGGGAGAGCTTGAGTTCCTTGCAAGCATGACACACACACATAACAAAAAAAGAAAGATAAAAGAGAGAGATGAATGGTGGATGAATTTTCTTCTATCTTCTTCTCTTCTCCACATAAACTAAAGAGATAAGAGTACATACTATAAGGAAAAGTTCTCATCTAATATAACTTACGATGGTCAATCCATAGTGTGAATCCGACTACAGGAGTTGGTGCCATAGCTATGCCATACTCTAGTAATCCAAATGTGGCTATCACATAGCTTCTAATCCACCTTGTCATATCAACCATAATCTCACATATGAGGGAGAGCTTCAGTTCCTTGTAAGAAAAACACACACACACACACACACACGAGATAGAGAGAGAGAGAGAGAGAGAGAGAGAGAGAGAGAGAGAGAAGAAAAGGTATTGCTCTACTATAACTTACAATGTAGGCTACTTATAAACAAAGATTTTGAGACTTATTAATCAAACAAATATTGGGATCATGATGGCTAGTCTAGACCTAGATGTATTTGCATATTAAGAGGATATATTTAATTTGCGTAACCATAATTTACATGGTTGGTGGTGTCAAATTTGTAGCAATGTGATGAGCTATGGCAGATCAAATGCTAGAATCAACATCATTAGAAAAGAGATTAGATGTGGTGGATCAAATGCTAGAATCAATATTATTAGAAAAGAGATTAGATGTGGTGGATCAAATGCTAGAATCAACATTATTAGAAAAGAGATTAGATGATAATTAAGATGTAGTTAGTGAGCAATTAACTGATAGCTTAATGTAGGCATGGATAATCAAAAACCAGCAAATTCTCATTAGGCCAATGCCTCAATTTATAGGGTTTACATCCAAGCATCTAGTCCCACTGATCTCTCCTTGATTCACTCCACCTCTTTTGCTTGATTCTCTCCACCGCTTCCCAGAATATCTCCACACCTCCTAAATCTCCTCATGCTACCCTTTATTCTCTCCTAGTAGATACTTCTCACCTTTTTACATCTTCTCTCACATTTACAGATTCTCTTTTATAGCCTCTTGCTGCTCAGGGCTTGTTCCCGCACACATCCTATTCACTTGTATATTTCAACACCTCCCCTCAAGTGAATAATCCTAGCATACCTGGACCCTATACCAAGTTTCCCTCTTACTTGATAGTCCACGACCAGTGCCTCAAGTCCCTAAACTCATAGTCCTTGACACTCTCTCTCTATGTGTCCAAGGCTACTACAAGTGCCCATCACCTTGACTAAAGTGCTCACACATACACCTACCACTTGGCCTACATCATTGGTGGCTCAGAGGTGGTTTTACTCTGTTGGGGCGGGTTACATTGGGTTGTGGGTTTCTCTCTCTCTCTCTCTCTCTCTCTCTCTCTCTCAGAAAAGATTATCTGACTCCACTTCCTTAGGAGCCTCCATGAAGTTTGCCGATGTCGTTCCTTTTCCACTGGGTTTGCTATAGTAGTCTCTTGCCATGTGTCCTGGCTTTTCGCAGTTTTGGCAAGTGAAGGTCCTTCCTCCTACTTTGCCTCTTACTCGTCCTCGTCCTCGAGAGAATCCTCCTTGGGTGAAGAATGCTTTTTCTTCTCCAGTTGTTGAGTCCAGCCATTTCTTCTCTTTGACTCTGGTCTCTTGCTCTAGTAGAACTCCTTCTGTCTCGTGCAGCTTCAATTCAAGTACATTCTTTAATGTTGCTACAATGTTTTCATATTCACCTTTGTCCACACTCTTCATCAGAAGCACTGCTAGTGCCTCATCATCTTGTACCTTTTTGCCACAATGACTGATAGTTGTTGCTTAATGCTTTTATATTTATTCAAGTGCATGATTAAAGGTTCACTTTCCTTCATATTTAGTTTGTAGAATTGCATTAACAGATTTATCTTTGAATTTTTTACTTGAGTGCCAAATAATTTATTGAGTTTATCCCATGCATCTTTTGTCCATTGTATCCCTATGATGTGATGAATGATTTCATCATTTAAATAGAGTGCGATAAGTCCTAATGCTTTCTCATTCCTACTCTTCCACTTATTTTTCCCTCTCACCTCTGGGCATTTATCTCTTCCCTCAACTAGCCCCCATAAATTTTTCCTCGAGCAGATACATGGTTTTTGTCTGCCATGTGTAAAATTGCTCCCATTAAATTTGGCTAGTGCTATACTCATGATGATGTGAAGGGGGTCTTACCTCTTGATCCAATTTCAAGATTCAAGGGCAATGTCTACCCTTTTACAACTTAATCTAGTGTTTAGGTGATGATTACAACAGATTTATTAGCATAGATTCACCAGAAATTACATTAAACCAAGGGTAACAAATCTGCACACATTGGAGTATCAAACCATCTTCGACTTGCAATCTGAAGTCATAGGGATGTGTATCAGATACCCAATGGTTAATTTGAACCCTCACTTGCACTAAAATTTAGTGATTAGTGCTGATTAATCATTGATTAGTAAATTAATCTTGTATTTTATGTACAGAAAACATAGTATGCGGGGAGTCCAGATCTGGGGTCTTAGAGTTCAAATGATCCTTTCAAGGCCATCAATAGCAATTAGTCTAGTAGAGGATTAAGCCAAGAAACACAAGATTTGATCAAACATTAAATGCTTAATCTCTGCTTTACGAAAGTCACTTGCAGATTTGATGAAGAGCTTGGATCTGACTGTAGACTTGATCAAATAAAAAACTGTCTTCACCAGCTTGTAGAGCACCCTTGAAAACCCCTAGGGCCAAGAGGAATTAGAGCCATTGTACAACCTGGTGTAGACAAGACCTTCATTTTCTTTAAAAAAAAGGCGCCTACAAATTTGTGAATTTTGGCAGCTATACGAGCAGTGGTTTGGCGCATTTCTTTGATGGGCTGGAGCATGGGGCTTGTGGCTAGGTGTGGGTAAAAGTTTGGAGCTATTGTTAAGCCTAGAGGGAGATCATGCCCCTCCACTAGCTAGGGGTGCAAAGCGCTTGTTAAGATAAAGACTAAAAAAGTGATTATCTCTTAATCCTAATTAGCTAGGTGATTAGCAAGATAATGGGCTCATAAATTTGATGGATTCTAGGATAGGCTCTGATACCATGTTAAATTTGCAGCAATGTGATGAGCTATGGTGCAAATGCTAGAATCAACATCATTAGAAAAGAGATTAGATGATAATTAAGATGTTCTTAGTGAGAAATTAGCTGATAGCTTAATGTAGGCACGGATAATCAAAAACCAGTAAATTCTCATTAGGCCAATGCCTCAATTTATAGGGTTTACATCCAAGCATCTAATCCCACTAAGATCTCTCCTTGATTTACTCCACCTCTTTTGGTTGATTCTCTCCACCGCTTCCCAGAATATCTCCACACCTATGAGATCCCATTGCTCCCTCTGCGCACCGGATTCCTGGATGGTAGTAGTGGAAGTAGCTTCCTCTTGCGCGGGGCAGCGTTTCTCACTCGGGGCCTCGCCCCGGCCTCGAATGTCCGCGCACAAGACTAAGCTGGTGGTCATTCCGAAAACCGAAACCTGTTTCAGGGGAATTCATTTTAATAAGAAGAGATATTTTTCCATCCAAAAATATCTAAAATCTGAATAACCTTTCTCTAGAACATTTTCTCTCTCTAGGCAAAAACAGGTAGAAACAAGATCTTTTATATTTTTGAAGAGGGATTTGATTACAGGGGAAGATACTGGACATCTTGAGGGGCTCGGGAGGAATCTTACAACACCTCCTAAATCTCCTCATGCTACCCTTTATTCTCTCCCAGTAGATACTTCTCACCTTTTCATAGACATTTACAGATTCTCTTTTACAGCCTCTTGCTAAGGGCTTGTTCCCGCACACACCCTATTCACTTGTATATTTCAACAGGTGGCACCACCTAGGCATGGCATTCAGATTTTAATTTATTTTGCTATGAGGGCTCATCACAAAGATATAAAACCAATTTACAAAAACGAATAAAGATTTGAGTGTGTACCATTGTCGAGGACTCGATCAATACCCCAAGAAAAACATTGTAGCTCCAAAATTTGGCACATGCCTCAAATTCGAAGAAGGGTAATCTCTTAACATGCTAGTTAGAATTTGCTATATCAACGAAGCACGTGCATTGACATTAACAAAATTTTGAAGGGGATCTCTTCGGGCTTTGCAAACGTTTCCGCAAACAGCGCTCCCTGTATTTTTTCTAAAGAAAACGTTCATTTACACCTTAAATGTAAAGTATTGACAAAAAAACACCCCTATAAGCACTTCGTCACATGCAAGCCTATTTCTTCCATATATACCTTTCCAAAGGGTTGTTCACATGCAACACGCTATTAATAGGTGGATATCCTATAGCATGATACGCTCTTCTTAGAAAGCTATTTTTATGGTGGCATTCTTACTAGAAATGTTTCACAGTCTCATTTCAAAATTTTCACTTGATGACCTCCACTTGGTATTGGTGATTGTGGATTTCCATGGATGCTACATCTTAATTCAGTTTGTACCATTTGATTCATTGGTTGGGTATGTTATCCCAAGTTTGCCACTTGATATAACTATCCTCTCTAATGAGGTATGGTTGCTCCCTGTCCAATGTACATATCCATAAGATGTCAAGGTAATGCATGTATGTGAGCATAGTCTTGTATGTGAATGCATGCACAGTCTTGTGGATGTTGTATGTGATCATAAAGAGAGTCTTTTTCATCTCTTTGTTTTGTCCCATCGACGTTTTTATGGCTAAGCCCTGCTACTCTATAGGTGGCTATTTACAATAGTGTTTTGGACAGTTGGCTATATATTGGTTGGATTTTTTTGCCTTCACCCCACACACCTCTTTCCATTGCTAGTGGAAATGCCACACACCTCTTCCTTCTTCCCATTGCTAGTTGGAAACCATGTGTAGAGTAGGTGCCATAGTAAGTCACTAAGTCAAGATAATCCCATGTGTCACTATCAAGGAAAGGTACAAACAAAATTAGCCAAGTGTGCTAATTTAAATGTCTACTTCAATATGTACTATAAATTTCAATGCGCTACCATGGCATTGAGCTTTTATACTACACTAACATTCCCATTAGTCCTTTTACATATATAATCCATTTAATGATGAGGGAAGAACCTGACTAGCCTCCTCCATTTTAGTAGATTTGATTTAATGATTAGTGAGGAGCTAATTGGTCCACCCTTTTATAGTGAGCCATTGCTATGATCAATTGTACTTTGAGGAGCATATATGGATTCTTGGATGAGAAAGTTAGGTGACTCAATATAATTATCGATAAAAATACCAACATTTATAAGCGTTGGCGCGGTGCACTATAAATTTACCTCCGATTTCATGGAAATTTGGCTAAGTAATGAAGTAGCCTTGAAAACAAGCCTCGCACTATTAAGCGAACACTATGTAGTGAAACTACTCCTTTTCCTTATTTGATATATAGTTAAAAATGTGTAAAACTTACATGCATAATAAGAAGCATTCATATTCCTTAGTTAAGAATGTGTGAAATGTAGGTGCAGTTATAGCTTGATTTTGGAAGAAAACTAAAATTAACCTGTGTTTTTATTCATATTGATGACATTTAGTAGGTTAACAAAATGTGGCTTGTTCACATGCAAGTAGTGTTTCTTGGCATCTCTTGTAGTGATTCAAAGCTATTTACTCAATCTAAAATCCATGAGGTAAGGCCTAAGTTTCACCCTAGTTTACATGTATTATGGACCATAAAACTCCCCAAATTTAGGCAAACATGTCAACTCCACTTCCAATTTACTTAAACTACTTCTTTTCCATTGTTTACACACCTAATTAAGAATATAGACAAGCTTACATGTGTAACCCAAAGCATGCATATTCCTTATTGTCAGTAAGAATAGCATTATTGGTGGTAGCTTACTTGGTGATTGTGAAGGTACTCACCATCATGTTGGTCACACAAGGGTTGCATATGATTTGATGAAGCTCACTCGTTTTGCTGATGTGGGGTTTCCTCTTGTGCTACTCATCACCATCTCCAGGGAGAGTGAATATATATTATTATCATTCGCATTATGCCTTATCTTGGGGCTTACCCCCACTGCACTCTTGAAGGCCTCTCTAAAGCCCTCCTCCATACCACCACCACCACCAATATTTTCATTCTCTCTTATTGTGTTTTTGCACACACACATGAAACAATATATTTTTATTGAATCAATGCTTTTAATGTAGTATCCATGGTATATCTTATAAAACACCTCCATGGTATATCTTGTAAAACACCTCCATCAATAATTTTAATGTGATCTATGAAAGATTCATAGAATCTGTTGGAATTCAATTCTATGGATCTTACACAGATCACAAAAGAAATAATGATGGAGCTTTTCCAAAAAACAAAATCCATAGAATACCTTGCCTCTAAATATAGTAAAACAACCTCCAAAGAGAAATTAACTAGGCAATACCTTAATTTGAGTGTTTGACTTCCATGTCTTCCTACAACTCTACCAAAGGTGTTGCTCCAAAATCATAGAGAGAAAGAGATGGAAATGCCCTTATTCATGTAACCGCTTCCTTACTTGCCTTGTTCTTACATCTTGCCTACCTCATTAGCTCTCACACAAACCAAAGTTGTGATACCATAAAGAGATTGTAGGAAAGAGGGAGAGCTTGAATTCCTTGCAAGCATAACACACACACATAAAAGAGAGACAAAGACACAAGAGAGACACCGTTAATCATATATGCCCTCGTGTTGCATTCTACCAATGTTAATACCTCTCTCTCTCTCTCTCTCTCTCTCTCTTCTCTAGAACCATAAACTAAAAATATACGAGGACATACTATAAGGAAAAGTTCTCATCTACTATAACTTACAATGGTCGGTCCATAAACTAAAGATATACGAGGACATACTATAAGGAAAAGTGCTTATCTACTATAACTTACAACGGTTGGTCCATATTGTGAACCTGACTATATGAGTTGGTGCCATAGTTATGCCATATTCTAGTAAATCAAATGCGGCTATCAGATAGCTTGTCATCAACTTTGGCATATCAACCATAATCTCACATATGGGGGAGAGGGAGAGCTTGAGTTGTTTTATAAGAAAAACACATGCACGCACGTGAGAGAGAAAGAAACAAGGGAAAGTACTCATCTACTATAACTTACAATGTTTGGTTCATATGTTAGTATACACTCAATGCCCGCCTCTTAGTATGTATCTCACTTTGATGTATAATGCACATTTGTTAGGCCCCCATTATGAGGAGTAGCCATGGTGCATATATCTTTAGTGGGAACCTGGACTTAGACGCCGATGGGGTCATTATTATGACCATTGATGATGGTTAGGAGATGGTCAAGGGGGTATGAGTGTTAGCTGGGGTCTGGGGAATATCTCCTAGAATATTCCCTCGGATACTAGGTCCATCATTAGTGCTCGGTGGGCTGCGTTCTTGATATGTGGGCAGTGACCATGTCTATGGGGTGTAACCGCCCTCGTTGTATACCTGTCAACCACATTGCCTATAGTACTAACATATGGACATGGTTGCCATGAGCTAAGGTATCCAATGCTTGTGAGTATCCACCCCCTTCTACACTTTGTACATACTCCATCCAGAGTCTATCTAGATTGCCATCTAAGCTCTACTTGAGAGGGCACGGGTGGACATCACCATCACTTTTACCTCTTTGGTATAATCAGAATTTTAAATTCTCTCCATTGTGTATCTATTGCATTGTCTATTGTGCTTTGTCTTGCTATATCTTTCCGCTGTGCCATATTCTTACATCATAGTGTTAACATGGCTATAGGAGTTGGTGCTATAACTATGCCATACCATTAGTAATCCAAATGTGGCTGCCACGCTGTCTGTCATTCCAACATTGGCAGCATATTAACAACATATTAACCATAATCTCACCAACACGCCAGTGGCATAAGTGTGGAATCTATCACCCAGGTAGGTCATCGATGTCTGCAGCACTAGTTGAGCTCAATATCTCTACACTTATGCCAATTCTTAAAGATGTCTTGGAAAATTGCACTTGAAGGATTTGGTGCATTCTTGTTAATATGTGTGAGTCCCTAGAGTCCTTTATGATCTAACTAAACTTGTCCACAGATCTAGTTGGCTCCATAGTCCTTGTGGTGGCTCCAGTCATTGTGAGAACTGAGAGTGGGAATGATAGTGGGAAGAAGAGTAGGCTCCACTATTAAAAGACTCAAAGTGGGGAGATGAGTGGGTTTTGGTTTTTTGGGAGAAGAGTGGGCTCCATTGTTAGAGAAGCAGAAGGATTTTGAGTAATAGCCTTGAAAGGAGGTGCTCATGAAGGAGATGATTGAGGATAGTGTGGAGTATTGTTTGAAAAACTTTCTCCTAGATAATCACTAAGAAAACTTCTCCCATAATGTCAAGAAGAAGAGAGTCCCTCTAACAAAAAGAGAAAGAGGAGAAATTGGCATGCTGACATTTTGTCTTGCAAGGTCTCTTCATTTAGAAGTGAGGCCTTGCAAGACACTCAGAAAAACGTCTTTATAAGCCCATTTTTATTAGAGGTTTCTCCACAAGGACTATGAGGAACATGCATCAAAATAGGAGGGATAATAGGGAAAGTCATCCCCCATGATGCACACCTAAAACCATGAAAAGATATTGACCAAATTAAACAACACATATTCACAAAAATGAAAATGGTATACATGAAAATCATAGAGAACAAAGAATGATTGAGGTACTACCTAGATCAATATTGAGGGAAAAGGGTGGTGTGTGTTTGTGTGCTTAAAGCTATAAAATACTACAACCATATAACCAAACAAAAGTGATATGTGATTAAAAAAGAGAATAAAGCATGACTAGGTTTTAGGAGAAGCACATTAAGAGTCTTACCTAGAATCAAACTTAATGAAGAGTGAAAAAAAATTGAGTGGTATACTTGTTGACAAAGTGGCAAAGCATCATTATGGTTTAGGAGAAGCATTAAGAGTCTTACCTAGAATTAAGAGTGTGAAGCAAGTGAATGGCAAACGTGTTGATAAAAGTGGTAAACCCATTGACAAGTTTTTTTAAAAAAAGTCATGTGTGTAAAAGTTAGGGTTTTAGATTCAATATAGTGTAAATGACATTATTATTTATGTGTGAGGTAAAACAATCATTAACCAAGAAAATCATAAACTTTAAACCAAACACACGAGATAAAGTTGTTAAAAATCCATGTATATGAAGCTGCTTCTTGCTTTGTTATTATGATAAAGACCTCCTACTCTGGCGATTATGGTGAGGAGGAGTCACTCAAAGCAAGGCGGAAGTAAGATGTAAGGAAAAGAAGTAAGGATTTTGACAAAGAAGAAAGAGATATTTGGAAAAACCATTTAGCATACCTCATTAATTTTCATATGTCAAATTTTTATAAGCCTCACTATGAAAATACCGATGGTAATATCAACGCTTCATAATATAAAATGATTCAAGAGAAATGTGTGTGTGGTGTCATTGGCGAAACATCTATGTGTATGGTGTCCATACCATCATTGACCAAATGTATGTGTGTGTGGTGTCCATACCATTGGCCAAATGCTTGTGTGTGGTGTCCATACTATTGGTCAAACTTATGTGTGTGTGGTGTGTCCATAACATTAGCCAAACATCTCTGTGTAGTGCTCACGAGTGGCCAAAAGTGTGTGTATGGCATCCAAAAGAGTGGTGTGCTATCCATATAAGTGGCCAAATGTGTGTGTGGTCCTTTTGCACTTAATTTCGATGTGGAGAAGTGCTAGAAAAATACCCATCGAATGATGAGGGAAGAACCACAAGCCTCCTCCATTTTAGGTAGATTTGATTTATTGATTAGTGAGGAGCTAGTTGGGCTAGCCTTTTATAGTGGACCATTTCTATGATGGACTGTACTTTGAAAAGCATATATGGATTCTTGGATGAGAAATTTGGGTGCCTCAATATAATCATCGATATTTTTGTCGTATCAATAAGAATATCAACAACTATAAGCGTTGGTTGTACACTATAACTTCTCCCCAGATTTCATGGAAATTTGGCTACGTAAGGAAATAGCCTTGAAAAAGAGCCTCACACTTTTGAGCGAACATTATGTAGTTAAACTACTCCCTTTCCTTAGTTGATATATAACTAAAAATGTGTAAAACTTACATGTATATTAAGAAGCAATGTACATGTGTTTTTATTCACATTGATGCCATTTAGTAGGTTAAAAAAATGTGGCTTGTTCACATGGAAGTAGTGTAGCTTGGCATATCTTGTAGTGATTCAAAGCTATTTACTCAATGCAAAAGCCATGAGCGAAGGCCTAAGTTTCACCCTAGTTTACATGTATTATGGACAATAAAATTCCCAAACTTTAGGCGTGTTTTTCAATTCCACTTGCAACTTACAAAAACTACTTCTTTTCCATTGTTTACACCTAGTTAACAATATGGAAAAGCTTACATGCATAACCCAAAGCATGCCTATTCCTTATTGTTTGTAAGAATAGCATTGTGGGTGTTAGCCTGCTTGGCAACTGTGAAGTTGCTCACCATCATCATGTTGGGTGTAAAAGGGTTGCATACACTTTGATGAAGCTTACTCACTGATGTGTGGTGCTTTTAATGTAATCTCCATGGTATATCTTGTAAAACACCTCCATCAATTCTTTTAATGTGATCTACATAAGATCCATCGAATCCATTGAAGTTGGATTCTATGGATCTTACAAAGATCACATAAAAAATAATGATGGAGATTTAAAAAAAAACAATCCATAGAATACCTTACCTCTAAATTAATATAGTAAAACAACCTCCAAAGAGAAATTAACTAGGAGATGCCTTAATCTAAGACTTTGACTTCCATGTCTTTCTATAGCTACCAAAGGTCTTGCTTCAAAATCAAAGAGAGAAAGAGATGGAAACACCCTTGCTCATGTAACTGCTTCCTTACTTGCCTCATTCTTACATCTTGCTTGCCTCATTATCTCTCACATAAACCGAAGCTCTGATACCATTAAGAGAATGCAGGGAAGAGGGAGAGCTTGAGTTCTTTGCAAGCATAACACACACATATAAGAGAAAGATAGACACAAGAGAGAGATGATTGGATGAATTTTCTTCTATCTTCTTGTCTTCTCTAGAACCATAAACTAAAGAGATATGAGCACATACTATAAGGAAAAGTGTTCATTTACTATAACTTACAATGGTCGGTCCATAGTGTGAACCCGACTATGTGAGTTGCTACCATAGCTATGCCATACTCTAGTAATCCAAATGTGGCTATCACATAGCTTGTCATCTGTGGTATATCAACCATAATCTTACATATGGGGGAGAGGGAGATATTGACTTTCTTGCAATAAAAACACACACACACATGAGAGAGAGAGAGAGAGAGAGAGAGAAAGCCGTGAGAGAGAGTACATACTATGAGGGAAAGTACTCATCTACTATAACTTATAATGTTTGGTCGATAGTGTTAACTTGCCTATAGGAGCTGCGCTATAACTATGCCATAATGTGGCTATCACATAGTATGTCATCCAAAATTGGTGGCATATTAACCATAATCTCACCAACCATGCCAATGGAATAACTGTGGAAGCTATCACCCAAGCGGGTCATCGATGTCTCTAGCACTAGTTGTGCTCAATATCTCAACACTTATGCCAATCTTTCATGATGTCTTTGGGAAATTGCAATTGAAGGATTTGGTGCATTCTTGTTAATATGTTGTGTGGTCTCTAGGGGTGATGACCTCTACTACACCACTTGTGCAGGTCACCATGACTCCCTCTAACCAAAAGGAGAAATTGGCATGCTGCCATGTTGTCTTGCAAGGTCTCTTTGTTTAGGTGTGACACCTTGCAAGAAGACACTAAGAAAAGACACTTAGAAAAAAGTATTTATAACTCTATTTTTATCAAAGGTTTCTCCATAAGGACTATGAAGAACATGCATCAAAGTAGGAGGAAGAATAGGGAAAATTGTCCCCCATGATGCACACCTACTAGAACCATGAAAAGTATTGACCAAATTAAACAACACATATTCACCAAAATGAAAATAACATACATAAAAATCATAGAGAAGAAAGAATGATCAAGGTACTACCTAGATTAATATTGAGGGTAAAGGGTGGTGTGTGTGTGCTTAAAGCTACAAAATACGACAACCATATAGCCAAACATAAGTGATGTCATTAGAAAAGAGAATAAAGCATGACTAGGAGAAGCACATTAAGAGTCTTACCTAGAACCAAACTTAATGAAGAGTGAAAAATAAATGAATGGTATACTTGTTGACAAAGTGGCAAAGCATAATTATGGTTTAAGAGTAGCATTGAGAGTCTTACCTAGAATTAAATTGAATTAAGACTTTGGAAGCAAATGAGTGGCAAACATGTTGATAAATGTGGCAAATCTATTAACAAGATTAAAAGATAAACAATTCATGTGTGTATAAAAGTTAAGGTTTTAGATTGAATAAGGCATAAACCACTTTTTTTTTTGTGAGCTAAACAAATCATTAACCAAGAAAAGCATAAACTTTAAACTAAAGACACAGGATGAAGTTGTTAAAAATCCATGTATATGAAGCTCCTTCTTGCTTTATTATGATAAAAACATCCTATTCCAACGATTATAGTGAGGAAGAGTCACTAAGAAGCAAGGTGGAAGTAAGATGTAGAACATTTGAAAAAACATTTAGCATACCTCATTGGTTTTCATATGTCAGCTTTATATAAGCCTTAGCATGAAAATACCGATGGTAATATCAACACTTCATAATTTAAAATGATTTAGGACAAATGTTTGTGTGGTGTCCATAGCATTGGCCAAACATCTATATGTATGGTGTCCATACCATTGGCTAAACATATGTGTGTGTGGTGTCCATATCATTGGCCAAACATTTGTGTGTGGTGTCCACATCATTGGCCAAACATATGTGTGTGTGGTGTGTCCATACCATTAGCCAAACATCTGTGTGTAGTAGTGTCACAAGTGGCCAAAAGTGTGTGTGTATGGCATCCAAATGAGTAGTGTGATGTCCATATGAGTGGCCAAATGTGTGTGTGGTCCTTTGGCACTTAATTTCCATGTGGAGATGTGCTAGAAAAAGGTCTAGGTTTAGGGTAGAGGGTTTGGGGTTTAAGGTTTAGGTGACTTTCGTGCATATATTTTGCATTGAATGATGAGGAAGAACTACTAGCCTCCTCCATTTTAGTAGATTTGATTTAATGATTAGTGAGGAGTTGATTGGGCCACCCTTTTACAGTGGACCATTGCTATGACCGACAATACTTCGAGGAGCATATATGAATTCTTCGATGAGAATGTTGGGTGCCTCAATATAATCATTGGTATTTTTGTCGCGAGATCGATAAAAATACCAACATTTATAAGCGTTGGTGGTACATTGTAACTTCACCCCAGATCTCATTGAAATTTTGCTAAGCAAGGAAATAGGCTTGAAAAAGAGCCTTGCATTGTTAATGAGCGAACATTATGTAGTGAAACTACTCCTTTTCCTTAGTTGATATATAGTTAAAAATGTAAGAATATGGCACAATGAAAATAGATACAACAAGAGAGTACACTAGAAAATGCAATAGAGAGAATGGAGAGAATTTTAAAATTTTGATTATACCAATCAAACAATATGATGGTGTTGTCCACCCGTGTGCTCGTGTAGAGCTTAGACGGTGATCTAGACAGACTCTAGATGGAGGGCATACTGAGAGTATAGGAAATATATGCTCACAAGCATTGGATACCTTTTCTTGTGCCAACTATATTCATTTATAGTGCTACATATAGTGTAGTATACGTCCAAGATGTGGGTGACTATGCTACATTGACGCGACTCATCGCCCATGTATTTATAACCCATCCCAACTGACCACCACCCACTAATGATAAAATTAGTATCCGCGAGAATATTTTCGGACCCCAGCCTAAACTCTTTTACCCCTCATCATCTCCTAACCATCAATGGTCACAACTACGACCCCTTCCAGCATCTAAACTGAGATTCCCACTAAAGATATGGGCACCAATGGCTTCTCCTCATAATGGGGGCCGTACAAATGTGCACCATACATCAATGTGAGATACATGCTGAGAGGCGGGCATTGAACATATACTAACAAAAAATGTGTAAAACTTACATGCATAATAAGAAGCATTTATATTCCTTAGTTAAGAATGTGTGAAATGTAGGTGCAGTTATAGCTTGGTTTTGGAAGAAAACTAAAATGTACATGTGTTTTTGTTCATGTTGTTGACATTTATTAGGTTAACAAAATGTGGCTTGTTGACATGCAAGTAGTGTTGCTTGGCATATCTTGTAGTGATTCAAAGCTATTTATTCAATTCCAAAGCCATGAGCCAAGGCCTTAGTTTCACCCTAGTCTACATGTATTATGGACCACAAAACTCCCCAACTTTGGGCATAAATGTCAACTCCACTTCGAAGTTACAGAAACTACTCTTTTTACATTGTTACACCTAGGTACCAATGTGAAAAAACTTACATGCATAACACAAAGCATTCCTATTGCTTACTTAACAATGTGTGGAACTTAACCAATGCGTGTTCTAATGAGTATAGCCGTACCTTTTGGAAACAAAGGAGAAGTGCCAACAAGTCATTGGTTTGTTATTTGAGCTAACAAAATTTTGGGATAGTATGTTATGCGGTTGATGCCACTTATAAGGGTAAAAATGCCATGCATAAATGTGGCAACAACCACAAGCTTGGTTTTGGAAGAAAAAGGCAACTATATTATCTTATTGGTAGGTGAGTAGAAAGGCAATAACAAGGGAGATTGAAGTGGGTTACCCCAATATACTCAATCTAAGTAAGGAGAGAGAGGTGCAAGCGTGAGATGCAAATGTACTCAATCCAAGTAAGGAGAGAGAGGTGCAAGTGTGAGATCCAAGAGATGGGGTGATTAATAAAATTAAGGCTTCATGCGCCGCTTCTCCTTCTCCTTGTGGAATGAGTTGTAGCGAGGGGACCAGAGGAGGAGGTCTTTCCATGAGGAAGAGGAGGAGGATGTGGAGCGCCCTCTTCGTTCCAGAAAGATGGAGGCTGGAGAGTCCAAGCTTTTGGGCATGGAAGGGCTAGCCAGAGGCTGGTTATGGTGGTGGTGGTGGTGGTGGTGGTGGGGGTGGTGCTGATTGTCTGCAGGAATAGCATTATATTGGGTGGTGCCTTGCTTGGCGACTGTGAAGTTGCTCACCATCATGTTGGGCGCACGAGGGTTGCATATGATCTGATGAAGCTCAGTACTCACTGATGTGGGGTGCCCTCTTCTGCTTCTCATCACCATCTCCCGGGAGACTGAATCCATATTATTATCATCCCCATTAGACCTTAGCTTGGGGCTTACCCCCACTGCACTCTTGAAGGCCTCCCTAAAGCCCTCCTCCACATCACCACCACCAATATTCTCACTCTCTCTTATTGAGCTTCTGCACACACACATGAACCCATACATTTTTTATTGAATCAGTGCTTTTAATGTGAATATCTTGTAAACCACCTCCTTCCATAATTCTAATGTGATCTATGTAAGATTCATAGAATCTAACCCCATTGGATTCTATGGATCTTACATAGATCACATTAAAATTATTGATGGAGCTTTTTCTTTTTTAAAAAAAATTTAAAAGATCCATAGAATACCTTGCCTCTAAATTAATATAGTAAAACAACCTCCAAACAGCAATTAAGCTAGAATCTTAATGTAATATCTAAGTGATATCCATAGAATATCTTGCCTCTAAATCAATATACTAAAACAATCTAGAAAGAGCAATTAATCCATAGTTTTAATATGCTCGAAGTAAGTCTATCCATAGAATCTTAATGTAATATCTAAGTGATATCCATAGAATATCTTGCCTCTAAATCAATATACTAAAACAATCTAGAAAGAGCAATTAATCCATAGTTTTAATGTGCTCGAAGTAAGTCTATCCATAGCATATTTTGCCTGTAAATTAATATCTAGTAAAACAAACTCCCAAGAGTATAATTTGCATGTACACGTGTAGCAACCCATGGTACAATCTATTTTCAATCAAGATTTTAATATTATACTTGACTTCCAAGTATCCTTTACCTTCATAGTAAAGTTGTCTTGTTCTTCCAATGAGGCTTGAATTAAAATCATAGAGGATACTTTAGGTGATTCAAATACCATAAAAAGACTTGGATAAAAGCATGACAGATCAAGCACATACAATCTTAAACACTAGTTATCTCATGAATTAAGGTTAAATCCAAGGCAAACATGTCAAGAAATTCAAGACTGGCTATTGTATATTTACTAGGCACAATGAAAGAAAGTCATCTAGTTGGATTTTTTATAGCCTTTATTTTAAGGAATGAATTAGGGTATATTTTGTTCTAAAACCAACATTTACTATCCATTTTGATAATCAAAAGTGGACAAATGAAGGGGTCTCTCTTATCTTGAGTCATTAAGGTAGGGCTCTTTGCAAGGTTGGCATACACAAGTGAAGCACATAGGGTCAAGTAATGTTCAAGTGATGCAAGGTAAGTTTGTTGGCTAGAGGGCAAGGTTGATTTTGGATGGGTAGAGTCTTTCTTCAAAATGACAAGATGCCCACAAACTTTGAACATTTTTAGAGATATAGTGTATTTTTTAATGGCCCATTTAAAAATAGCGATAATTCGAATAATGCTAGAAAAATAGACATGATAGTCCAAAAAATCAAACCTAGCTAGAACTATGATAAAAGAAGTGTTGAGAGGACCTATTACACAAATCAGATTAAATATAGCTATTACATACCATTAGATTAGATATACCATTAGATTAGAAGTGTGGAGAGGACCTATTATACACCATTTATAGCACACATAATATTAGATATACCTATTAAATACCATTAGACTATATAGACATATTACATACCATTAGATTAGATAGACCTGGCTTAAGATTGTTGAATAAATGCATCAAATCATTCTATGTAATGATGATTTGATGTATCTGTCTATCCAAACCACATCAAGAACATTTTTAATTTAGTGCATGTGTTAATTATGCCACTAATGAGTTGCCAAATAATCAATTATGCCACTAATGAGTTGCCAAGTAATTAACATATGATGAA